>NC_050577.1:298919473-299219473 GCF_011100635.1 Trichosurus vulpecula
AGGAGATGGGAAAGGAAGGGGGTTTTCTTCTTGATCCTAGAGGAGATAGGAAGCTACTGAAGTTTATTGAGTAGGGGGTGACGTGGTCAGGCCTAGACATTGGGAGTAACACTCGAAGTACTACTTGAGCTGAGTAGCAGACCCCAGACTAATGGCAAGAAGACCGATGAGGCAGCCGTCTTGAGATGATGAGAGACAGCACCAGAGTGGGGAGTTTATGTGAGAGATATTACAGAGATAAATGGATGGGCCTTGACAACAGATTGGATGGGGGTGGGGTGAGAGAGAGGAGTTAAGGATGCCACCCAGATTGTGAGCCTGGTGACTGGGAGGATTACCCCAATGGTAATAATGAGCTTGGGCAGAGGGAGGGGTGGGGGGACAAGATAAGGAGGTCATTGTTGGGCGTGATGAGTGTAAGACCTCCAGTGCAAGATGTTCAGCAGGCAGCTGGAGATGTGAGCCTGGAGGGGCTGGATAAGTGGATTTGAAAATCATCAGCCTAGAGATGATGTTTGAATCTGCGGGAGCCGACGAGATCACCAAGTGAAACAGTCCAGAGAGAGAAGAGAAGAGGATCCAAGACAGCCTGTGGGACACCCAGGGTTAGGGGTGTGACTTGGATGACATCCAGCAAAGGAGACTGAGGAGGGGCCAGGAAGAAGGAGAACCAGGAGAGAGAACAGCCTAGAGAGAAACAGGGATCACTCTCAAGAAGATGGTGATTGATAGCATCCAAGGTGCAGGCTAGTCTGTGTCAGCGACAGGGTCAGGAGCCAGACCATAGAGAATTAAGGAGAGAGTGAAAGGAAAGGGGGTGGAGGCACCTTTCATGCCTCTCTTGTCAGAGAGTTTAGCCACAAAAGGGAAGAAATGAGGGCTGGTGGGGATGGATAGAACAAGTGAGGACTTTCCGATGATGGTGGATGTTTGGAGACAGAGGGAAGGAGCCAGTGGACCAGGAGAGTAAGTGAGGGAGTGGGGATGACAGGAGCTCAGTCTGCCAGAGAAGGTGGCTTGGAATGGGACTGCTTGTGCCTTGGCAAGGAAAAGGGCCGCCTTATGATATGAGACAAGTGACAACAGCTCTTGGCCAATAACTCTGGTTGTTTTTTTTTTCAGTAAAACACGAGGCCAGGTTCTCAGGGTGTCATGGGATGCTTGAGGAGGGATGAGAAGGTTTGGTAGACTGACTGAGGCAGAGAGTTGATGAGGGAGGCATAGAAGGATTGCCAGGCAGCATGGAGGGCCCAGTGGAGGTTGAGTAACATAACTTTGTAATGGGCGCAGTCAGCATGGTTATGTAATTTTCTCCAGCTTCTCCAGTTGTGTGTGTAGAAGGAGATGCAGCAGAGGGGGAAAGCCATCCAAGGCTGAGGCTTTTCAGGGCAAGACTGGCAAGATGATAAAGAGGGGCAAGGCCCTTAAGAGAAGGGGATGGTGGAGAGCTGGAAATGGCTCGTAGCTAGCGCAGGAGTGATGGCCTAGGACAGAACTGAGGGGATGAGGCTTGGAGGGCATGGTTTGGAGAACACAGAACGACAGCAGATGGTGATCAGATAAAGGAATTTCAGAGCCCGGGACTGTGGAAGTGGTACCTTTATGAGTGTTGGCACAATCAAGGGGATGACCACCTTTGTTGGGGTGGAAGAGTCCATGGATCAGGTCATGGGAAATGAGTAAGTGTAGGAATTGTGAGGTTGGGGTATTTGGAGAGTATCTGGATGTACATTGAAGCCCCCTAGGCTAAGGACAGGAGCTAGGATCAGTCACAGGGCCTGTAAGCCAGGCCATGAACTCAGAGAAGAAAGAAGGGGCAAGTCCTTGAGGTCAGCAGCAGCTACCAGAATCTTGATTGGATGGTAGGTATGGGTCAAGTGAACTTCAGAGGAAGAGAGGTTACTGAGTGATGGAGATAGTGGGAGAGTCTGAAAGTGGCCACAGGGAGCAGAGAGCATGCCAGCTCCTCGTCCGAGGCAATGTGTTAGTATAAATGGAAAAGACACCATGGGATTTCAGAGGCAGAACTGACAGGACCTGCCAAGGATTGGATGGGGCAGGCGGAACTGAAGATGATGGAATAGATGATCAAAGTTTTCAGCCCTGGCCTTGAGAAGAGCGGGGACGACATAAACAGGGTAAAATAGGGAGGGGCAGGTTTCCATGCTGCATTGAACAGAGGCGCCAGATCCCTGTGCGCTGGATGTTGACTGAGAAAACCCTAGGCTCCCATGTTGCGTTTTAGTTTTGTTGGACATTTCCTGATTCCATTTTAATCCGGCTCCCCACCTGGGAGTTTCGCAGGCCTCAGGTTTGACACTTTGGCCTCCAGGTAGAAGAAAGTCCAAATGGTAGAAATGAAAGACTGAAATTCAGAGAAGAGGCCGGGGGCGTTTCTGTGGACTTTGGTGTCACACAAAGACCATGGCATCATAAACCCACACCTGAGAAGGGCCTCAGGGTCCACCCTCCTTCTTTTACAAATAAGGAGACTGAGGCCCAGGGAGTTTATTGGTGGCTCACGACAGAGCTCGAACTCAAGCTCAGGTCCTCTGGGGCCCAGAGCCAAGGCTCTTTCCACTTCTCTGTATGTAATAATTGAAGCCTGGGCAACTGCCAACAAAGATGTTGAAATAGAAGAGGGCCCAGATTGAGCTGTGGAGAGCACCCAACGCAAGGTGAATCAGGATCAAGTGTCAGAACGAGCTGTGGCAGAATATTTAGAAGCCTATTTAGGCGAGAAATAAAGCACTTTTTAAAAATCCAAGCTATTCTGGAGTGGAATCAGTGACCTGAGGAGGATGTGGCCTCCTCATCACTAGAAGTGATCGCAGGTCACATGCGTTGGAGGGAGGATTCTCACTGAGCTCTACCAGTTGGACTGGATGGTGGCCTTTGAGGTCCGGTACAGCAGGGCTGAGAACTAACTGGTTGCTGGTTTTGGCAATTAGATTATAGCTCTGTTTATCAACAAGCATTTATTAAGTGTTTGCTGAGTGCCACATGGAGATGCAAAAGCATGAATGAAGTGGTCCCTGCCCTCAAGGGATACTGCCCCCTATTAGATTGGGAGCTCCTGGAGGGCAGGGACTATCTTTCGCCTTTCTTTGCATCCCCAGCACTTAGCACACTGCCTGGCACACAGTTGGTGCTTGATAAATGCATATTAACCAACTGACTGAAGATCTACAGGAAGAACCCTGTTCTTCAGGGTTGAGGGGGGAGAGAATATGAGAGTGGGCCCAGAGGCAGGAAAGCAAGAGTCATGGGGGTGGGGGAGCAATGCCTGATAGTGACTATATAAATGGCTGAGTAATCAGGCCAGCCACGACTTCTCATCCTGTGGGTTCTTGTCCCCCTCCCTCCAGGATCTATCTTGCCTGCAAAAGGTCTCTGGCCTGGGCCGCTCTCCTGGAATCGGGAAGGGGCTTCCCTGCTAGGTCTGGCTCATTGGTCACTTCCTTTTCCAGGCCTCTACTTCCTGGATGGTGTCATTTAAAGATACGCCAGTGCAGCCTGGGACATGGGAAGCACCTAATCAGTGCTTATGGATTGGGAGTAGGTTTATGGCCTGTGTATCCAGGCCACCAAGTCACTCCATTGCCCTGTGGGTCACTCACAGTTTGGGTTGTATCCGCCAGAATTTGCAGACTCACAGCACCTCTGGGACAATGTTGGCATTAAAAAGATGATGGGAGGGCCAGGGACTGGAGCTCCTTGGGACTGTTGAAAACACTAGGAGGTTTTCCAAATGCTGTTCCACCCAGTTATGTGCAGTGAGCACACAAACATTGCTAAACCTTCCCCACACAAGCCAGTGTTCTCCTGTCTCCAAATTCCTATCATTATCAGACTGATTAGATTTTAAACTCCCCACAGTAGGCAGTCCAGCTCTTCCCACCAGCATCCAACACACTTGATAATGTACCTTCACATGATCTGTGCTGCTTATTTAACATTGACTTAGTTTATAATTGGCTTATTAATAATAAGGGTTTTCATCTTACATTCCCAATGAGATCCCCAAAGGTTCCAAAGCTTCCTAGCACGCGTCGCTTTTTTGGCAGCCACACTGTGCGCTGGGCTCTTGTGGAGCCTGCAACAAATGAAATCACCAGTTGTTGCTTTTCTTACACATATTCATGTGCAAGCCATTCGGCTGTCTGGGCATGGCTTTCTTCCATCCCATATTTGTGCAGCTGATTTTATTTTTCCTTAATTAGTAGGATCGACAGGAACCCAATGGATACAGGCTATGTTCCAGACCATGTTCCCTCTATCATGTCGCCTCTTACCAAAAGAGTACAAGTTCCGTTGGCAAATCGGGCAATTAATTCACCTTGGAAAAATAATCTTAGGGTCTATGAGATTGTGTGTGTGTGTGTGTGATGGTCAGTAAATGTTACTGTAATGTATATAGTTGTATATAGTAAATGTCATGGAATGAACGAATAATACATTAAGCCAAAGAACAGTTCATTTATAGCAGTTACAATGTCCCTAAACTGTGGATGGTGGAAATGAGTAGAGTCTCTCAATACAGACCAGAGGCAGAAATTGCCCAAGGTGCCAGAAGGCCAGAATTCCGGATTTAGAAGGAACTCATCATCTATGGAGTCAGCTCCTCTGCTCATCTGTCCTACAGCCTTGAGGACAAGTAGTGGTGTGTGGGAGTGGAAAGAGGAATCCATCCTTTTGTGGGTCCAAATCTGACCTTGTTCTTTCTAGCCTGCGGGAAAGTCACTCCAACTGTCTGGGCCTCAGCTCCATCCTCTGTAAAATCAGGAGGTTGGGAGGAGTTGGCCACCTCTCTGATGCTGATCTCTGATTCTGGGCCCCTGAGCGGTCATCCTAACTGCTGCTCGTGTGCTGTGTGCAGAGCAGAGGAGGCCTGTCATTTCCCTCAAGTTGGATGTCACACTTCTTTCAGTTCAGTACTTAAGGACCCCCCTTTTCTGGTGGGTCCCTTCACTAAGTCACATTTCAGTCTGCATCACCATAAGAAGTGGTCTGAGAGTGGCTGAGGATGAGTTTTGTCAGCCCATAGCCAGCCTGACACTGAGCCTCTCTTGAAACCAAGCTGTGCTGCCTACCTACCACTACTAGGCCTCAAGCCCAGAGAGGTCAAAGAGAGAGGAAAAGGACCCATCTGTACAAAAACACCTTTCATGGCAGCTCAGCTAAGCTCATTTTTGGTTTCATTTTATTGAAGTTTCTCCTAGTTTCTTCTCATTCTGCACCCTGAGTCCACCACCTGTATCTAGAGTAGCAAAGAACTGGAAACTTGGGAAGGTGTGTATTGGTAATTACGGTGGGACTTTTTTACTGTTTTAGAATGCTAAATTAAGTGTCTTTGATTGAGTCTTACTAGGTGCAAAGTCCCAGGCTGGTTAGCAGACTAGTTTGAGGTTGAGAGAGGTGTGAAGCCCCCAGGGCCTTAAGGGGAGTTGCTAAGACCAGAGCCAATAGTAGGCACCTAAGTTCCTGTGGCTCAGATGATGTCTGATGACGGCTAAAGACTATATAAAAAGAGAGAACAGAGTTGTTTTCTGGGGGCTATGAGCCACAGGAGCAGTGGCTCGTGACTCTGGGCCAGCTGTTGTTAAGAGCACCCTGGTTTGTCAACCCAGATGTTGATGGTTTCTTGGTAACTATGAATTGTGATCTCATCTGTTTATGTTGTGTATGTTTGTAACTTGTTTGTATTTGCTCTGAAGTTCCTCCTGAACTAAGTGTTTTATATGTATATGTTGGATTAAAGTAAGATTGTTAACCACTTAGTGTTACTTTCCTTAGTAAAGCAGATCAAAAGAACCTGTGCTGGCAGCTCCTGTTGTGGGCTTGTGTTGGTCTCTCACCCCCACAGCAGCTGCTAGCTGGATTGCTGCAACCAGGTGCTCATCAACTGGGGTGTGGTTTAACAAATTATGGTCCACGAATTTAATGGAACATTATTGTGCCATAAGAAATGAAGAAAAGGACAGTTTGGGAGAAAACTGGAAGACTTGTGTGAACTGATGCTGGGTGAATTGAGCAGAACCAGAATTTACATGAGAATAACAATCTGACAAGGTACAACAGTGAGACACTAGGTCAATGCAGTGACCAGCCATGATTCCAGAGAGCTGATGATGAACCAATTCCTGACAGAGAAGGAGACTTCTTCCAATTGTGGAAGTGGGATAGTGTCCTGGCAAGAAAGCAGGGAGCACGTGGGTGGAGGAAGGGCCTCTAATGAAGCTTAATATTGCTGTGGCTGTTTTTAGTGGGCTAGTATTGCGCTCACTGGTGAGGGCATGGCTGCCCTCTGAGTACTTAGAGGCGTAAGTCATTCAAAGGGATGGTAGAGAAGAGCTTGGGAGTCAGCTGCAGCAATCACTAATGAATTGTAGGGAAAGGATGTTATGGGAGAGATGTGTGACTGAAGAGGAGGTGAGCCTCTCATGCAGTAAGGCTGAGAATGCCTAGCGGGCAACTTGGAGGCACCATTACAGCCGCCCCATGGCAAGAGATGAGGAGAAAAGCCTGCAGCACGTTGGGTAGCCCTCAGTGATGATTTCTGGGAGGGTTACCCTGCATGAGTTAGTGTACACCCCTTCTGATGAGGCTTAGTGAAGAAGCCACTGTGGAGTCAAAGTGGGCTTCAGATCTTCAGTGAACTCTGCGTTCCTCCATTCTGTGTGGGGGTTGTTGATTTGTTGAAACCCCAGTGTCTAGACTCTCTCCCCGCCTAGGATGTGTTCTACCATTTTATTAAGTCTCAACCTCATAATACAGTGGGTGCTGTTTATAAAGCGATCAGCCTGTACTTGGTAACAAGTGATATAAGATCATTTTATCACAGTATCTGTGAAAGCCCTGGAAATGTTAGACAAAAGCAACTTTTTTTCTTATTATTCTAATCTTATCTCGCTGATCTGTGTATTGACTGACCCCAATGTGGTTGTATACCTTAAATTCCTCTCTCTGTCTCTCCCTGTCCTGCTCCCCACTCTCTTTCCTCCATCTCTCTCTCCATCTTTTTTGTCCCTCCCCCTTCTCGCTCTTTCTATCTTGACTGACTCTGATGTGTTTATATAACTTAAGTTCCTTAAATACACACACACACACACACACACACACACACACTCCTACACACCTACCAGGAAGATTGGTTATCCTTGATCCTTCTTCACTAGTCTAACAGCACACAGAGATTATTAACCCTCAAGGTGGTTAGCCCTGTGTCATGGAAGGAGAGGGCAGAGAGAAGGGGAGAAGGGGAGAAGAAG
Source organism: Trichosurus vulpecula (assembly GCF_011100635.1). Classification (NCBI taxonomy): domain Eukaryota; kingdom Metazoa; phylum Chordata; class Mammalia; order Diprotodontia; family Phalangeridae; genus Trichosurus; species Trichosurus vulpecula. Next base: position 298,926,745 of record NC_050577.1, read on the forward strand.
ATAGAGGGGAATATATGTTGTGCCCTGATCAAACCCATAGTTTCTGATGAAGCAAAACTAACTCCCATAGTCTCTCAATAGGGGGACCTTACAGGTGAAAGGCTGATCAGACCAACATAAGCTCAAAGACTCTACCACAGGTTGGGCACAAATGGTCCATAGGAACATGTGGGATGGAGAAGCTCTAAATTTGCACATCTCAAGGGCCACATGATTGGTTCTTGCCTTTTCTGCCACCAGCAGGGAGATACTCAAGTTTGGCTACACTAACATGGAGGATGGAGGTTTCTAGGATAGGGCAGGAGGACGGGACAGTTCCAGAGTAAAGTGCTTCCAAGTGTCAGGACATGCCAGAAAAAGGAAAAAAGAAACTAGAGTTTTTCAGTCTATCTTGGAAGTTATCTGCATGGAGATCCTAGTTGAAGTCATGGCAGCTGATGACTTGACCAGTGGAGAGGAATAAAGAGAGAGGAGGTATGAGCCTTGCAAGACACCAGTCCTTAAGGGGTGAAATGTAGATGGCAGTCTGGCCAGACATAGAAGGGCAGAAACCTGTGTGGCAGCAGCATCCAAAGTGACTGAGCTGAGCAAAGGCCACGGGGTTAGCAGGTGAGCTCTGCTCCTGTCTGGCTGGGTTTTTCCTCTTTGTTTATAAGCAGCTTTCTGGTCTCCTTCATCCTGGGAACCATGTTGCCCAATGAAGCTGATGAGCTCACATTTTTTAGTGCTTCCCTCAAAACAACCATGGAGAAGGAAGACAAGCACCGAGGAGGCAACGGAAATCCAGAGAGTCTAATTCCAGGCTAGTAAGAGCCAGGAGCAGGACTGGCCCCAGGTCTTTCCTCCCCCTGCTCTCACCCCTTTGGTCCAGGAAGCCATGATGTCCCTGGAAGAGCCAGCTAGTGAAGTGTGGCAAGGCCCCTGGCCAGAAGATTGGCCTCAGCAATCAGGATGGCCAACAAAATGGTGGGAGGGGCCTGGTGGTGGAGCCCCCTTCGAGGTGTTAAGGTGAAATGGGCAGCCTGGATTGGCACAAGTCGGCAAGCGAAGACCTCCTGAAGCCTGGCTCCAGAGATAGTATGGCCAAGCATCTTTGGATGAACGGAGGAGACTTTTAGCTATGTTTATTATTTTCCTCCTTTTAACTAAGTCAAGCAAATCTTCTAGGCTGATGGTGAGATTCGAACCCAATCCTTTCTGCTTGCCAAGCCAGCCTTAGTTGCAGCCCAGGCCCTTTCTCTAATGGGTAAGACCAAGTGTTCATGCATTTGCCTCATTTCCATCTGTAATCACTTCCTCAGGTATATGTTAGAAGGATGTATTTGGGCATGAACCAAGCAGGCGACCAGGACTCCACTTGGTGGACGATTTTAGTTGGCTTCCAGGAGGACTTTGAGTGGATGGGGGAGGGGGGGGCATGGTTTTCAGAGCTCTCCAGGAGCTCTTAATTAAACTGCCCTGGAACAGGCAAATACATCTCTGTGGTTGCTGATTTAAGGGGTGGAGTTAACTGCTGTCCCACTTTCTTGCTCCATGAGTCTGATTGGCCTTGTACAGTTGGTCCTGTGGCTTGCCGGAAGGAGCCCTGTTGGACTGTGTCCAAGGCAAATATTGACCGGGAGGGGAATGGGTAGCGTCAGCCCTAGAGTCTTTCTCGAGATGGGGGGAGGAGGGGCAGATGTTTGAAATGGCAGATGGGAGGCTAGGGCCGGGCGAGAGGGAGAGAGATAACAAACCTGTTCCTGGACCAGCATTGCTTGGGCACTGCCTCCCCGTTGGTTGTTGATAAGGCTTTGGCCTGCTCCACAGGGCATTCTCTGAGCAGAGCACAGTCAGTTTGCTCACCAGCCACCTGGCTTAGGCTCAGGAGTGTGCCATGGTAAGGAAGCATCTGACTTTGGAAGGTGGTGATTGTTTCTATGGAGAAATTCATTTGAAAGAAGAGACGGCTCCTGCCGTACTTTGTAAATAGAAGCATCTTAATACATGTCTGTGTGGATTTAAGTTACTGGGGAGAGAGGAAGGTGGAGTGGACCTGAAGAATGCTGGCTTTGCCCAGAGGGTCCTGCCTCACTCTGGTGAGAAGGGAATAGTCTTCATTGCTTTCAAATAAGTAAATCAGTTGCCTGCTGATACCTTTGCAAGGAAGTGGTTTAAAATGTCATAATCACATGACTGGGCTGAGATACAGTAATGCAGTCTTAGAATTAGGGAAGGAGAGATAGCAGCAGGCTCTAGCAGGGCGTGGGGGCTCCAAGGCGGGCTTACACTCCACGTTGCAGCTCTGTCACCTTGGCCCAGTCACTGCCTTTCTCAGTGCCCCAGGCAACTCTAAGAAAGGAATTCTTTAGCTTGGGGTCAGCCCAGGGACCCAGATTTCGAGGGGTCTGTGAGTTTGTATGGGAAAGAAATTATATTTTCATTTTCACTGACTGAAATGTAACATTTTCTTCAGTTATTTAAAAATATCATTGTAAGAAGGGGTCCATAGACTTTTCCTAGTTACCAAAAGGGCCCAAGACACTCAAAGGATTACCTTGCTCCAAAGCCCTAAATGACCGGCAGTGGCTAAGCATCACTCGGGGTCATTTCTTCCCCCAGCTTTCCTTTCACTGCCCCGTGAGACCACAGGCCCAGACCACACAAAGGCTCCCACATTTTCTGGTCGGCCTTTGGCCTTGCTGTTTCCCAGCCACGTTCTTAGCCAGGTGACTAAGTCTTATTGTCACGGATCTTCAGAGGAAATTTTCCAGCTTCCCTCATTCTGTGGGCCAGTGCCTCTTGGCCTCTCAGCCATTTCTTAGAATCTAGAAGGATTTTTCTAATATTTAGCCTTTTAACCTAAATCCTTCTTGGTCCATCTTCAGCCTGGCAGTCTGTCGTCTGTTATAATTTACCCGTAGTAGTACAGCCAGTAATCAGTCCACAGGTATCCCTAAAGCACCTACTTTGTGCTACCTGCTGGGAGACCCTTATAAAACAACCCCTGAACTCCATGAGCTTATGCTTTGAGGGAACAACATATAAACAGAGAAGTAACTGTCAGTGTGTATCCAAAGTGGAGTGGGGGCATCCGGAAAGGCCTCATAGCCTTTATGGAGGTGGCAGTTCTGAAAGGCAGATGTGACGAAGCAGAGGAATCGAGATGAGATGACATCCTATTCGAGGGAAAGCACAGGACAGGATGGCTGCAAGGTAGAATTTGTGCAGGAATGTCTGGTAAACCCAGAGAGGAGCCAGCGGGGGGGGGGGGGGGGGGGGAGTTTGCGTTTTATCCTCTGGTAATGGGGAATTTATTCAGCAGGAGTGTGCTAGGGAATGCCAGGTTCCTAGCTGTGGGGAGGACAGACTTGGGACCAATCAGGAGACTGTTGTAAAAGTTCAGGTGTGAGGGAAAGGCTAGAGGAATTTCCACATGAGGGAAGGATGTCGGTGAAATGGCCACTGATTGGACAGGGGAGTGAAGCAGGGCGGAACATCAGCAAGAGAGGTATGTGTGGGGGGAGGGGGGTGAATTCTGTCTGGGACATGTTGAGGTCAAGGTGTCCATGAGGCATCTTTGCAGACATGGCCAAAGAGCAGTCAGTGATGGAGGCCTGGAGCCCAGGAGAGACGAGGGCTGGCTAGCTGGGTGTGGGAGCCCTCTGTGGAGCTGGAGGGGCTGCTGAGAGGTGAACGTTGAGAGTGGTGGGGCCCAGTGGAGACTAGAGAACACAGATGTGTGGGAGGAGAGGAGGAAGTCCAAGGTTGGGGGATAGGAAGGCGTCAAGGTGGCCTGCATTGGATTGTGGGGGGACTAGAGGTTGGGGAAGATGGAGGGTGGGCTTGGAAGGAATGTGGAGTGAGAAAGAATATCAGATCATGGAGGCAGAGCACCTGTAGGTGATGGGGTGCCCATCGCTGTGTGTGGCTTGGGGGGCTTGAGAAGTAAATGTTGGAGGCAGGCTTTGGATATGGGCCTTCCTGACTCCAAGATCAGCTGGGCTCCATCACTACACTGTGCTCTGTGTCCTCAGTCCAGAGCCAGTATTCAAACGCAGGTCAGTGCATGAGAGTGGGGAAGGACATCAGAGGTCATTGATCAAATGTGAGAATATCAGCTTAGGACATAGTAGGTACTTAGTAAATGCCTGCCTGGACAGGAATTCCCTTTACAGCCTCCCTGACAAGTGGGCAGCAGCCCGTGCCCTTCAGAGGAGCTCTTCCCAGTACCCCAGAGGAGAGTGTGGGTGACCATGGCATTCAGTCAAATCAGAAACCAGACTGGTTTTCAGTGGACTGTTGGGCTTTCCTGCTCACCCTCTTAGAAGCACCTGCTTTGGGTGTGTCTGCAATGATCCTGGCCTGTGAGCAGCTAAAAGACTGGTCTGTAAGGGTTGCATGTCATCAGCCTGGTGTGAGGGCCAGGAGCTTTGGGGCTCCTCTCTGCTTTGGAAGCATGACATCTTCCAGAGGCCCACACTAATCATTCCCGGTGCCTCCTTTAACATTTACAAAACTTGATTTTTTCAGGGAGCTGAATGTACCTTGTAGCAGCTTAGGAAGTTGCTGAGATATGTCAACCCCCCACCCCTCCCACTGAGCAGTGTTAGAAGCATCAGCTCACCCTGGGGAGAGAACACCCCAGCCGCCCCATTCACAGTTTTGCAGGAGAGGTTTCTAATATGTTTGCACGTGGGGTTTTTGCCTTAGGTTCCCAGAGTGGTGTGTAAACATTGAATCCCAGCTGTGGGAAGTGTTAGCTCCAGTGCCAGGTCAGGCTGGGAAGTTGGTTTCCAGCCTCAGTTTGGGCACAAATTCTTAGAGATGCCGTGGAAGGTCTTTAACTTCCTTGTCTGATGTTCTGTTGGCCCCCAAAGGGTGAGCATTGTTAAAAACATGTTTCCATTTTGAAGCAGATTTTCCTCCGTTAGCATTTCTCAACAATGAGCCCTTCCTGTGTGCTTGGAGCCTTTCTTCCCATGCAACACTCAGGGAAGCCATGTGTGGCAGAACTCTCTCCTTCAGCCAACCAGAGGGTGGGCTCAGCCTGATGCCTCATAGCCCCTTCTTGGCTTCATACCCCTGACAGCCCAGCTTGTCATCATTAGTTTTCCCCTCTTGGCAAGTCTCAGGCCACTCTGTCTGTGTTTTCTCCCATGTATGTCCACAGAAATCCACTTGAATAAAACCCCCCGGAAGGCAGAAGGCAGTACAACGTGATCCAGGAGATGGAAAATTTAGGGGAAATATGGGAGTAAGAGTCGTACACAGATAGCAGAAATAGAAAGTAACCCATGGAAGTGAATTAAGAGGGTTGAAAAGGGAAATGTTTCGTGAGATCTGTGTGGGAAGGACATGGTTATATAACAGTGAGGGGAGGGGCCAGGCAACTCCAACTTGGATTTCACCCCCAAACTGGAACTGGAAATGAAAGAAAATGGCCAGACCATCCACACACTTGTGTGGGTCTTAAGTTCAGGAGAACTGGCGCAGAAGATGAGGGTCCTTCAGGCCCCCAAAGATGCAAACTGGGGGGAGGGTCAGGACGGAGGCTCCTCTCCCCTCATGGGACCAAGTCCTTGCTTCTCCTTTGGAGCCCTTCAGAAGTGCCTGTTTGCCTGCTCCTGGCCTGCAGCCACCCTCACCAGCTCTGATGGCCATGCGGAAGAAGGTTCCATAGCAACCAGAGGCAGGAAAAACCTGTCCTCCCAGTTCAGCTGTTCCTGCCTGGTGTCTGTCACCTGTAAGGGACACGGGGTGACCTGGCCCGAGGAAGCTGGAGCTGCTTCTGGAAGAGCATAACGGGTCCCATACAGACCCTCGTGAGTTCTGTGACTGGCAGCTTTCCTCCTAAACTAGGCCCAGTCTTTCCAGGCCTCTCGTCTACTCGGCTGCTGCTAAAGCCATCCGTAGGTCCATCGGTGGTGGGCCGGACCTGCCCTTGGCCTTAGCTCAATTCCACCTTAGTTTGCAGTGTAGCTGAAGGGAGAGCAAAGGAATGGATGAAGCTAGATTGTTTCTAACATCCCTTTGGGGTTCGAAATCCTGTTACACTAACTCCAGATCAGTGGTATATTCAAGGAAGTATTGTTGCTCATGTGGTGAGGAACAAACATCCTGGAAGACCCCGTGGTCTCTGTGAGGGGGCGGGGGGAATATTTGGGAGAGGACATTGAACAAAAGCTAATTGCCTGCATGCTGAATACCATGCTGTTATCTGCCCTGGGGAGGAGCTCCACCAAGGTGGGGGAGCTAAAGCATCAGTGTGACCGTAATGGGTGACTACATCAGAGAGGCGAAGAGCAAGGTCCTCACTGTGGGCCTGAGGAGGCCAATCCAGGAAGCTGGCATTTCACTTGGACTTTGCAGGATGGACAAAAGTAGGGAGCCAGCCCTGATGGGTGGCTGGCACAGGGGGCCTGAGGGGAGCCCAAGGGTGAAGCATATTTGTTTCTCCTAGGTGTGAAGCACTTAGCTCAGTGTGTGTAACCTGGCCACTGTAGGCACACAGTAGGAACCATAGAAACGCTTCCTTCTTTATCAAGGAAACTCATAGCTCATTGGGCTCGTCGACTTTTCCTTCATCAGATATGGGTTTTCTTCAGCTGCAGGGCTCTTTGGCTTCCGTGATGGGGGAACTCCAATTGGATTCCAGACTTTTTCTTTTCAACCCTATCACTGGCCCGGCCTTCCCAGCCAGAGAATGTCCTGGCTCTGAGGCCCCTGGTTTGTACCTCTCCTCTTGGGACATTTTTTTTTCTTTAAATTTAAACTGATGCCCTTTGTCTTTCCAGGTGTGTAGATTCTCACTCCCTCCTGATAAACCTGAGCTAGGTCCTAAAAATACTGATAAACACATTTAAGTTGAGAAAAATAAAACCAACCCAATCCAACCCCCACTGTCCATTGCCACAAAAGCTCCCCTCCTTGGGTCCCTTTTGTTTTAAATGGGGCATGGGTATAGCCTCTGGTTGGGGGCCATGCTTCCTCTGGCCCAATGGATGTGGATGGGATAGGCCAGCTTTTTGAGGGTGGAGCCAAAGGGGTATTTTGCCAACCTGCCTCCTCACCAAATGTCCCTATAGGTCTGGGGGCAGCAGATGGCGGAAGCTGTGGATCAGGTGATTCTGATTCGAGGCAGAAGTGAGCTGGTTCTAAGGGGCAGCTGCCAGACCTTGAGCATCTCCACTCAGAGCTTGTGGGCCAGGGAAACAGGAAGGGTTGGCTTAGATATTGGGGGAGGGTGTGTGTGTAGGCATGAAGGCCTCCTGAGGCCTAAGAGCTCAGCCTGAAGTCAGAAGATGCCTCCAGAGGATACCTCCAGGCCCTTGGGCCATTCTACAGACGAGGGGACTGAGGTTAAGGAGGCCACGGGACTCCCACCTCTTCTGCTGCTGCCTGGGTAACATTGCCCCTCTCTACACCTCAATTTCTCTGTCTTTAAAATCTAGGAGTTGTACTTCATTCTCTCCCAGGTCTTTGCTGGTTTGAAGTACTGTCGTCTAACACTAGAAACGACCAAATCGAGGCGCCTTCAGGGCTGGCCAAGGGTCATGGGCCATGTCACTGTAGGGAGCCAGGATCTCCCCTAGTTAGCACTTGATGCCCAAAGTATTTTAAGGGAAGTTCCTTCCAGGCTACAAGTTAGTGATTCAAAACTAGAAAGGAAAGGTTTAAAATGCCACAGGCCCTCCTTGCTGGCTTGGGGCCCACACACAGACACCACCCCCCTCATCCTCCTCCATGCTTTTGCCCCGCCAGTCTCAGCCTGGTTTGTATCCATCTCTCGTGAGGCCGACAGAAGCCAGGCCAAAATTTCCCTAGGCCTGAATCACCCACCTGGCCAGTTAGCCCAGCTGGCTAACACTGGGGGAAGCAGGAGGAGTGAGGGATGGCAGCAGGCACTGGCCCAGGTCTTCCCAGCCAGGGAATGTCCTGGCTCTGAGGCCCCTGGTTTGTACCTCTCCTTTTGGGACATTTTTTTCTTTAAATTTGAACTGATAACCTTTGTCTTTCCAGGTGGGTAGATACCCGCTCCCTCCTGACAAACCGATTCAGCAGGTGGCCCTTTCTTCTGCCCATCCTGTGCCAGGCTTTCCCTTCTGGGGAGGGGTGCATCTTGTTAGTGGAGTCCCTGGGGCTTCCCCATTACTCAGGGCTGTTCCTTGTTAGTGGTCTGTTCATTTACATCGTCACAGTGATCTTTGGGTAGATTGGTCTCTTGGAGCTTTGGATTGTTTCATTTTGTTTTAAAACATTTCTAGACGCCTCCCTCACCTCTCCCCTACCAGCAAGCCACTGCTTATAACGAAAACTTAGCATGAGGGGAAGACGTGGCTCAGCAGAGCTCGCCAAAACTTGAAGGGAGCCTGACGTTGTATGTGTTGTTCCACACCCACAGTCCCCCACCTTTGGAAAGGAGGGAAGGAGCTACATTTTTTCCACCTCTTCTCTGTGGTCAGGTTCCTTCCATTTACATGGTAGTCACTGTGTTTCTCTGTGGACAGCTCTGGGAATGGGTCATAAACCCTGAGGGGTGATCCCATGCCCTACAGCACTCAGGCAGTAGGAGGGGCAGGTGTATTGTGCTAAGGGGCTTATGGGTTAAGTCACCAGCCAGTCATTGTGGCCAAGGCAGGGCCTCACCTCTGTGGGCCTCAGTTTCCCCATAAAGGTTGGCTTAGATGACCCCTAAGTGCTCAGGGTCCTTCCAGCTTGGGGCTGTAACCCTGTGATGCCAGAAGGGGCAGAGCCTGAGGCTTTTTCTGTGCATTCTGATGTCACTGGGATTCAGACTCACAAGGCTAGGTCATCCGAGGAATTGGGCCAGGTTGGTTTTGTAGGAAACATGACCCTGATGAAATCAGGCCTGGGTGCTTTTCTCCCTGGAGGATGCCGCAGGGCCTCTCAGTCAAAGTATCCAGAGGAAGGGGTGCTGCATTCAGCCAAGGCCAGGGTGTCCTCAGGGGGGCTGAATGGAGAGAGAGGCAGCCAGGGTTGTGGAGTGGGCGTGCTGGTTTGGGGGTCACAGGGCCTGGGTTTGAATTCTGCCTTTGCTGCATACTCCCTGTGTGATCCTAAGGAAGCCACCTGCCCTCTGTGGGCCTCTGTAAAAGCATGGGGCTGGGCCAGCTGAGCGTAGAAGGCCCTTATGGGGGCACTGATTGTGGTCTAAACAGATCTTTGCTGTTCCCCCCACAGCAGCGGAGGCTCCCCACAAGGCCACTCGGGTGGGGTCTGCAGACGCTTCCAGGCCTTTCTGGAAGAATGTCAGGTGAGAGGAAGGCAAGGTTGGTGCTCCCTTTCTAACCATGTGGCTGGGCTTGGGGCCAGAGGGACTGAGGGTCATGCCTACACCAGGGGAATGGGAGCCTGGCACCAGACAAGAGCTGTGGCCATAAGGGAAGAGACTTGGGTCCCTACTTCCAGGAGTGGCTTCCTGGGGCTTCCTTCCCTGGCCCAGGGGCCATTTCTCCTTGATCACTCTGGATTCCTGGGACTTTGGCCCCCAGAACTCCTCCCTTGGGGTGAGCTTTGTCCCCACTGGGGGTCCCCTAGCCTGCTTATGGGGGCAGGGGCCCTGCTACGCAGCTGCCCTGACCCTCTCTCCCTTCTTGGTTTCTTTACACACAGGGAGCCATACCCCTCCTGCTGGGGGCCCCTTCTCAGCCCTGACCCCAAGCATATGGCCCCAGGAGATACTGGCCAAGTATTCTCAGGTAGGGAAGCCTGTCAGGCTGCCTTGGACATGGGAGGGCACAGATGGGTCAGCCTAGCCCTGTGCTTGTAGACTGACCCAGGATTTGGGGTCATTTTACCACAGAACTAATGAGGCAAGATTTCCATGGTGAGGGCTTGGGTCTAAATCCAGGCTCTGACATTTTCTGGCTTTGTGACCTTGAACCAAGGCCCCTTGCACTCTCAGATCCCAAAGGCCCATTTTACTCAATTATCAAAAGAAAGTAGTCAGATGGGTACATCCTGCCTGTCGTAGGAGTTCTGGGAGAAGCCCTTTGTAAGCCTTGGAAGACCCACAGGATGGAGATGAGAGCTGGTGGGAGAGCGGGGCAGCCTGGGAACCTTTTTGTTTGAAGAGGGGGGATGGGCAGGGGTCAGCCCCCCCCCCCCCCCAAGGCCTGAGAGGGACCACATGGGAAAGGAAGGCCCTTGCCCAGGAGTCACCGCTGCCCAGGGCCTTCGGGTCAGGAGCCTTCTCATTTTGGAATGAGCAGAGAGAGGAAGGAGCTGCAGGCCCAGGTTCTGGGGCTCTGTGGCTTCTGGGCAGGCCTGGCCCCTTTCCTCTTGGATGTGCCCAGAGGAGGATTCTGAGGAGCCCTGGAGCCATGTGGGTAACTCCTCTGAGCTTCCTGCAGTCTGGTTCTTTTGGAAGTCATGATCTTGGGGAAGGAACAGGAATGAAACAGGGGAAGGAACATTGGCTTCAAAGTCAGAGGACCTGAGTTCAAATCCTGCCCTTTGGATTTACCATGTGTATGACCTTGGGGCAGGTCATTTATCCCCCCCAGGCCTGGGTTTCTTCTGCAAAGTGACAGCCCCGGTCACTTCCAGCACCAGACCCAGGTCCCACGAGCCTTTAAGTCTTCCTAGATGACCCTCATTCAAAGGAAACGCCAGAACTACGCAAGAATTTGGGTTTGTTCCCAAGGAGCCTGGAATGCCCTGGAGGCCCTTCCCTGGTCTTGCTGAAGGGCTTTAAGAGGAACTAGAAGGACCCTTGTGGGGGTGGGGGTTGTGGAGAGGCCTCCTGCCCAGGGGGAACGTGACCTCCAGGCTCAGACAGTCCTGGCCTCAGGCAGCCTGCGGTGCAGAAATCCAACTCGAGAGAGGCGGCTGTCTTGGGGACTTGAATGAGAGAAATGTTCTAGAGGTTCAGAGGCAGTAGAGTGCCTTCTTAGCTCGGGTGATTAGAGAAGGCTTCATGGAGGAGGGGACATGGAATAGATGGTGAGATTTTGGCAGGTGGAGATGGGGAGGAGAAGGCACTTCAGGCAGCAGGACCGGCATGAGCAAATGTGCAGAAGTGGCAAACTAGACGTGTGCCAGGTTGGCTGGAGAGAAGAGGCAGGGACAGGGCCAGCCAGGGAGGCCTGGACTGGACTGAGGAGAGGCCTCGTGGCCAAACATATTCCCTGGGGACCCTTTGCAGAGCCAGCCGCTTCAGTGAGGGCGTGAAGGGTGATGGCTTTGAGATGGGGGGCATGGCTACTGGGGAGTAAACAGATGGAGTCTATTATTGTGTCCTCCTGGCTCCTGGTCCTAGAAGGAAGAGCCAGTAGAGCAGCCGGAGCCCCGCTATGATGAATTTGGTTTCCGGGTGGACAAGGAAGGTAAGGACATCCCTGGGCCCCTGGAGGGACAGGCCTGTGTGCCAGCTCCCCGGGCATGGCACCCAGCTCCGGAGGAGCCCCTGCAGCACCAGCACCTGATTCCCGCCCATGCTGGGTCCTTCCGGTCCTTTCTCATTAGTCCATCTGCCCAGGGCACCACCCTGTGCCCTCTTCCTGGGCTGGGCCCTAGGGCTCCAGAGTGCCCACCTACCTCAAGGGCCCTTTCTTGAGTCTGGGGGAAAAGGAGGAGGAAGAGGAAGAGTTTCCTTTCATCTCTCTCCCACCAAAGATGGAGCCGAGCCCAACTCCAGCAAGCTCTTGGATGGGCCCCTGACGGAAGACCCCCAGCAGAGGCTGAAGTGGCAAGCCCACCTGGAGTTCACCCATAACCACGACGTGGGGGACCTCACCTGGGACAAGATCGAAGTGTCCCTGTCCCGCTCGGACAAGCTCTATTCCCTGGTGCTCGGGGGCATCCCTCACAGCATGAGGCCCCAGGTAAGGTGGGCCCAGAGGTGGGGGGGTGGGGTGCCTGGGCCCCCACCTGCCCGTGTGCTGCCAGCCTTCCCCTCCGCAGCTATGGATGCGCCTCTCCGGGGCCCTGCAGAAGAAGCACAGCTCCGAAATGGCCTATCGCGACATCGTCAAGAACAGCTCCAGTGACGAGACCATGGCGGCCAAGCAGGTGAGGCGGTGGGGGTGGGGTCGGGCTCCCTGGGCGATGAGGAGGGGGCAGGGGGCATTCACTGGGCAGCGAGGAGGGAGAGGGGAGACTGGCAGGAGCAGTGAGACGGCAATATTCTGGGGGCAGCTCCCTGCTGACTGGGGCGGGGGGGGGCCTGGGGCTTTCGCCAGATCGAGAAGGACCTGCTTCGCACCATGCCCAGCAACGCCTGCTTCTCCACCATGAACAGTATTGGGGTGCCTCGGCTGCGCAGGATCCTCCGAGGGCTCGCCTGGCTCTACCCCGAAATCGGTTACTGCCAGGGCACCGGCATGGTGAGCCGGGGGTGGGGGCGGCGGGCACGGGGCTCTGGCGGGGGCAGGGTGGCAGAGGGAAGGGGAGCTGCGAGCGCCCCCCTCCAGCCCCGGCCCCGCAGGTGGCCGCCTGCCTGCTGCTCTTTCTGGAGGAGGACGATGCCTTCTGGATGATGTGCGCCATCATCGAGGACCTGGTGCCTGCCGCCTACTTCGGCACCACCTTGATGGGCGTCCAGATGGACCAGCGGGTCCTGCGCCATCTGATCGTGCAGTACCTGCCTCAGCTGGACGCGCTGCTCCTGGAGCACGACATCGGTGAGGGGCGGGGCGGGCGGGGGGCGGCCCCCGGGAGGGGCTGTGGGCAGGCTGGCAGCTGCCCGCCTCTGTCCCCCCAGAGCTGTCACTCATCACCGTGCACTGGTTCCTCACGGCCTTCGCCAGCGTGGTCCACATGAAGCTGCTACTGCGCATCTGGGATCTGTTCTTCTACCAGGGCTCGCTGGTGCTCTTCCAGATCACCCTGGGCATGCTCCGGATGAAGGTGCCCGCCCCCAGGGGGAAACTGAGGCCCACAGGCAGACAGGCTGCGACTGCTCCCAAGGCCTCCTGTTCCCATTCTACAGATGAGCAAACAAGCCCAAGTTAATGACCTCCCCAAGGTTAGGGAGCCATGAAGGGGCAGCCAGGACTCGAACCCAGGTCCACCCAGTGGGGCTTGATGGGCAGAGCCGGGTGGGCGATTCTGTCTTCTCTACTCAGTGACTGACAGGCCAGCTGGCAGAGCGGACGCTGAGCCCCTCCTGTGCTCCCAGCATGGTCTCAGTCGGCACTGAAGGTTTGCACAGCGAGGTACAAATCTCTCTGGGAGATGGGTGCTGAAGAAACGGACATAGGCAGGGGTGACGTGACACCCTCAGGGTCCCACACCTCGCAAGTGTCTGAGGCACCATTTGTACTGGGATCTTCCTGACTCCAATGCCCAGAGGTTTCCGCTGTCTCCACGGCCCTGTCCGGGTCTCCGTGCTGGGCTTCCCGTGGATCTCCCTTGACCTGTCCCTCAGCAGTCGGGGAGACCAGGCCCCACATTCACCTCGCTCTTCCTCTGGCTGCAGGAGGAGGAACTGATCCAGTCGGAGAATTCGGCCTCCATCTTCAACACACTGTCGGACATCCCATCCCAGATGGAGGATGTGGAGGTGCTGTTGGCCGAGGCCATGCGCCTGGCTGGCTCCCTGACCCACGTGGCCGTGGAGACCCAGCGCCGCAAGCACTTGGCCTACCTCCTTGCCGACCAGGGCCAGCTGCTTGGCCCTGGCGCCACCGGCAACCTCACCAAGGTGACCAAGGACCTCTCAGGGGCTGACTCCCTAGCTGGTGGGCTTGGCCCAGCCTCTGACCCACCTTGTGGCCACTTTTCTGTAGGTGGTACGGCGCAGAACGCAGCGCAGAAAGTCGGGCATTGCCTCCCTGCTCTTTGGTGAGTCCAGCGAGGACAGCAGATGGCCAGGCCAGGGGGCCCTTCTGCCTCTGGAGAGGAGGCTGCAGCCCTCACTGCCCTCTCTGTGGTTTCCAGGGGACGAGGACCTTGAGGCTTTGAAGGCCAAGAACATAAAGCAGACGGAGCTGGTGGCCGACCTGCGTGAAGCCATCCTGCAGGTGGCCCGCCACTTCCAGTGTGTGGACCCCAAAAATGGCAGCGTGGTGAGTGGGAGAAGGGTGGGAAAGACCCAAGGCTGGGGGTCCTCGGTTTTCCCTGGGGAGTCTAGGGCACTGCCTGCCTCCTACGAGTGGGGCAGAAGGTGGCTGGGTCCAGGCCCAGTGTCCAGTGCCTTGGGGTCTGCAAAGGCCTCAAGCCTATGTCTGGTGAGGGATCAGAGCAAGGCTGATGCTGAGCCTGGACAGGATACCCCTTCCTCTTGGACCTTAGCCCAGCGCCTGGCACCTACTTATTAATATTTGTTGACTGGCTAACTGATTTCACGGAGAGGGGAACTCCTAGATGAGGAGTCTCTTTTCACCAGTACAGGTCAGCACTTGCCCTGCAGCCAAAGGGCTTAGTGAGTTTCCTAGGATTTGCTCAGGGTCCCATGGCCAGCTCCTTGACCATGTCTATGCTCTACTGGGGCTGCCTCTTCTTTGTGGCCTCACCTAGCGGGTGCATCTGGAGAAGCCTCTGGCAAGTGGCAGTGAGGGGGAAAACAGAATGTTGGGGATGAGGCCCTGGGGGTTTTGGGCCATGACTTCCCTGCCCCTTCTGGGGGCTCTGAACAGGAGCTGACCCCAGACTATACCATGGAAAGCCACCAGCGGGACCACGAAAACTACGTGGCGTGTTTCCGCAGCCAGCGGCGCCGGGCAAAGGCCCTGCTGGACTTTGAGCGCCACGATGATGATGAGCTGGGCTTCCGAAAAAATGACATCATCACGGTGCGAGCAGTGGGCAGTAGAGGGCGGGCATCTGCCCCTAGCCTAAATGCACCCACGGGGTGTGACCAGGCACCCTGTCTCCTTCCCCGTAGATCATATCTCAAAAGGACGAGCATTGTTGGGTAGGGGAGCTGAATGGACTGAGAGGTAAGGGCTGAGGGGAGCTGAGTGTGGGCCCTGTCTGGGTGCAGTTCCCATCCTTGGCTGCCACCTGTATACAATGTTGGCTGCTGTGGACAGCTCACGGGCCTGGGTCAGTTCTGTGCTTCTCCCCCAGGCTGGTTTCCTGCCAAGTTTGTGGAGGTCTTGGACGAACGCAGCAAAGAGGTAAAAGGAAGGCAGAGGAGGGATCATCTCTGGGAGCTCCTTGGCCTGCTCACTGGGGGCAGATCCCTGGGTTTGACCTTAGGGTGCTGGAACTAGGGATGCATGGCTGTGGGAGAGCCACATTCCTTCCTTTCCCCCCCCAGAAAGGCTTCAGGGTCTAAGCCCTGTAGGATGACCCAGGCCTCACTTGCCTCTCCCTCCCCCCTTGCTGCAGTATTCTGTGGCTGGAGATGACTCTGTGACAGAGGGTGTCATGGACCTGGTGCGAGGAACCCTCTGTCCTGCCCTCAAGTCGATACTTGAACACGGGCTGAAGAAACCATCTCTGCTTGGGGGCCCAGGCCACCCGTGGCTGTTTATTGAAGAGGTCAGAGTGGGGCAGGAGTTCCGGGAGGGATCTGAGGAGAGCCTGG
The DNA here is from genome assembly GCF_011100635.1 of Trichosurus vulpecula. Taxonomy (NCBI): domain Eukaryota; kingdom Metazoa; phylum Chordata; class Mammalia; order Diprotodontia; family Phalangeridae; genus Trichosurus; species Trichosurus vulpecula. The sequence goes on from NC_050577.1 coordinate 298,942,223, forward strand.
GAGTGGTCCCTGGGCTGACCTTCCCCTCCCCCCTACCCCTCCCCACAGGCGGCTGGCCGAGAGGTGGAACGGGATTTCGACTCTGTCTACTCTCGTCTCGTTCTCTGTAAAACTTACAGGTAATGGTTTTTCTTTCAGGCCAGCCTTCCCCCATAGTGCCTCGCCTGGCAGGGGCTTCTGGGTCCCACTCCCATGCCAGCACCCCACCCCCGATACCCCTGGGTTAACGTTTTGGCCTTCTCCAGGTTAGACGAAGATGGAAAAGTCCTGACCCCTGAGGAGCTGCTCTATCGGGTACGTAAGTGACCCGAGGCCTCGGGCCAACGTCCCCTCCCTTGGAGGCGCCTGCTCAAGCAGGGGGACCGTGGTCTGGGCCAGCCTCCTGTCCTCCTCCACAGGCCGTTCAGTCTGTGAACATGACTCACGACGCTGCCCACACTCAGATGGACGTAAAGCTCCGCTCCCTCATCTGCGTGGGGCTCAAGTGAGTGGAGAAAGGGAGGTGCAGGGAAGGGGGAGGGAACGGGGGGATAGGAAAGCTCGTGGCCCCCCTGCAGCAAGGTCTGCCCCCTCCAGTGAGCAGGTTCTGCATCTGTGGCTGGAGGTGCTCTGCTCGAGTGTGGCCACCGTGGAGAAGTGGTACCACCCGTGGTCCTTCCTCCGCAGCCCAGGCTGGGTCCAGATCAAGTGTGAGCTTCGGTGAGTGGCCCCTCCTCTGGGTGGGCAGGAAGGAAGAGGGGCCGTGCACCCGGACAGGGCTTCACCTCTGCCCTCCTCCCACCCAGAGTCCTCTGCTGTTTTGCCTTCAGTCTCTCTCAGGACTGGGAGCTTCCCATCAAGAAAGAGGTGAGTGGCTGAAGGGACCCGAGCCCTGGCCTGCCCTAACCAGGGCCGCTGGACGGCCACCATAGGTGTGGGCTAAGAGGGTCGTGGTCTGTTTGCAGGAGAAGGAGAAGAAACCTTTGAAAGAGGGTGTCCAGGACATGCTGGTGAAGCACCATCTCTTCAGCTGGGATATAGATGGGTGACGGGGCCCCACTCCACCCGGGCCCAGGGGGGAGGAGGGAACACTCCGGCCAACAGTGATAGGACCTTTATTCTTTTGGTTTATAAATAAACAGCATATTGTGAAAGCACCTGCTTTTAAAAAACCACACCACACTGCCTTCAGCTCCTGCCACGTCCTTGGGGGGAGGGGGGCGTTCTCTCCTCTGCCCCCCACCCCCTCCAGGAGGTGCCTTGAGGTAGGACATTACCTTAAAGCGCTAGTGTGTTTTTATTTATAAAAAAACGAAAAAACTCTTTCCTGCCAGCTGTTCAACCATCATCCAGCCCCAGGGCTTGGGGGGGGGGGGGGGCAGCGAGGGGGCCCTGGGCCCAGCCCTGCCAGTGTTTGCTGCATTGAGGCGAGTGGACAGAAGACACGGGGGCTGGGCCCCGGGGTGCCTCTGCCCTTGTGGCACTGATTAAGAACCAAAGATGCAAGGCTGGGGTGTGTCCGGTCAAAAAGCAAGGCTGGGTGAGGGGCTCCCTGGGACGCACCTGCCACGGTGCCAGGGAGAAGGGGAGTGGGGGGAAGAATAAGGAGCCTCAACCGCCTCTCACCAAAAAGAGAGATGTACGTATAGAATATATATATATATGTATATATATATATATAATATTGAGCTATTTACACCTGTACAGACCATTTCTCGGGTGTACGACCACCACACGAGGACTGCCCAGGAGGCCGGAGGCCCAGGGGGTTTCCTCCCTGAGGAGAAAGGGTCAGGAGCTGGGTAGGCAGGTCTGATCCTTGCCCAGTCCTGCCCTGGATAAAAGCATGGCACCTCAGGCCTCGAAAATAGAGGCCAATAGCAACTTCCCCAGCCTGGCCCGAGGCCACCCAGGAAAGCCCCCGGTGCAGCCGTTGTCACTGGGGCACCCAGGGATGCCCCCAGCTCTGGTCCCAGCTCACCAGGCAGGGGGCAGCTGGTAGGGGCTGCTCAGGGCCATCCCTGGAAGCTAGAGGCTACAAGCAGGAATCCCAGTGCAGGTGCAGATCGTGGCCGTCCAAGAAGTCTGTGGAGAAGAGGCTGGGGGCCATGTTGCTAGGGGGCGCCAGGCTGAGGACGGGCCCTCCCGACAGCTCCAACCAGTCCATGCTGTCCAGGTGGCCCTCGGCCAAGTCCAAACTCAGGTTGGTGCTGGACTCGTGGGCAAAGTGCAATTCAGAAGTATCCATGGGGGAGGGCGGGTGGTCCAAGATGGCGGAGCTGCTCAGCATCTGGCTGTGCAGGTCATCAATGAGGGACAAAGGCTCGGGTCCTTCCTGCCCCCCCGTCAGCAGGGGCAGCCCTGTGCTGCTCTCCAGGAAGTCTTCCAGGCGGCCTGGGCCGGGGCTGCTGCCCAGGGGCAGGGGCAGCTCGGGAGGAGGCTGGGGGGTCGCTGGGGAAGGGCAGGGCAGGGCTGGGCTTGAATCCTTCCCAGGTGAGGGCGAGGACTCCTTAAAGTCAGCTGAAATTTCTGCCAAAGGAAAGAAGAGTCAAGGGCGTGGGGGAGGCCGCTGGGAAGCAGCCCCCCCCCCCCCCGGATGTGGAGGGGGCAGCTGAGACCTAAGCTGTGGCCCAGACTGGCTCCTCCCCTCTCCATCCCCTGGGGATAGACCCCCAAGCGTGCCCCCCCTTCACTGAGGGGGAGGGGGAGTGCCTGCCCTCACCTCCACTCTGAATAAGGATGTCAAAGAGATCGTCCATCTGCTGGCTTGAGGAACCATTTACCTAAGGAGGAGAGAGAAGGGAAACTTGTGGAAACGCACAGCCTGCTGGGCCCTGTCTGTCCAAGTGGCCAGTTCTGACCGCTGCCCTGCTGGCACCTTCCTCAGCCCAGGGACTCTGCCCCACTCCCACCCCAGACCTCTGGGGCCCATGTCCACCACCACTCACCTCCTGGGGCTTGGGCTGCTGCTTCACGGCCTCGTCATAGCCGGGGGGCTCTTTCTTCACCAGGGCGGGTAGGGGGCTGGCCCCAGGAGCTGCCTCAAACAGGGCCTGGGGTTGGTGGTCCAGGTCCATTTGGGAAGTCTGGAGGGCCACTGGTGAACTGGGCTCTGACGAGGCCTGAGCACGCAAGAGGAGTCTGTGAGGAGAGGGCAGGCCAAGTTTGGCCTTGGGGGCAGGGCAGATGCTGGACTTGCCAGGATCCCAGGGACCTCTCACCAGGAAAGGGGCACGTACCTTTTTGGGTAGGCTGCCGGGGGCAGCCATACTGGCTTTCAAGGCAGTCTTGTGGAAGCCATTTGGAAAGAATGACTGCAGGCCAGGGGGCACCGAGAAGGGCAGAAGGGGGGAAGGTCCTGGACTGGGTGGACCCTGCAGAGAGACAAAGAGAAGGGTCAGCGACCCCCTGGCAACGAGTGCTCGAAGGAGGCCAGTCATGTTCACAGGTCTGCCTGTCATGGAGAGGCTACCTGGCACATGCCCAGGGGTGGCAGACAGAGGCAGGAGAGAAAGAGATATGCCAGCTCCAGGCTGCATCTCAGAAGTCAGCAAGGCCAAGCCCTCGTTTTGAAAGTGTGGAAACTGAGACCAGAGAGAAAAAGATTTACCCCAATTCGAATGTAAATCGTGGCCCAGCCCTTGGTGAGGTTTGCTCAGTGACCCCCCCGATAACAGGCCCCACGTCTCCAAGCTCCTCAGATGGGGGGGCTCCCAGCTGATAACCGGCTGCACAGGGAAGGGGAAGAGGAGACGCTGGCCCTAAAGGCATTCTGTGGAAGGAAGGGGCCTAATGCCCCAACACCTGCATCAGTGACTCCTCGGTACCAGACAGCGTGTGTACAAATGACAGCGCAGCATAAGCAGGAAGCCCAGCGGAGGCGAGGCCCGGCACTCCAGGGGACTGGCAAAGGCTCATGTGCCATGCTCAGGAATCCAGGGAGGGGGTCCCAAGCCCACAGCCAAGGCGGGAGGGGGGGGGGGGGTCTTGTTCAGGAAGAGCCAGGAGGCCAGTGTGTCAGAAGAGGCTGTTTCTGCAGGAGGTGACGAGGAGCACTGGCGTTTACCCAGCAGGGGGTGACAGGGTCAGAACTAGGCTGTAGAACACTTTGGTGACTGGATGGACTGGGGGCAGGAAGGAACCCCCACCCCAAAGTAGGCTACTACAACAGTCCAGTCAGGAGATGCTGAGGGCCTGCACTCGGGTAGGTCAGGGCCAGAGGAGACAAGGGGTGTATTCAAGATGCTGCCAAGTGAAATCGATAGGCTCTGGCACCATATTGGATAGGGGTGGGGGGGTGGGGTCCTGAGCCATTTTAGACAGCTACTGGACATCTGGTCCGAAATGTCTGAAAGGCAACTGGTGGTCAGTGAGAGGTTGGGGCAGGAAAGGGAGAGTCGTCAGCAGAGAAGCTATGACCTTGCTCCACGTGCCTAGGACAGAGCCCTGAGGAACCTTGGGGTCAGAGGGAGTGATCTGGAGGAGGATGCAGCGGGTAGGATGGACCTTCTGAGCTCCTAGGAGACTCGAGCGGGCCCTGGCCTGGGTTCCACAGGAGTAGGATGGAAGTTGCCATTGAAAAGGGCTGCCCCCCCAGTCCCACAGAGGACGAGACTAAGCTCTCACCTGGGAGGGGCTCTGGCCACTGCCAGTTTTTCCAGGCTCGTCGTCAGCCGAGTCCTCCGTGTCCTGCTTGGTCACGGTGAAGACAATGTGGGTCCCTGTGGCATCCGTGACGAGCGCTGGGGGAGGCCCTGGGAGGAGGCTGCTCAGGTCTGGTGCCAGGAGGCAGCTGGGAGGCTCCTCCTCGGGCACCGCCTCCTGCTTCACCGTCACTGCCAGCACCGGCTCGACACTGGGCTCTGCGGACAGCCCCGTGAGCTGGCAGCTGGAGAAGCCCTCCTCCTGCTTCACCTGGGCCAGAAGGGCGGGGGGCGGTGGGCAGGGGGCCACCTGCTGGGCACGCTTCTCCTGCTCCAGCTGCAGCCTCAGCATCTCCACCAGCTGCTGCTTCTGCTTCAGCATCCGCGTGAGCTCCTCGATCTGCTTGTCCTTCTCCTGCAGCATCTGGTCCTTGTCACGGCTCTCCAGGTCTTGGCCGCCACGCTCAACCCGGGCCACGGGGCTCTCCTCCTTCACCAGGATCTGCACTGGGGACGCCTGCAGGGTCAGCTGTGTCAGGGGCGAGGTCACCATGTCCCCGAAGGCATCACCTCCACCACCTGTGGAGTTCTCGTCCCCCACACTGAGAAGGGAGCGCTCCGAGGGCGTAGGAGACACGGGGGGTGTCGAGCCGGTGCTGCCAAACTTCACCATCCCGTTGCTGGTCACGGTGGCCACGACGACCTCGGTGGGCGCCAGGCCTGCAGCCATGAGGGCGGGCCCTGCACTCAGCCTGGCCGCAGGGAAGGCCACCACCACATCCCCAGCTTTGGCGAGGATAGGGGCAGCCCCAGGCTTGAGGGCTCCTGAGGCAGGGCCAGGGACCCCCGCGTGCTCTTGATAGGCCCGGAGGCGCTCGATCAGGTCTGTCTTGGTGCCCGAGACAGGCAGCGCTCTCATCTTCAGCTCCTGCTTCAGTTCAGCCACCTACGTGAAGCACAGAGCAGAGGGGGCAGGTCACCAGGAGATCTGAGCAGCAGCGGCACCAAGGCAGGACAGACATGGCCACTCTGGCCCCTAGAGCCAAAACGGTGAGGCAGGAGGCCTGCCTCTGAACTGCTCAGGGGCTGTGTCCCCAGCCCAGGTCTCAGTTGGCCATAGTAAAAATAGGGAGACATGGAGCTGGTTTGGGGGGGCTGCTGATCAAAGTTGGACATTTTGTGGTTAAAGACCTTTATCCCAAGTGGGTTCTTTTAGAGTCCAAACCAAGCCAGGAAAGCGATGCCCTAACACCAAGGACACTCTCTGGAGAAAGAGCCAGGGATTGTGGCCTGATACCACTCTCCTGCCCACCCAGACCCTTTGGGGTGCCCAAAGGTGGAACTAAAGAAAAACTAGAAGACAACTTTACCTTCATATCATCCAAGTTGGAGGGCAGGGGGCCCAGCTTGCCAGTCACAGAGTTCTGGCGCACAAGACCACTGGGCCCAGGTGGGCCAGAGGCCGAGCTGCCCAGGGCAGTGGGGAGAGTGCGCAAGGAGGCGGGGCTGCTGCTACCCTGGGGCTCACCCACAGGCCTGGGGGCAAGGAAAATGAGTCAGAAATGAAACCTTCCCAGATGTCAAAGCTCCCCCTTCTTCCTCTCCTGGGCAGGGGGGCAGTACTGGGCACAGCCACATCACATGGCAAAAAGGGGCCCAGAGCTGGCCTGCAAGGGTTACAGGAGGGCTTCTGATACCCCAAGAATGAATGGATGTGAGTGGAGGGACCTCCCTCACCCACAGGCCTCATAACCCAAAGGTGGGAGTCCTGGGGCTGCTGCCCAGAAGGAAGCCAGGGCTGGGGGAGCCTTACTTGGGAGGGGCTGGCAGGATGGTTTGGTAATTGTAGTGCTGCTGTTGCTGGTTGAGAATCTGGAGTTGGAGGAAGAGCTGCTGCTGCTGCAGTATCTTGGCATAGGAGGAGTCCATTGGCGGTGCCCCCTTGTCCTGCTTCTGGTCAGGGGGAATGTACTGGTGGTACTTGAGTTTCTTCACTTTGGGCTTCAACTCCTTGGCCTTCTTGCTGCGTGGGGGCTTCTCCCCTGGGGCCTTGGGCTGGCTTTGCTGACAGGAGGGCAGGAGAGGGGAGGAGTGTGAGCCTTGGCCTTCCCTAGACCCCAGACCAAGCTCTGTCCTTTCCAACCCAAGCCTGCCAAGGTCAGCTTTGAGACTAAGAGACCCCCAAGTCCCTCCTCCCCCTCCTCTGGACTTCAAGGACTGCATGAGCCCATGAGGCCCCAAGGCCACGGCAGGAAAGAACACACAGGTGAAAGCCACAGCACCTGCCCTCAAGGAGATGACAGTCTAATGGGGAAAGGAGATGGAGCTGCCACGATGATTCAGCGCTAGCAGAGTTCAGAGGTGCCTGAGAGCTTCCAAAAAGCTGGAGCCATCACAGAAGACCAAGGAAGAGGCAGCCCCTGAGCAGGGCACAGACAAGGCAATGCTGGCAGAGGGGGCATGGAGTTAGAAGCTGGAGGGTGAATGGCAGGAAAGAAATAGGGAAGGAAAAAGGAGCAGGTTGAGGAGGGAAGGTGGAGTTCAGCTTGGGACCTCATGCTGAGGACCAAGTATCAGCAAGACATCCACGGAGAAGAGCAACGGCAGGCAGTTAGGAGTGCAGGACTGGAGGTCACAAGAGAAGCTGGGCCAGGACACGTCCTCTGTATGTGCCCAAGTGATAACTGAGGGCCTGAGAACAGATGAGATTGCTCCTCAGGGAAGGATTGCGGAGGGAAGATTGACAAGTGCTAAGGACAGGGCCTCATGACAGGAACCCAAGAGATCACTTATTGGTGGAATACATGGCACAGGGTAGAAGACACTTGTCCCACCACCCACTATGGCATCAGTGGGATGGAGGACCCAAGCATAGGAATCGAGAAAGAACAAGATGGGCAAAGACACAGAGCTGCCAAGGTGGAAGGAAAGGAACCCAGAGCACTCTGGTCAGGGGCCTCCAACATCAAGGCTGGCACATGTCAAGGCCAGGTTCATGGGCAAAAATCTGAAGTGCTGGTGGGGGCAGGTGGCTAGTCCAGGAGGGGGAGTTGCTTGAAGGTCAGCCAGCCCTACTCAAAAGTAATCCCCTCCACAAAAAGCACAGAATCTGAAGGCCTTCGACATCCGATGCAGTTCACTCCACTCTGGGCAGCTCTGTCAGAAGGGTTTTCCTTTGAGCCTAAGTCTGCCTTTCTGCAACATCCTCCATGGCTCTGAACTTTATCATCTGGAGCCAAGTAGAACACAAGATAACCTTGAACTTCTCAGGAAAGGAGAAGGAATGATGTTACCTACTCAGCACAAAAGGGATTGAGAAGTGTACAAACTGCTGGGCAGAACTCTAGTGGCCAGTCAGTGAGAGCAGCTGTGAGGAAGGGTACAACTAGCAGCCCCAGAGCATGAGGCAATCAATAAACACTAACTAGATGCTAGGCCCTGGGCTAAATGCTGGGGATACAAAGAAAGAATCAGGAAAGGCTTCCCATAGAAGATGGAAGTCCGGAAAGCCAGGAGGTGGAGATGAGGAAGGGGAGAATTCCAGGCACAGAAGACAAAGATTGGAACTGAGAGATGGATTATCTTGGGGGAGGAACAGTCAGGAGACTAGTGTCAATGGATCTCAGAATGGTTGTAGGGTTGTAAGAGAAGGGGTGGGGGGAGGCACCTAATGAGCAGCTAGGTAGATAGAGCACTGCTCCTAGAGTCAGAAAGACCTGAGTTCAGGTCCAGGCTGGGTGATCACTGTGGGCAAGTTGTGTAATCTCTATTTGTCTCAGTTTCCTGATCTATAAAATGTGGATAATAAAAGCACCTTCCTCCCAGGGCTGCTGTGAAGGTCAAATGAGATGACCGTAAAGCACTACCACAGCGCTATATAAATATTAGCGATAATAATGTTGATGATAATGAAGGGCTATGAATATCCAACAGAGACAACAGGGAGCCACTGGAGTTTACTGAGTTGCAGGTGGCATGATCAGACCTGTGCTTTAGGAAAATCACTTTGGTGGCTGAATGGAGGATAGTCTGGAGGGGAGAGAGACAATAGGCCAGGCATGAGGTGATGAAGGCCAGCACTAGGGAGGGGGAAGTGTTAGAGGAGAGAAGGGAGTATATTCGGCAAAGGTGAAATGGACAAGAGATGCTCAGAGGTGAATTCAACAGGCCTTGGCAACAGCTTGGACATGGCAGGGTGAGAGAGCATGAGGAGCCCAGGATGACCCTGAGGGTGTGGAGAAATGAAACCATGGTTAGGATCCTGAGGTAGGGCCTGGCAAGGATAGGGATGGGGTGGAGGGAATGATCAGGGTGCTAGCCAGGGCACTACTGGAATAGCTGAGCAGGTGGTCCAGATGCAACAGGAAGGAAAATGAAGACAGAAGGGAGCTGATAAGCCAGGAGACTGGAATGAAGAGGGACTCAGCCACTGGAGGCCAAGAGGGTGAAGAGCAAATTCAACAGGAGTTAGGGAATGGGGAAGGTAGCTGTGGTCAGGAAGGGCTCAGAACTTCAGGATTTGGTTTAACACCTCCTCCTGTCCCTCCCACAGATGTTTGTCCCCATTATTTTCCCATGGGCCTAAGAAGGGCTAAGAGAAAGGCCAGCACCAAGAGTCCTCACCCCACCAGAGATCTCTTCCCCACCTCCCCCCTCCCTCCCTCTGACCCTGACACCCAAAAGTGGCTGTTGATACCTTGATGAGTGTTGGGGTGGGCTTGGCAGTGGGCGCAGTCCCTCCATTGGGAAGGCTGGGTGGCATCAAAGGTGGAGTTGGCAGAGAAGACGGCTGCTCTGCCAGGAAAGCGGGTTCACTGGAGTCAGGGCACACTTGGAGCTGGGATACCACCTGAAGGGGAAGGGAGAACATGAGGGCCAGCCCGAGAGCCCATAGACCTATGAGGCCCATCCACACTGCAGAGGACAGAGCGCCACGACAGCCAAAGAGGACCAGTCAGCATTGGCTCAGCCTAGACGGGGCAAGTGGGGCCAACAGTTGAAAGCAGCGGAAAGGCAGATGGAACCCTGCTGGGTGGAGGGACTCTGCTGGCAATGATTTCCCTAGGTGGTCTAAAATTGTCCTTAGTGGTCTGTGATAAACTGGCCAGGAGGACTGAAATGGGCTGGGGTTACAACCCATGTGTTTAGAGCTCCTTCCTCACAACCTCGTTGAAAGGGAGGTAAAATGCCATTATCCCAGTTTTATAGAAGAGGGTACTGGGGCTGTGTGAGGGGAGTGTCCTGGCCCAGAAAGGATTTGAATCTAGGTCTCCTGACTCTTAGGCCTCACAGCATCTAGAGCTGGAGGAGACCTGAGGTCATCGAGTCCAGCCCCACCATTTTACAGAGGAAGAAACTGAGGCCCAGAGAGGGGAAGGGCCTTGCTCAGGGTCACGTAGCAAGCCAGAGTCTGAGGGAAAGAGCTGAACTCCATCTTCCTGTTCTGGGTTTCTATACACTAATGGCCCAGAGGTAAAAGGATGGCCAGAGGATCAGCAGACTGAGGGGAGTAGGCCAGGGGCAGACTGCGAAGGCTGGCACCCAGAGCTACTGCCAGAAGGCCTTAGCCACAGCCCCAACCACCTCCCTCTCCTGCACGAATCTGCCAGCACCTTCAGAGCCTCCTTTCAAAGGCTGCCTGTTCCAGCTGGCTGGAAAACTTTCCTAATGGGGGCAGAGGGCACTGCAGCTACTTTTTACTTTCACAAATAAATTGCCCACCAGAGTAAAGGGACAACCATTTTTAAGACAGTCAAACCTCGGGGATCACCACTCTGGCTCTCAGCAACTCTGCTGTGTTCACACAATACATATGGCCAACTCTGGCCAGAAGAAGCGGCTGCTGCAGCCTCACCTGAGGAGGAGACACAGAAATCGAGGTGGCCAGGGGCTCGCTGCCTCGGCCCTCCAGTGGTGACGGCGCTGACCCCTGGGACTCATGGCTGGCTGGCTGCTCAGGAGACAAGGCATCACTGCTATCCTCATCAAAAGAAGAGTTGTCAGCCACTTTGGGATAATTGACCTGTCCCACTGCAAAGAAAAGCCAGAGTCATGTGTCAGCAAAGGGCCAGTGAGGCCCCCCTTACCACCCAAGGGGATGGGGAGAGGCCCAAAGGGGCAAAGCCACCCCTCCACTTCTTCCTCCCACCACCAAGTGCCCCACCCCGGGGGGGGGGAGGGGAAGAGCCCTCCATGGTCACGTTCCCCACTTTCAGTTCCTCATTAAGCTCCTTCTCATTTCCATCTTCTTGGCCGCCAGGGGCCAAGGCTCTCCAAGTTTGAAGGCCTTTTCCTGCCCTCAGGCCTGGAGCCACAACCAGACTTTCACTTTGCCCAGGGGTTCACACAAACGGCTTTTCCTTCTAAGGAAATGCACAGGAGAGCTGGAGCTCTCCTGACTGAATCCTCAGAAAAACCCTAAGGTGCCTTACTCTAATCATGTGACTGCCTTTCATAAATGAAAGTGAGGAGGACATCTCTTGGCAAGGGATACAACCTCCCAGCAACAAAGAATCTTACTCCTCATTATGAAAATGGTGATCTACAGGCCAGCTGAGTGTGTCTCCTGATGGGCAAGGAGCAGGCTCAGGGGGCTTGGCATGGAAACCCCAGGATTACGAGGGAACCCAGGGAGAAAGGGACATTTCAACAAATTCATGGCACGACCTCTGAATTAGGGCAGAGGAGCATCAGAGCTGCTGATGGGGGAGGGGCGGGGGCCCAGGTGGACTGGAGGACAGACTCAGTTCATTCCATTTGTGGGCCTCTATGAGACCTGCCCATAGGAACTCTGACCACTTCAGAGAGGCCAGAGGTGGCGTGCTGGCCATGGACCGAGGTCACTGGGTATAGGGAGGAACCTGAGCAAAACCACAATGGAATATGCAGGCAGCAGCCATATTCAGTCTCCCAGGGCAAGACCAGAGAAGGCTCTTCCTCAGCCAAGCTGCCTTCTCCCTTCCTCCATTCCCTGTCCTCCTGCAGGGCCAGGGTAATCAGGCCAGGGACCTGTGGCTCCCATCCCTGGGGCTACACGGTCCCTCTGTGCCACCAGGGCCTTATTTTCAGGTCTTGTAATTCTGCCATCCTGGAGGGCCTCAATAGACAGGATAGCAAGAGGTACAAGGACAGGTCCCTGGCATTAGGGGCAAGTGCCTTTGGGTGGGGGCGGGGCAGCTTCTCCTGGGCAGGGATCTCAAAGTCCTTCACATTAAGAGCAATTCAATTTCATCTCCTCCCACTGCAGAATGTTGTTTGAAGACTTGGAGGAAAGTGAGCCCTAGAACCCGGGGCCAGGGTGGGCAACACATCTCAGGAGGCAGCTGTGTGAAATGCATGCTATGGGAAACACTGCCAGGGGCCTTTGCCCATGAGAGTGCTGAGGCCACCCCAGCTGGGTGGGGGCAACTGCTTTCTCCTCTTCATTCTACTGCTTTCTCACTGGGGGGGGGGGGGTGGCGATGTTGGGGGGGGGGGTCAGAAAACACAAACTCACCCGTGCCCACAAGTGCTTTGATGAACAAAAGGTACTGGGCCAGGAAAGAGTGGGAGAGGCGGAATGGGCCCATGCATGAGGAAACACACACGCATTTATGCGTCTCCCTCCTCTGTGCTACCTGCTTTTAAGTGACCCTACTGGGAAAACAGAGGGTCCTATGGATACAGCTTTTCCCAGGACTGAGGAAGCATAACCCTAAGGCTCCCAAGAGATGGCTCATTACAGAAGGACAGCGACCCTGCCGAGGCCAAGGGCTGGCTCTGCCAGTTGCCCTCCTGGACAGGGGGAATGACCTGCCCTTCTCTCCACTTCTCCATCAAGCACCAAGAGCCAAAGGGTCTTCCATTGCTGACATTACCAAGCTGCCTCTCAGGGTCCAACTCGCCTTGGTTTCCTCTCAGCTGAGCAGGCCAGCAGACTGGGACCTAAGAGCCTCACCTTGCCCTGGTCTGGGCCAAGGGACTCCTTACCAATGATGGCCTCCTTCAGACTGGACTCCACCGGAAGGATGTTCTTCTCCACCAGCTCCATGGGGCCTGGCCGCTGGGCTATCTTCTCGTTAAGGTCATCGGCCAGCCTGGCTCTCTTCAGTTTTAGCTGTTTGGCTTGGAGGGAAGGTTCAGCTGAGGTCTCTGCTCATAAGGAGGGGGAGGAGGCAGCATTAGTACCCCTGGGCCTGTCTTGAGGACATCAGAGCAGCCATCCTAAGCTACATACACCTATCTCCTATTCACCTTGAATCTGGGTGGGTCACAGAACAAGAGCTTACCAACCTGAAGGGACCAAAGAGCCAACGGAATAGAGACAAATTCCTGCCTAAGAAACAGGTCATGGCTGCACGCTTCTTGGTGTGAAAAAAGAGAGAATGATGGCCTGGGAAACGGGAGGCTTGGCATCTGGTCTAGCTTTGCCCCGACTTCTCTGTGTGCTTAGACAAGTCATCTCTGCTCTGGGCCCCAGGGAGCCTAATCTGCAAACTAATAAAGCTGGACAGAAAGGCCTTATTACACAAACAGTTGTTTCTATAGAAGTCACTCTGCTGCTACTCCTTGGTCCAAACCCTGGGGGGAGACAATGTGGAAGAGATGGCATGGCTGGTGCCAACTTTTGAAAATCAAGAGAAGTTTCATGGAATGCATTTGTTTTAGTCACATTTAAAGGAGGAGTAAGGCATGGGGGGGGGGGGCGGGTAGAGAGAATACATTCAGTACCAAGAAATGGTGGGAGAAAATGGCTAATGACTTGTACAGAAAAAAAGAATTAATACCAAAGGCTGGTGCCTCCCTGAGAATTCTAAAGCAGACATTCTAGTCAAGGCAGCTTGGCTGGGCCCGGGGTGTGAGAGCACAGCCAGATCCTTGCCCAGAAACACAGGAGCTAAGGAGAGGGAGGAGGAAGTCTGGGGGGAGTACTGTCCTTCTCAGGGTCCAGTGATTTCCCTATCTGAATCTTCGGATTCTTGGATCTGTGAAAGGAGGGGCTTGGACTGGCTGAGCTTTGAGGCCTTTCTTGTATTAAAAATCCATTATTAATAAATGCTTATTGATTATATTCCTGGGGCAGTTGGGGTCAGAGAAAGTCAAGATTCCCTCCCTTGGCTCCCTCCCTTCTACAAACCTTCCAAAATGTGCATCCTGACCAGCTCTGATCTCTCTGGCCGCGAACGGATCTTTCGTTTCAAATAGTCTTCTGTCTATTAAAAGAAAAACAAAAAGAAAGAGACTTCCAAGTCTGGTATTCAAACACAAGGAAAGCAGCCTGGCCTAGGTCACTGGGGCGGTTCCCAGGGTCCCCTGGGCCAGGGGCCTGAGCCTCCAACTGCATTTGCCAGCTTAATCTCCAGCCCAGCTTTTTTGTTTTTTCCCCAAGATGCCTTGATTCTCTTTGACGCTGACTCGGATTTACTGTTGTTTAAACCCACACTGTTCTACTGCGGTGTCCACAGCCCCACCCAGCGCAGAGATCTCATGTCAAGAGTGTTCCCCCAGGGTTATGTCAGAGGGCAGACAAGTACAGGCCCATCAAGTCCTGGGGCTCCAGATCTCTGCCTAGATGTCCTCCAATTGAGCTCACCTGGCCTTGTGCTCCAGGCCTGTAGAGCCTATCAGACTATCTGGAGAAAGCTCAATCCTAATGGCCGCAGCAGACAACTTCCAAATGCTGTGGCCTTCAGAACCCTCGGCCTGGGGAGGCCCTGGGCTGCACCCACAGTGGCACTAGCCACAGCTTACTTTTTGCCAGCATCTGAAGGCTCATGCATACAGCACTTTCTTCACAGCGATCATGTGAGGGATGGTATCAGTACTGCCATCTCTACTGCCTCAACAAAGAATCGGAGACCCCAAATGGCTTCCCTTGGGTCACAGGAATCAGACACAGGCCCCCTGACCCCAAGTCCAGAAGTCTCTCTGCACTACAGTGCCACCAATTAAGAAGGCTTTGGGGAATGGAATTGAAAGAGGCCTAGCTCGACTTCTCAGGCTCCATAGGAAACGGAGAGGAGGTGTCCTGACTCCCCGTCCAATTTGGTTTATTGGACTTGATTCTGACGTGGAATGTCAGGCACATTCTGCACCCTCCCTTGCCCTTCCCCCTTTCCCTCATCGCAACATTGGTCTGGGAATCAATAGACCTAAGTTTAAGTATTCCATCTGCCCCGGGCAAAGACATTCACCATTCTAGGTCTCAGTTTTTCCATCTCTACCATGAGGAAGACAGGGCTTTGAAGCACTAGAGAAACCTGTCACTGAGACAGTGGCGAGAATGGACAGGGCAATAGACTTGGAACTTGGTGTGACAATCCTGCCCTGATACCCCAGCTGTGTGACCTTGAACCTTCCTGAGTCTCTTTCCTATAAAACAGGAATCTCAATCTCAGCAAAGCTTTCACCGGGAAGATGTCAGGAATGGTTATGATCTTGGAGCCAAGTGAAAGCCATTTTCAAATCCTCCATCCATCACTCATTAGCCATGGCCTCTGGGCCTGGGCTGACTCAGCTATGAAATGGAATGGAGAACCAGCTGGGTGACTCCACCTCAGGCCTTAGGCTTTTCAGCTGGGAAATGGGAGCCTTGGACTAGAACAGGCCTCAAGGCCACAGGTCCCCCACCCCTGGACCAGATCACCTTTGTGGTCTCTTCCAGTACTAAAAAGACTGTGTTTCTGCTTCTAGGATTCCTCTCACCCATTTAAAGAATCCATCCAAAACTCTGGTTGTCCACAGCTGTCTCCAAGGAGGTGGGAGTCTCCTGGGGAGCCTCTGAGGCCTGGGAGAGGTCAGCTAGGCTAGCACTTCTATCACCCATGTGAAGTGCAAGGCAGACAGTGGGAACGTCTCTAGGGGATTCCCCAGTAGGCTGCAGGAAGTTCCCCAGTGGTTCCCTAGGGCAGCTCACAGACAAGGAGCTCGGCTTTTCAGAGCCCCTCTGAAATCTCCTTGGCCCTGAGGTGCTCAGGAATCCAGCCCCACAAAAATGCCTGCCTGAAGGGCCGTGGAGGCAGCAGGCTTTAGCCAATAGGACCCTGCAGGCTTATACAAATGTGCTAACCTGACTAAAGCTTTGTAACCCTGCCCACCCAGCAGTACTGCCCAAGGGAAAGATTACTCACAGAATAGGGTAACAGGTGGGATTGGGGAGTGGGGGGGGGGGGATGGATAGCAGAGCCCAGATTTCAGTATCAACATACTGAGCTGGGTCCAGCTCTCACTCCAGTGACGTTCCATTTAACCACACCAGGAAAGGGGTCCTGGAAGGTGGAAAGGCCAGCATGGGCACTACAAGAGTGCAGGAAAGAAAGACAACTCTAGACCTGGCTGGGCCTCCTCTAGAGGCAGCAGCCACAGCAAGCCATCTGAAGAGTTTTGGAGAAACACACAATGCACAATGCCTTACCCGGGCCCGTTCCAAGCTCCTTCTCTGCTCATGAAACGCAGCTGGACTTTTCAGAGCTGTTGGAAAGAAGAAAACCATCAAAGAAGAACGATTCCAGAGACAGGCTTTCCCATCCTTCTGCCCATGTCTCCACAGGGGCCCAGGCTCAGTGAGACCAACCACAAGGCCTGACTGCAGAGATGCTGCTTCAGGCTGGACCACATTCCCACCGGGGCTTCCTACCTGGTCTCCCTGCCTCAAATCTCTTTCCTCTCTAACCTATGATCTAAGCCTCAGCTTTCCTATCTGTAAAATGGACACAATACCACATCCCTCACAGGGTGGCTTCGAGGAAAGTACTTTGTAAAGCTTAAAGTACTTGCGAGAATAAAGCTCTCCACTACTGCTTCTGTGGCTGCAGCACAGGCCCTGTCCTGGTTGATTCTCCCCAAGTACAGATTTAACTGTGTCACTTCTCCCACTCCCTACAGTGGCTACCTACTGTCTAGATAAGGCTCAAACATAGACTCCTGTCTGACCCTTAAAGCTCTTCATAACCTGCCCCCAAACCAGCTCTCCAACCTCATTCGATGTTTATTCCTCCTCTGTCATCAAACTAGCCTCTCAGTCTCTCATCTCAGCACATCATCTACCACTTCCATGTATTTGCACTAACTGGCCTGAATGCCTAAAACACCTCCCTCCTCACCACCACCTCCTAGAAAGCAACTCTTCCCTCAGGATTCAGCTTAAGCACCATCCTTTACATCAGGTGTGTTAAACTCAAACAGCTATTCAGTCATTTTTAGTTGGGTCTGACTGTTCCTGACCCCATTTGGGGTTTTCTTGGCAAAGATACTGAAGGGTTTGCTATTTCCTTCTCCAGCTCATTTCACAGATAAGGAAACTGAGGCAAACAAGGTTACATAGGATTGCACAGTTAGTAAGCATCTGAGGCCGAGACTGAACTCAGGTCTTCCTGACTCCAGGCCTGGTGCTCCATCTACTGCACCACCCAGCTGCCCAAATAGAAAAGAGGACGCCTAAACCATATATAAGGATCCCTGCAGGTGCATACTGAATGAGAAAACCATCTGTTAACCTTCTCAAGATTTTATTGTACTTTGATTCATTTTGTTAACTATTTCCCAATCTTGACAAAATGACCACAACACCGATGCTTGTCAAAGTCAGTATTCAAAGCCGGCTCTCCCCTGAGTCAGGCATTCCCCCATATTGCCAGGGAATTCTTTTTCTTTAGCTCCTACCAGGAATTCGACATTTCACTTGACTGGGTCAGTGTTACTCAAATTAGCTTGTACCTCATCTCCACAGAGCTTGTCCAAACACTTTACAGCCACTATTTGCTTAACCCTGCCAAGATTCACAGGGCAAGAGTTGGCTAAAGGAGCTTAGGGGGCAGTGGACAGAGGGAGCCCCTGGAGTCAGAGGCCCTGAGTGCAAACCCTGACTCTGCCAGCTCCCTCTCAGGCTGCCCTTGGACTCGTATCCCTCACTGAGGAAATAAGGTGCTTGGACCAGAGCCTTCAAGTTTCCTTGCAACCTTTGATACCTACGCTCCTAGGGCTTTCGAGGGCCCTTTCAGCTCAAAGGCTAGCCTCCTGTGCCTCACTGAGGCCAGTCAGCCACTCCTAGCCTCCACTCTCAGTATGACCCAGTATGGAGGCTACCTTCTGGTTCCAATGGAGGCTCCAGAGCAGCTTTTGAGGCTGGGGGTGACACAACCCCCAGGCAGTTCTCAAAAAGCCTTGCTGTGGGTCCAGAAGACAGACCATGGTTTCAGACATGTCTCTGGCGGATGAGGGGGGCAGCAAGCCTTGACTCAATACAACTAAGTGGGGAACAACAGGAAGAAGAGTGAAATGTACAAGACTGTGGTCAGTTTCACTTCTGGGCAAAGGGATTTCAGAGCAATTGTGAAACCACGGAGGCCACTTCTGCTCCGGGCCTGGCTGGCGGTAGGAAGGGGGAACAAGGACATAGATAGAAAGGACACTCCCTGGCTGGAGTCTCTGGGGAGGCTGAGTCAAACAACAGCTAGCACGGAAAGACACTTGCTAGTTTCTAGCAGCTCAGCTGCCTCTGCTCATCAGAAGGACAGTGGCCATTCACTCAACACATGCTTTTAAAGCCTTAGCTTAGGCGGTTAGTGTGTCTTCAGAGCAGAGCTCACATTCCCAGCTTTCAGCAGCAGGGGGTGCTCTGTGTTTATCAAACAGCCAGAAGAAGAATGAGCCCGCCTGCTCCCAAAATACTCTCACATTTAGAGTAATGGCATTTTTAAGCAAACCACAACATCCCAGTTAGTCTGAAGAAACAGACTTTACATTTCCTTCTGGTTAGCCAATCAATGGCACAGAGATCATCTAATCTAAACCATTAATTTTACAGATGAGGAAACTGAGCCCCAAAGAAGGAGTCCAGGTCCCCCAGCTGGTGGGCCACCAAATACAATCTCCCCTGCTGCCCTGGGCTGGCAGATATCCTGGTATAGTAGGAGGGGCACCAAAGATGAATCAGGACATCGACCTAGATCTTGCCCTAGCCCTACCTCTAACATGCCACGTGATTAACTGTCTTCCACTCCCCACTCCCCTGAGCAAAGAAGTGGAAACGAGAGATGTCCATCAGTTGGGAATGGCTGAACCAACTGTGGTACATGAATGTTACGGGAACATACTGTGCCGTGAATGAATACAGAGAAGCCTGGAAAGATCTATGTGAACTGATGCAGAGGGCATTAGGCAGAGCCAAGAAAACAATCTACACGGTACCCACAACAACACACTTGGCAAGAACTAAGGACACAAATCAAAGGAGAAAGCTGCAGAATCACAAAGAACAAGGCTTGCTCCAAAGCCAAGAGATGAGAAGGCATCTGACCTTGTCCTTCCAAGGAGCAGGGGGGTCGCACAAATGTAGCACACTGCACACAAGACTTTTTCCAACGGATGATCAGTTATGCTGATTTTTTTTCCTCTTTTTTTCTTTAAAAAAGTGTTACTTGTTATGTGGGATGGCTCTCTGGGAAAGGGGTGGGAAGTGACACCGAGGGAAATTATGGTGATGTTAAAAAACGACGCAAATGACATCAACAAAAACTTGTTTTTAAAAGAACTAGAGATCTTCTAACATCCCTTCCAGTTCTAAGAATCTAGAAGCAGAAGGTGAAATTAAACCAACACTTGAGTTTGCCTTTTCACTAAAACAAGTTACACGAGATGATAGATACAAAGGACAAAATATTCTACTTTCTATGCAAAGTAAAGGAGTGGGCACCGTCGATGGGGAGGGGTCCCGACAGCTTGGCTGCAGATGCTCAGCTTAACTGGTTAATAATGACAACGATGAATGAAAAGAGGAGAATCAGAGAAACAGTATCTGAGATTTGTACAGCACTTCAAGGTGTTGCGCACGTATAGTGTTTCTCATTGTCATCGCTATTTTTTAACAAAATACTTTACCAACATAAGCTCACTTGATTCCCCACAAAAATCCCATGAGGTAGGGTCTATTATTAGTCCAGTTTCACAGATGTGGAACATGAACTTAGAACTTGACTACAAGCCCAGACCACTACTTACTATGCCACACCGGACTAAGGTCATGTGCTTGATCATATGTGGACCAGTCACTTTCACTCTCTATGGCTGTCAACTCTACCTCGAGCCTGTCTCAAGGAAAAACTATTACAAATGCCACTTCTGGGGGGCAAAAGTCCAAGTACACACTTACTAATGGAAAGGGTACTACTATTAATAAATACCAATCAGATAGCTCCTGTAAAAGGAAGAGTATTGTTATGTAGGAGAAGGGTTTTTCCCTTGGTAAATGAGAACGAAGGGCCACATGGATGCAGGCCTGAATTCGGATGAGGAAGTGAATCTGTTCATCGAGCAGAAGTCATGCGCTTGATGCTGATGAAGGACACGGAAAGCCATGATCATCACAGACGTGTTTGTTGAGATGAATGCTCTTCTAGAGAAAAGTTTCCTCAGCTTGTATGACTGATGCAGAGTAAAAAGCAGAGTTAGCACAACGCTCAACCACAATATAAATTATCAATCAACAAAGCATTTATTAAATGTCTACTGCAGGCCAGGCACAGTGCTAGTAGGCAAGGAAGACACAAGTACAAAAATGGGCCGGCCATTGGCTCCCATGAGCCCAACCATGTGATCTTTATGGTGATGACCTTCAGTCTCCCATCACCAACTACCTATTGACCATTTCACAGGGAAGACTGCAAAACAGTGCTCATCATCCCCACCCCCAGCCAGACTTTCCTATTTCTGTTCAAGGCACCTCCATTCTTCCAGTTCCTCAGGATCTCTCTTCACACCTCACTCTCCCTCACCCCACACGGTTCCATTTCTACCTTCACAGCACTTCTCATGTCTACACCTTCTCTCTCCTCATGTGATCACCACTTTAATTTCATCTTTCATCACTTCCTTCCCAGATTTCTGCATCAGCCTCCTAATAAGTCTCCCAGTCTAAAGTGGTTCCCCACACTAGTCCATCCTTCACACAGGTGACAAACTGAGTATCCTTAAGTGAGGATCTCATCATGTTATTCCCACACTCGACTGACTCCAGTGGCCAACTATGGCCTCTAGAATTAAAAAGAAAACCCTTCACAACCTGACCTCCACTTGGATATCTCTCCACCTCACAAAGTTATTCTCCCTCCTTCACCCTACAACCCCCACCCAAACGAGCTCAAGCTCTAACTCTGTCCGTCTCTGTCTCCAGGAGGCCACTCAACCTTCTACGTGAAGCCCTTCCTGACCTCCTCACCCAAATGCCACTATGCTTCCCTCTGTTGGGTCTGGTTGTTTATTCTCTTTGTATTTATTCAGTTTGTATGTGTGTGTGTACGTATATCTGTATATATATATGTGTGTATGTACTTATGTATCTGTCCCTCCTGACAGAATGGAGGCTTCTTGCATGAAGGGCTTGTTTTATTCTTTATATCCCCCAGACCTAGCATAACGCTTAGCAATAGCAGGTGCTTAATAAATGCTTAAAAAGTGACAGTCTTTGCACTCAAGGAATTTATATTCTACCAGGATACACATGTTCAACAGGCAAAGAAATATAGAAACCACACAAAATAAATACAAGTCATTTTAGCAAGATGGAGACAGTGACGATTAGGCTTAGAAGGTCAAAGATCAAAGATTGCTATTAGGTTCCAAACTCCAGACCTATTAGAATGGTGTCCTTGACTCAAAAAAAGGAAGTGAGGAGGAGAGTGGAGGAGAAAGATAATGAGTTGCTTTGTCCATGCTGACTCTCAGATGGCGATAGCTATCAGATAGTAGAGCCCAGGAGAGAGACTAGCGCTAAGACGATGATCCTACAGCAGCAGGCCATGAGCAGGACTGGTCAGAGAGGCAGGAGGAAAGCCACAGCAGAGCAGCATCACAAAAATCTAGGGAAGAAAGATTATCCACAAAGAGGGCAGTCACACAGAGCTGAATGATGCAGAGGGGCCCAAAAACAAAAAGATGAGGACTGAGCAAAGGCGATAAGGAGCTCATGTGCATGCAGGAGAGGGGAGTTTCAGTTCAGTGGTGACAGAAACCAGACTGTAGGGGTAGAGAAGTGAAGGACGTAGTCATCAAGCAAGGGGAACAAGGTAATTCTGGCAGTAGTTTCTAGAACTAAAGAGGAAAGGAGGCTAGTAAGGGGAAGGCTTGCTACAATAATTCAACACCACTTGCCAAAGGAATCGTTTCTCCCACACATGATATCTTGGTAAAAGTGGTAGAGAAGCATGTGTAGACTGGAGGTACAGGCTGTGTACTGCCCATTGCTGAGGTCTTCATGTTATGGATTAGATTCCTGTTCAGGGGCTCCTCCAACTTGGAGGTGAGGCACTTCCTGCCTAATGTGCCATGTGCCTCCTTTGTCTCTCTGGGCAGTTACTCCCCATCTCTCCATCATTCCTCTTGTGCTACACGTAGCTCTTCTTCCTTCCACTCCTGAGTGGCTCCTTCTGGGGTGCTGGGTTCAGCAATTTCAAGTTTGCTTTCCTCCAACAACTCAGAGGAAGGATAGGGTAGCCCTCTTTCTATTCTGTTCTCTGCATGGGCTTCCCCAAAGCCTTCTCACCAGACTCACCACATAAGGGGCAAGTAAGTGTTTTCAGCAGCTAGACAGGAATGGGGTGGGGGTGGGGGGTGGTGAGGAAGTACTGATGTATGTCAAGCACCAAACTGTTAAAAGGGTTAAAGGGCATTCATGTGAGAGGAAAGGTGAGAGTAAAATATAACTGAGAAATGTGTTGCAGTCTATGTAAGAAATCTGCAATAATCAAGGATCACATTCAGGTTCATTCAGTGCTTGGGGGAAGAAAAGGACAAGAAGACAGCTCAGAGCAAAGACTGACATTCTCCAGGGAATTCTAGTCCTAGAAGAAACCCGATGGACAAACTCTCCAGTCACCCCTAACACAAGTCTCAGTCTCCAGTCCTACTGACTAATGCATTGTTCCTATCACATGCCTCTCTCCTCCCACTCCTGCTGTTCTAATGGATTTGCCAGTTAAGAGTTGGGATCATATGCACAAAAATATTGTTAGTAGCTCTTTTCATAGTAGCAAAGAACTGGAAACTAAGGGGCTGCCCGTCAATCAGAGAACTGCTAATCAAATTATGGTGTATAAAAGTAATGTTATCATGCCACAAGAAATGACAAAGGACAGTGTCAAAGAAAACTGGGAAGACTTGTACGAGCTGATACAGAGCAAAGTGCGCAGAACCAAGATAATTTATACAAAAACAACAAACGACCATGAAAGGCTCACAAACTCTGATCAATGCAGTAACCATTCCAGGGAACTGGTGAAGTGTGCTGTCTCCTCCTGACAAGAGAGGCAATGGACTCATGTTGCAGTACGGAACATGTATTTTCAGACATGGCTATAACGTAGCCATTTGTCTTATCTGACTATGCATATTTGTTACAAGGGTTTTGTTTTTCTCCTCTTGTCTAAAATGGGGCAGGGAGGTAGGATATAGATAGCGGAGGAAGGAAGAAAGGTGAGTCTCCAAGTGGAAGCTTAGAAGGGACCAGGAAGTCCAGTTCTCCAATTTTACAGAAGACAGCAACCAGTCCCACAGCTGTGAAGCAACTTGTCCACCAACACAAGGGTACTAAGTAACAGGGCTAGTATTCAAACTCAAGCATCAGGTGATCCTATCCAACTCTAAGATTCTATGAAAACATGCTACAATAGAATGGAAGGGAAAGAAGAGCTAGGAATCCAGAGCATCACCTTGTTTCGAATGTGTCCATAGCTGTTATCTAGCTTTCAATATAAGCTCCCTGTGAGAGCAAGCTGCCTGCATTTCTTGACTGAAGCATTAACTAATGGCATTATTCTTTTTCATACATTTATGTTTACATGGAAACTTCTCCAGATAAACTGGATTGGACTTAAATGGCCAGTGGGACCTCATATAAAAACAGGAGGCATCATGGTGGATCCTAAGGAGAAAAGGACTTTGCCAAGACCTTTGAGAGGAGCATCAGTGTAAGCCATTATCACCATTCTTACTAATGTAAGCTGCTATATTAACAATTTAAAAAAAATCCAGCACAGGCAACACTTCTTCTGGATACCTAACAGCAGTTAATTACCCTTACTTTCCAAATGGGCACAAGGTCATTTTCTTCATTATCTTTTAAAAATATTTATTGAGGGCCTGTGAAAGAAAGTCACTTTGTTAGGTGAGACACAGTTAATCCCTCTTCTTAGGCCCCTCCCAGCCCTGACATCACCTGTTCTAAGCCCCCTCCCAGCCCTGACATCTCCTGTTCCAAGGCCCCTCCCAGCTCTGATCTTCCCTGTTCCAAATAACCTCCCAGCCCCGACATTCCCTGTTCTAAAGCCCCTCCCAGCTCTGACATCCCCTGTCCTAAGGGCCCTCCCAGCTCTGATCTTCCCTGTTCCCAGGCCCCTCCCAGTCTGCCATTCCGTTCTAAGGGCCCGTCCATTAGATTGTGAGCTCCTGGAGGGCAGTGACAGTCTTTTGCCTTGCTTTTATTCCCAGGGATTAATTAGCACAGTGCCTGGCACAAAGTGGGTACTTAATAAATGTTTACTGCCTTGCTGGTTTTATGGTAGTTCCCCATATGGGCCACCTAGAAAGGCAGGGCAGCCCTGTACAATTCCAAGTATATTCAGCACACTGGGAAACAAACAAAAAGTATGTGTTGGGAGAAACACACTTCCCTGATCAAGTTTCAACTTCTCAAAAATTTAATAATTACAAAGAAAATAAACAGAGATTGAATCTGCTCTTTCCCATTCTCTCTTCTCCTAGCTATTCTTTGGGAACAAACCCTGGATTGTCATTTTCACTAACGTTGGCACAAGGACCCAAGGGAGGCCTTCAAACTGATCTCAAACCATGTCGTGGGGGCGCACATCCTCCCTTCCCCTGCAGCCCTCTGGGAGAGGCTTAGTTAGCAGAGACAGCCAGTGCTGCTAGTCTCCAGCGCTGCTTTTGGCCACAGCACAAACTCCTGCTGAGCAGGGTGATGGTTAGTTCTGCCATAACCGATCTCTGCCACAGCAAAAGGTCATGCCAAGCTCTTCCCAGAACTGAGGGCCAGGTTCCGCCCAATTCAGTTACATTCAGCAGCTACTCTCAACCCTTTGGGCTGGTGGACAATGTTCTCTCCCTGCTCCCAGGAAGAGAATCACCTCAATGCCATTACTTTGAATGGGGGCAAGGGAGGAGAGGCCTGCTTCTAGATCCCAGCCCTCCCAGCTGCCCAGGGCTATTGTTCAGGGGCCAAGACAAGGGCAGGCTATCACTACACACCCACCACAGGAGGCTGCTTGGTCACAAAGTAATCTAGATAGGCCTCCTCACATCAGCCAGAGAGGACTTTTACTCTTCCCTGAATTGCCCAAGGCAGGGTCTTAACTTGGCAGCCTAGGTAGGTGGCCACTATAACTGGAATAGATAGGATTTTTCACTTTCTGAGGTTCCCTCAGGGGCTCTCAATTTAAGCAGAGATTTCTGGGAATAGAAGATTTAGGACTCAATGTCCATTTCTTGGGTTCAGGTCAGAAACTAATTTCCTCTTGGACCCTTTGACGTTTGGCTCTCTGGTTTAGCAGCCAAACCCAACATAAGACAGCACAGGCAATCTAGGCCTCAGTCTCAACCTCTTGGGGGGGGGGGAGGACCACAGAGGTAATAGGAGGTTTCCTCCTGGCTCAGGAAACTGGTGGACAAGCATTAAGGACACTGTTAGTGACTACAAATAAAAGAAGTTAGACCTGTCACTGATGGGCAGAAGAGAGTCCCAGACAGGAAAGAGAGCAATCCAAGAGGAGGCTCAGGCTGAAGCATTTTAAACTAAACAGCCTAAGCCTGCTCTCATTTCACTGGAGAGCACAAAGTCTCCTAACTATTGCTACTCTGGGTTTGACATCACTGTGTTTCTAGAAACTGCAAAGAGATCCCAGAGGTTGAATGAATACCAAGCACTAACTTTCCCTTGGAAGAATTCAAGGCCCTTGAAGACAAGGACATGCCCCTTGCCATTTTGGAACCGGAACCCATTCTAATTCAAAAGGCCTTCTTGCCTCACAAACATTGGTTGAATTGGATTGGACTGAGACGACGGGCTCCGCTGACCCATCGTTCACCTGGGTGGCCTCCAGCCTGTCTCCACCACCTCTGTCCATGTCCTCTGTGTATGATGCTGAGGCTCATCTGGGGAGCAGTAAGGCCCCCTGGAAAGACTACACTGGCCACAGAGTCAGAGGCATGGTTTCAAATTCTGCTTCTTCTATTAACTACTTCTGTGGCCTGGAGCAAGTCCTTTCCTTTCATTGTGCCTTGGTCTCCTCATTTGTAAAATGTGAACTCCGTGAGTGAGCTCCCAAAGCCCCTCCTAGCTTGAGCTGGAATCTGTACACTGGGAACCACAACCACTGAAGGCCAGGAAAGCGTGCCAATGACTGTGCAGGGTGGAAGGAATCACACCTCCACTCTGGTTTTTTCTCTACTTTGTCTGGACACTCAGAAAAGCCCAGAGCACACAGGCCCACTGACCAAAGGGCTGCTCTCAAGTCCTCTCAGAGACACAGAGACAGAACCAGAGCTGACTCAACTCTCTGCTTCTGGAGCTGGGAGGGGAACGAGCCTGAAGCCCTAAACCAACAGTAAAAGTCTTCTTTGTCCACAGGTGGTTTGGGCACTCGAGACCCACAGGAGATTATAGCACCAAAAAGAAAATCAATGAATAATCTCCAGGCTTCCAGGCAGCCACTGCACATCCTTCCCTGGGAAATGTAATACTCTCCAAGATCCTCTACCGGCCAGTGAGTGAGCGTAACAGGTGACGGGGCTGCAGAAAGGGAGGGACGAAGTCACAAATGTGGTATAAGAGTCAGTACGGTGAACTCTGAAAGGTGGAAGGAGAGGGGTCAAGTATTTGGCTCCTGGCCTTGCCTCATGCCAGCCAGCCCAAATGCTTCTCTCTGAATTTCATACCACAGCAATCTTGGGCTCAATCAAGCCCTTTCAATCATTATTGCTACACATGCTCCTTAATAAATTAGACTCGAACAACATCCACAGGTGTTCTTGGTATGAACGTCCCGGAGCAGCTGATGAGCTACGAGCCCTATGCCACAGCCAGGCAGCATTTCTGCTGAGCCACTGAAATTCCATGACTCTCATCAGATGTGTGCCTTTAACACAGAATCTGCTCAATAAAGCTGGCTGAATTCATTTGCATCACCCCCACCACCCCTCCTCCACCCAAGGTCAGATGAGCAGTAATGTCACCAAGGGCCTTCATAATCTACTCAATTTAATTTCTTCAATAAGACCTTGGATACAAGTTGTCCTTGAAGAAGTAAAAGTAGATTAAACAGTGAAACAAACCTAAAAGCCCAACGCTTTTTACTTTAAATAACCTCATTTTCCTGGGTTTTTTTTTAAACTACAACAAACAATGTCAGAAACATGGAGTTAAAATTCCCAGCGAATGGCTGGGGGTGGGGAGGTGGCAGCAGCACATCTTATATATCTCATATCATCCTTCAACATTCAATAAATGTCAGTATGTGTGCCTGCACACGCCCATACACATTGCCTGAGCACACCCCTGTCAGAATATAAAAACTGGGAGGAGTACAAGCAGTCCTGATGAAAAGACAGGAGCCAAGAGGAGCAGAAAAGGGTAAAGTGAGAGGACAAGGAAGTGAGTACACAAAGTTAAATTGGGAGATTCTACAAGGAGACGCTCAGAACACTATAATCTTGCAGGGTCTGATAGGGAGTATAATTAGACAGTGGACCAAAGAATAAAAAGTGAAGTGAGAAGAACAGGGAGAACAACTTATACAACGAAAATATTGTAAAGATAATGAATTGTAAAAGATTTAGTAACTGATCCACACACTGCCCAACCACAATTCCAAAAAACTCATGATGAAGTACGCTATCCTTTCCACATGGAGAACTGATGGACTTAGACTCAAGTATATTTTCTTTTTTCTTACCTTCTCAATGGGTGAGGAAGTAGTAAGAGGTAAAGAATTTGAAACAGTAAATAAAATTTTAAAAAATAATGAATTACAACCTAAAAGAAAAAGACAAAGCCTGAAGCTTGAAAAAGATGAAGAATGACTACATTCACCATGTTACCTGTCTTAGCCATAAAAATCAAGCCAGGTGACTACAGTTTTGAAAACCGATTTCTTTGGGTGGGACGGGTGGACAATAGGTAGGTAAAGCATTCACTCTCAAACCAGATTCCTATCTGCCTTTTCTGATGAACAGTCCCATCCACTAATTTGTGAATGCTGCTGGCAGCTGGCAAGATGCCACAGAAAAGCCCAAAATTCCCATACCAGCTACTTCTTCAATTGCTTTTTTTTCTTGAGTGAGGGCAAAAAGCAAACATATTCAGAGTAATTGGAATTCTCTGAAGAGTAAAGAAAGAGAGCTTCACTACTGGTTGGTGGTTGTCATTTGTTCTCAAAGAGGACCAAGGTGACATCACTACGTTAGGGTCAAGTTACTGTGTATCTGGCCTGGGTGAGTTCTTTTAGGCAAGCATATTTATTACCAAGACTGGAGCAAAGCAGAATTCTAGCTGACCATCAAGAAATTGCCCAAAGGGTCACATACTGATTGTGTGGGATGTGTGAGGTCCAAAGCAGTAGAAGCTGGTTTTTGGTGCAAGTAGCAACCTATGGCCGCTTTTTCCTGGAATTCATAATAGAGAGAAAACAAGTGAAATTTTAAAAGAATCTCTTTTGTTTATGGAAAAAAATTTCCTCTACTTGAATGCTGGTGCTTGCAGTATTTAATTCTAGGATCCTGAGAAGCTGCCCTCAAGGACCCTTGCTGATGCGGTACTAGGATTCCTCTGGCGAAACGGGGTCAATACTCTCTGTCTACCTCACCAAAATTTCATAAGCAAACAATTAGAGTACATGTGACATGGCCAAAGTTCCTTGAATAAAGATATACTAGGTTCTAAAGAACCTAAAAGAGTAAACTAAAGACTTATGAACTGAAATAAGAATTTTAGCAAAGTTGCAAGATATAAAATCGATCCACATAAATCACCCCAAGGAGAGAGAAATTCTATTCAAAATAACTATAAAATGTATAAAATGGTTGAGAGTTTGAATACTCAGATACAAACTATATGAATACAACTACAAAATGCTCTATAAAGAAAAACATACTTAAATAACTGGAGAAATTAAGTTGCTCAAGAGAAGGCTGAGTCAATATAATAAAAATTTAAATCGCTGCTCCTCAGTCATTTTTCAGTCATGTCCAATTCCACATGACCCCATTTGAGGTTTTCTTGGCACTGGAGTGGTTGGCCATTTCCTTCTCCAGCTCATTTTACACATGAGGAAACTGAGGCAAACAGAGTTAAGTGACTTTCCCAGGGTCACACAGCTAGTAAGTTTCTGAAGACAGATTTAAACTCAGGAAGATGAGTCTTCCTCACTTTCTGCCCAGTACTCTATAAACTGCATTACTAGCTGCCCCAAATCAAAATACCTCCTGAATTAGTTTACTCAGTGTTATACCAAATTACTAAAGGACTGCTTTATAAAGCTAGAAAAATAATGAAAAATTCATCTGTAGGAAAAAAAGGCTAAGACTTTCAAGAGAAATGACAAGAAAAGGTAGGAAGAAAGGGGTAAAGGGCCTAGCAGTATCATATCTTGAACTATGTGTGTGTGTGTGCATGTGTGTGTGTGTGTGTGTGTGTGTGTGTATATATACACACACACACACGCACGCACACACACACACACAGTCATAATAAGCAAAACTATTTAGTATTGGTTACCAAATAAAGAAGTTGACCAACAGAACACATTAGGTTCAAAATATAGAGAAGCAAGCAAACACAGCAGTATAATGTTTGATGAACCTAAAGGCCCAAACTCCAAAACTTCTGGGAAAAAATGGAAAGCAGGCAGGCAAGACTGAGTGATACGTCAACAGCTCACGCCACATACCCTCCAGATAAGACATATTGTCATAAATACCAAGAGCCACATCATAAGCAAATTAGAAGAGCACGGAAGAAAATCTCTTTCACAATCCTACATGGGAGAAGAGTTCATGACCAAAGATTAGATAGATAAATAACCAGGGCAACTTCAATAACATCAAATTTAAAAAGCTTTTGCACAAACAAAACTAATACAGTTAAAATTAAAGGGACACAGTTAAGGTGGGAAAAGGTCAGTACAATCTTCATCTCTGATAAAGGCCCCCATAATCAAGATAAAGAAGGAACTATTTCAAGTTTATAAGATGAAGAACTATTCCCCAGCATACATTAAAGGACGAGAATAGACAATTTTCAAAGAAAGAAATCTAAGCCATCAACAGCATATGAAAACATGTCCCAAATGGCTAATAACTGATGGAATGCAAATCCAAACAGCTCTGAAGTCCCATCTCTCAGACTGGCAAAGATGATCAAAAGGAAAGTCACAGTTGCTGGAGAGGCTACCAAAAAACAGGTACGTTAATCTACTTGGTAGAGCTATGAATTACTGATAAACCCCTTCTGGAAAAGCAATTTGGATCCATGCCCCAAAAGTGGCTATGACCCACGAGACCAATACTCTAAAGAGATCAAAGACAGGAAAATGATATACACGAACAAAAATATTTAACAGCAAATAAACATTTAAATAAATAAATAAAACAAAAATGAAATATTTAATATTAAAAGCAAAGAACTGGAAATTAAGGGGAATGAGCAAATTACAGAATACTACTACCCCATAAGAAACGATGAAAGCGACAGTTTCAGAGAAACCTGGGAAAACTTGTATGCATTGTTGCAGAGAGAAGTAAGCAGCCAGACCTCACAGTGGATAGTGTGTCAGGCCTAGAACCAAGAAGATTCATCTTCCTGAATTTCAATCTGGTCTCAGATACTTAGTAGTTGTGTGACCCCGGGGCAATCCTGTTTGCCTCAGTTTCCTCATCTGTAAAAAGAGCTGTAGAAGGCAATGGCAACCACTCCAGGAACTCTGCCAAGAAAACCCCAAATGGGGTCATGGAGAAGGGGACATGACTGAAACAATTGAACAACAAAATAAGCAAAATCAGGCCTCTAATCACTGCAGTGATCCTTAACAATTCCAGAGGACTAATGATCACAGGATTGTAGATTTTAAAACCGCAGGGCCCTTACATATCTCTGAGACTAAACCCTATATTACAAATGAGGAAACTGAAGCTGAGAAATCCCATGAGTGACTTGTTGGCGATCCCTGCTGGGAGATGGCTGAGAAAGCAAGTGAACTCAGGTCTGAGGGACTCCAAGTCTACAGCTCTATTCTAAGCGCCAGCTGCTGCCCACCGCCTGGCAGAGAGGCAGAGGGAGACAGGAATAGGCTTTGCTTGGCTAAGCATATTTGCTCCCAAGGTCTTGTTTTTCTTTGTTTCAGTGAGACAGCAGGGGGAGGAAGTGACCTGAAAGAGAAGAGAGGTGAGCAGCAGGGCTGCCAAAAACAGAAAAACCAAGAAAAGACGGTCCCTGACACATTGTTTAAAATTCACCGAAGAGAAGAGAAGGAAAGGCAGGAAGAAGCCCAGACAGCCATGGTAGCTTTGAAAGTTTATTCTATGGTTTGAAAGAAAAGCAGGCTGTATATATTTAATAGAGATTCACTCTTCAGATACATCTTTCTTTTTTCAGTCTACCACACATACAAAGATGCTCATTCTATTAAATGTTTAAACTCAGAATTAAAAAACACAGTTTTAAAAGGTGCCAGCCCCTCTCTAATTCTATTTCTCCCATTAGGCAATGGGGGATTAGAAGAGGACCATGTAGGTCAAGCCTTTTTAATAACGATAAGGACCATAAACTATACACACCACACTCCCTTCGCCCTCAGGAAACACCAAGACCTCCTGAAGTCCCAGGATTTACTTTTCAGAGACATTTATTGAGGGCACCACCTAGGACACAGAGGGGTCAGAGTGCACGAGTGTGAATTGCTGTCCCGTCACTCAGTGCCTGCAGATAGATGACTCACACTTTGGGCCCCTCTGTAAAAGAAGGAGATTGAACTCTGATAATGGCCCACCCTTCTCTAAAGTTTAATGGTTACTCCTTTGCTGACACCGGCTCAGAAGAGTTGGCCACCAAGTGGCAGTGCTGGGATCGGCATCTTCTCACTCCCAAACCAGTGCCCATTCCAAGACATTAAGCAGCCCGGAGGCTCTCCAAGAGGCTTCCCACATCCCGTGAAAAGAATTCTAACCTGGGAAACATCAAGGCATTCAGGAAGAGAGAGAGGTTGCCTTTGGCCATGGACAATGTGGAATGTGGGGTTTAGCTTGAAAGTAAGTGCCTGTTAATTGAAAAATAATTTTTTTAAAAAAAGGAAAGGCGGTTTGAACCATTTGGTTCAAATTTGCTGATCCATTTGGTGAAGATTAGGCCAGAGAATTTCACTATTGGCAAGGAGATGAACAAAATTCTTGGTACTGAGAGTGACTTCAGGAAATTGGTTTGGTGATTCTGAAGCTCCAGTCAGAGTTAAAAAGAAACTTCCTTCCCAGCAAACTGATTACCACAGGACCTACCCTAGGAGCTTCAGCTTCTGTGACTCAAGAACTGCAAAGGTCCTGAAACCTATTCGAAGCTATACTTTTGCTTTTTCAAATGGGAAGAAAAGAGGTCTTCTACATGCTAACAAATTTTCTCTTTAGGTCAAAATTCTCTCAAGATACTTTTAAATTTTCTTAATCTTGTTTAGATATAAATGTCGTCAGAAGACTTGAGTATATAGGAATTCTTTAAAATTAATGTTAAAATAATCTATCCAAGGAATTAGAGTAAGGTTCTGCGAAATTTGGTAGGTTCAAAAATACTCCTAAGGTACAACTATTTAATGTAATGCCCAATGTTTTCCCACCAATATATCTGGACTCCCAAGTCCACTGCTCAGACTGTAGTAATACCACACATATTTGGCGGGAAGAGATCTATTGCTAGAACATAGCTCTGGAAGGGCATAATTTATTTAAAAGAACAAAACAGGTAAAAAGTAGAGCCCAAGAAACACTGTATATTAAGAAAAAATCTATAAACCAGAGCGGGGAAGAATGGTAGAGAAATCAGTTAGGAGGCTCACCCTCAGGTGAGAGCCTGAGCTAGGATGGTGACTGCAGGTGCAGAGAAGAGTTGGCTGGGAGGGTGCTGTGAAAGTAGAAATGGCAACTAACTGGATGTGTGAGGTGAGGAAGAGTGACAGTGACAGTGTCAAGCTCATGAACCTGAGAGACTGGCAGAACAGGGCCCCTTTGACGGAAGCGATAAGTTTGGAAGAGGAAGTGTTTAGGTTGAACGGTGATGAATTCTTTGGAGCTTGAACTAACTCCAAGATAACCAGTCTGAAATGCCCAATAGGTAACTGGTTATGTGGGACTGAAATTCAGGAGACAGACTGGGGCTAGATCTGTAGAAGGTCCCAAAAGTCTTACAAACTTAAAATAAACAACATTTACAAGGTTAATTGTTTACTGCTATTTTTTATTAAAATTCATCATAACCATCATCTTCTGCTATCCATCACTCTAGTCGATTTATGAATGTCATAAAAACTTTCATCAGCTGCTACTCAAAGATTAAAAGTATTGTGTTTGTAATTTAAGCCTTCAGATCATCCAAAGAAGGGAGATTCGATTTATATGTTACGGTTTTGATGTTAACCCACAATAAAAAGTATAATGGAAATAGATCAGGTGACAAAGAAGGCCAAGCAAGAATCCCTCCTCTAGTGACTCAACAGCTGGAGCAAGTATCAACCAGAAACTGTTGCATACTCAATGCGATATGACAGGGTGCCCCATTCTATTAAAATTAAAACGGAAAGTTATTCAGAATTCATAATACTACATGAAAGAAATCTAAATAATTATGCTTTCAAATGATTGTTTTGTAAGTTTGTAGCATTCATACTTCTGAAGCTTAGAACTGTACTAAGACTTTTGGGATCCCCTATCCAGAACCGGGAGTCACTGGCATACAGATGATCAGTAAACCTACAGGAGCTGAGACATGACTGAAAGAGCAGGGGATTTCAACACAGAGCCTGGCAGGACCATCCCAGGAGTGAACAGAAGCTGGCAAAGTAACGTAAAGACAACAGAAGGTGTGGCGGGGTGATTGGGTTTTTTAAAGCCCCTTTAATATGTGAACATTTTGTGAACAAGACAGGAAGAAAATATTTCTGCAAGGAAAACTAGTAAGATCAGCCTGAGAGGAAAAGAATACTCTCAGATAAAATGTTCCTCCTTCCCCTCTCTTTTAAGATCATCCTGAGAGAGCAGAACCACTCCCAGGCCTCCTTGTCTAATTAGACTCCCTCTACGATCCCGATGAGGCCACATGTACCGGATGTAACTGAACGTCCCATACCTGAATGGAAGCACTTTAACCTTGGTTAGAACCTTACTGTTCATTCGTGTCCACCTTTCTTCTTCACTGCTATGTTTGAACTTCAGAGTTTCTCCACAGCACTGGTCTTTTCATCAAGAATGCTTGGGAATCCTCTATTTCAATGAAAATCCATTTTTTCCCTGTAGCATTATACTCAAATGCTTCTGAATAAGTTAGTCTTGACTGTTAGCCTTTGAAGCCTTTCCCATGTGGAACATCGTATCCCGAGCTCTCCATTCCCTTCAATGGGTGGCTACAAAATCATGTGTGATCCTTACTGCGGCTCCTGGATAGCTGAATTCTTTCTTTCTCCCTGCTTGCTATATTTTTTCTTTGACCTGGAAGCTCCGAATGTCGTCTATGATGTTCATGGGAGCTTTCATTGGGAGGTTTTCTTTCAGGAAGTGACCAGTGGATTCCTTCTAATTCTACTTTGCTCTCTAGTTCTTAGAGATCTCAGCAATTTTCTTTCCAGATTTCTTGAAATATGATGTCTGGACTCTTCTTTTTTTGGTCATGGTGTTCAGAGTCAGCCAGTCAGTTAACAAACATCGTTTAAGCACGTACTATGTTGCCAAGCATTTTGCTAAGCACTGAGGGGGAGAGAGAGACAATCCCTGCCCTCAAGGAGCTTATGATCTAATGGGGGAATAGAATACACTAAAGGAAGCCAAAAAGGGAGAGAAAGAGAGACCACCAGGGGATACTCAGCTCTAGGAGCACAGAATGGAAACCACACAAAGTTCTTGATGGAAAATGGAGAGTTACCCGAAAAGTTCCAAGCCCTCTATAAAGTAAGGCATTGGGAAGAATGCACTGATTCACTCTCTAGCCTGCCAACTGAGGGAGTTGAGAAGGTGTTGAGTATCAACTGAGTCAACCTAGAGGAGCTTATCCTGGGGGAGGCACAATGTTCCATGAAGTGAAAACCAAGCAGAGCTGCTGATGGGGGAAGGACAAAGTACAAATAAGCTACAGACAGGATAAATGGGGAGTAATGAAAAGAAAGCAAACATGAGAATTAAGAAGGGCTGAGGAAGGCCTTCTGTGGAAGATGCTGAGCACTGCGAACATTCCAGGCACGGTTTGAAGATTACACAGCAGAGAGTAAGATGGAAAAAGACTGGAAAGGTATAAAAAGCCCCCCTAGCAGGAGGCTAGGATTTCTAATGCTAAACAAAAGATTCTGTACTTGATCCTGGGGCAGGAGGTAGATGAGGTGATCAGACCTGTGCTTCAGCAAAATCACTTTGGTGGCTGAGTGGAGGATGGACTAGAGTAAGGAGGGACTTGAGGCAGGCTGACCTACCAGCAGGCTTATCCAGGAGTGAACTGGTAAGGGCCTGCACCAGAGTGGGACAAGTGTCAGAAGAGAGAAGGGGACATATTCAAGAGATGTTGCAAAGGTAAAACTGATAGGCCTCAGCAAAAGATTGGATTAGGAGGGGTGAGAGTTGCTTGAGAGATAAGGAGGACTCCAGGACGATGCTGCCTAAGTTACTAGGGACTGGAAGAATGGTGTTATCCTTGAGAGTAATAAGAAGTCAGGAGGTGGGGGAGGGTACAGGAGTAAAGAGAACGTTCTGTTTGGAACATGTTTAGTTGAGGATGTCTACTAGACTTACAATTCTAGGTGCAAGATAGGGAGATTTGGGAATCATCAGCGCAAAGAAAACAGTCTAGAGGGAGAAAAGTCCAGGATAGAATCCTATCCTGGATCCAGCAAAGGAGACTGAGAAGAAGTGGTATAGTGGTGTGAGAAGAGAAGAACTAGAACAGAATGTGGCCCCCAAAAGAGAGCATCAAGGGAGAAGAAATTATCAAGGAGGAGAGCGTGATCAACTGGGTCCAAGGCCACAATGAGCTCAAGAACGAGGACTGAGAAAAAGCCCCTGGATTTGGCAATGAAGAAGTCCTTAGTAACTCTGAAGAGGGCTGAGATCAGAAGCTGAATCATAAGGAGTCAGGAAGAGAGTGAGAGGAGAAAACATGGAGGTACCTATCAACAGAGGCCCTTTCAAGGAGGTCAGCTACAAAGGGCTGAGGAGATAGCGGATAATAGTTCTGGGGATGGAAGGACCAAATGAGGGTTCTTCAGGATGGGAGAGACATGGGCATCTTGTAGGTAACAGATTAAAGGGTATGACAAAATGACAAAAAAAGAGCAATCTGCTGGAGGTGACGGGAAGGGAATGGGCTGGCCTGTGTAGGCAGAAAGGTTGGCCTTGGAAAGGAGCAAGGCCATGTCTTCCTGTGAGACAGACAGGAGTACAGAAGGAGACAGAGGCAGAAGGCATCTGGGTGATTAGGGAGAGGGGCCACGAGAGAGCTCACAGAGAATGGCCTCCATTTTTTCTGTAAAATATGAGGCAAGGTTCTCAGCTGCAGGGGTGGAGGAGGAAGGAGGAAACATCAGAGGTTTGAGGAGGGATGAAAAACTTTGGAAGGGACTCTGTGGGAAGTGAGATAGTGAGCTGATGAGAGGTATGGTAGGATTACCTAGCAGCAGTGAGGACCCAGTTGTGGTTGTGTCACATAAAATCGCAGTGGACCCAATCAGAATGGTTGCATGACCTTCTTCACCTTTGTTCAGTAGCATAGACACAGGAGCAGAAGCGGCTGATAGGAAGAGTCACCCAAGGCTGAGGCGTGGTAGGGTACAATCAGTGAAAATGATTAAGGGGCTGAAGACTCAAGAAAAGACGATAGTGTAGAGCTGAACTGGTCACTAAGGGGTCAAGATGAGGCAAAAAGGAGAAAGTAACTAATGAAGGAGTGATGGCCTGGGAGAGATGGAAAACCAATAGATTATGGTCAGTTAAGAGAATTCTGAATTCTTGAACAAGGAAGTGGTATATCTGTGGGTGATGGCAAGATCCAGTGTGTGAGCATTTTTGTACATGGCTAAGGTGAGGTGAAGGAACAGGTCATGAGAAATTCGCAGGTTCAGGAAGTGAGTGGTTAGGATGCCTGAGGGAGAGTCAAGAGGTATGATTAAGTCCCCACGTCTGAGGACAGCAGTTGAGAAGGAGAGAAAAACTGTGGGCCAAGTAACAAGCTCATTGAGGAAGGAAGGGGAGCAAGCTGGGGATCTGCAGACATCAGCTACCAGGATTTTGACAGGGGGCTAGACATGAATTGCATGAACCTCAAAGGAGAGATTATGGAGTGATGGAGATAGGGGGAGAACCTGGAAGGGACAATAGGGAACAAGGAATAGTTCCCCTTCCCCCATCTTGACCAGTGAATTGAGAGGGTGAGTGAAGGTACCGGAAGCCAGTACTGGAAAAGGTGGCCAGAAAGGCTGTGTCATAAAGGGACAGCCATGACTTGACAGCTGTTAAACCATTGAAGAAGTGTGATAGGAAAAGATTTAGGATTAAGGGAAGTTTGTTGCCTGGGGAACAGGCAATTCAGAGGGCACAGTAAAATGGGTGGGTGACTTCTGGCTAGAACTTTGAGGGGGGTGGGAATGAGGAATCAGGGTGGGGGATGGGTTCAGAATCTGACTGGGATGTGTCCCCATCAGATGTGATGGTGTTCATTGAGTGCTACTCCTCTTCTTAAAGGAGGTTAAGAGATTGGGCTGGAGACAAGTAGAGCCTTGGAAATGCCACAACAGGAGATGGGAGTCCCACTCCCCACTTCCCTCAAGGAACAGGAGCAGCAGGAGATGGAAGGCCTGAGGTCAATGGGAAGATAGTTCCTCTTTGCACTGGAGGGTCTCTACATGCCAGCTGAGAAATCAGGTTGGGAGTAGGGAGTGCCAGCACAGATGGAA
Source organism: Trichosurus vulpecula (assembly GCF_011100635.1). Classification (NCBI taxonomy): domain Eukaryota; kingdom Metazoa; phylum Chordata; class Mammalia; order Diprotodontia; family Phalangeridae; genus Trichosurus; species Trichosurus vulpecula. The sequence continues at coordinate 298,980,012 of NC_050577.1, forward strand.
GTCACTCCAGCAGCCAGTCCCCCCTTGGGGGACATACAGAATAGGAGATGGAAGTCTTGGTCAGAAGGTCTTGCTCCTCTTCTCACCTGAAGCTGTAGATCAGGTAGGCACAAGAGGAAATGGGAGTCTTCTGGACAGGGGAAAGTCATATTGGGGAGACAGAAGTTGGTCCACCCCTTGTCATCTTTCTTCAGGGGACACAGGCAGAGGAGATTAAAAAGTGCAATGTCAGAGGAAGGTATGACTCGGAAGAAAGTCTTGCTTCTTTTCTCTCTAGTTCACTGATTCTTAAATCTTTTCTTCTTGGTCTGTTTTCTAGGTCAGTTGTTCTTGCTATGAGATACGTTGTACTTTTCTCTATTTTTTTTCAGTCTTTTGACTTTGCTTCAATATTTTTTGTTATCACATGGAGCCATCGGCATTTCTATTTGGTCTATTCTAACTTTCAGGGAATTTGTGGCCTGGTTTTGTATCTATTATGTCAAGTTGTTAATTGCCTTTCCAATTCTTTCTTCCATAGCTCTCATTTCTTTTTCAGCTTTTTCCTCTAGCACTTTCATTTTATTTTTTTAAAAAATTAAACTTTTTAAAAAACTCTTGCTTCATCTCTTCAAGGAATTCTAGTTGAGATTGTGCTCAAGCTCTGTTTTTCTCTGAGGCACTTCTTGTAGATGTTTTAGAGTTATTCTCCTCTTCTGCTTTTGTGGCTTGAGCTTTCCTGAGGCCATAATAGCTCTCTAGGGGAGAATTCTTTTTTTGGCTTGACTAATATCCCACCTACTTCCTGATTTCAGACTTGATGTTAGGGCTGGGTTCTGCACACTTCTGGTGGGGAGATCTGGGCTTGCCTCATTACTGCTTTCTTGGGGTACTGAGTGTTCTTATTTCAGGATCTCAGCGGCAGGCTTTAAGTGCTCCCCTGGTAGTCTGATATAGAGCAAAGTCTGACTGCTGCTTACCTAATCTGAGCTCTGAGTTCCTGACCTGGGTTCTGGCCTGATCAAACAGTAGAATGCTTAGGGACTCAGCCCCTATTAGCCAAGTGAAAGCTTTGCTGGTTCTTGAATGAAAGAATCCTAGGCAGGATTCTTTGGTATGAGATTCTTACCCTGGTTACTCCTCTGCAGACCAGGCTAGATGCTGGAACTGATACCCTGTTCTGCTCCTGGAATCTGTGCCACTCAGCTACTGCTTGCTTCTGAACTTGCTACTTCCCTGTTCTACAGCCTTTCTACCTTGGATCACCATTCCCATGAAGAGGTCCCCTTTTCAGTTCACCCCAGATCTATGATCCAGGATTGGGTATTAGGAGACAAAGCTGCCAGTTGCCACTTGTCTCCATTGTCGTGCCCTGGTATAGGTATGGGACAGCCTCTCCCCAGGTGCTGGAGTATTCTGCCCCCTCCTGGCCTAATCTCATCCCCAGTATCCATAGACCTCTTTGTTCCCCTATACCAAGCTGGTCTGAGAAAATGGTTCTCTGAAACTTTTTTCAGGATTTCTCCATCAAGATTAGATCTGGTGCATCTTCTAGATCTCTGTAGAGGGGAGCTCAGTGGTACTGCTTCCTAAGGCTCCACTACCTTGACTCCACCCCTCTCAGATAAAATGTCAAAGAGAGACACAGACTGTTCTCAGGACTAGCTAGATAAGACCTCATTCAATGAAATACACTGAGAGAACCTGTTTGAAAGGAGATTAGTACCTGAGGTAACTATGACCAATAGGCTATCCTTTGTGATTCATCAGTTAATCTGCATGTCACTGTTTTTAGAGCTGAGATGATTTCAACTGAGAAACTTTAACTCAAACAAGTGTTTGAGACTACAGAAAGATTATATACATGGACTGCTGAGGTCCTACCTGGCAGAAAAGTGCAACTGGTGAACTGCACATCATAGGTGAGAGACTGGTCACTGGGAATGAGGAGGCATCAGAAACCAGAGAGAAGAAACTATAGGAAAAGGCAGACAAAAGGAGCAAGGGGGTAAGCTGAGGCCTGGAGAAGTCCCAAGAAGCAAAGGGAAGAAAGACAAAAAAGGCTGTCATCCTTCTCTAAGGAAGGCGAGAGACCAGTGCTCTGATGACTGGCTGGGGAAAGGATGGCGAGCTGAGAGCTCGTCTGCTGATGGGAAGACAGCTAAATCCGGACCCTGTGCATAGAGCCATCTGAGCTTGTTCTAGAGCCATCAAGAGCTTCGGAGGGGAGAAACCTTGCACCTGGCTGCCCTCTACTCCCTCTATAATTTGGGAAGAAACAGAGGGGAAAAGACAAGCAGATCTATTTTACTGTGGCATCTGACACTAGAGAAGGTGCTTTTCTTTGCTAGAGCTGATCTGTTTAGTGAAGAGCTGGCTAGACTTATCTGCATTGCCCAAAGAGTTAAAGAGGAGATTTACAGTTCTCTGCGTGAAGGGAAATGCTTGTCACTGAACAAGTACAACGTTGATTACATACGTGCCTATGTGTATATATGCGTGCGTGTATAGATGCAATTCAAATTATGTGTGTGTCTACAATTTCAGTTTTTGACAGGATTACTAGGCTGGTCAGGGGAATGCTGTCAGTTTACGTAGTTTTTGGCAAAGCATTTGACAAAATCATTCACAATATTCTCACTGAAAAGAGAGAGATGTGGTGAATTTAGAATTGGCTGATGGCCCAGCCCCAAAAAAGTGATCTAACGTCAACTCGGAAGAGGAGAGGGCTTGGAATCTGTGGTGGGCGCCGTAGCTGTACTGGTTAACATTCTTGTCATAGGCACAAAATGGTGAGTTTATCGAACGTGTAAATGGCACCAAGCTCAGTGTACCAGACACCAAAAATGGGCTGAATCTATTGAGATGACATTTGTTAGAGACAAATGTAAAGTTTTTAAGTTGGATTGAAATAAATCAATCTTACACTTCAGAAATCCAAGATGGCAGAGGTGTGGGGAGAGCCCTGTAGCGGGTTTGGTGGACTACACACTCGATCTAATTCAACAACGTGATATGGCAGCTAAGAAGGAAAACACAGCCTCAGGCTCTATTGAGAGAGGCACAGTGTCTAGGACTAGGAAGGTGAAAATCCTGCTGCTCCCCACCGTGGTCAAACTATACAGAGAATGCTGTGTTTGCTCTCGATGTCACGTTTTAGGAAGGCAACTGTTAAGCTGAAGACTGGCCAGAAAGAGAACAAGCAGGATGGCGAAGGCCCTCAAGATCATGCCGTGGAAGAGCTGGTGGAAAGGGAGAACCTGTTGGGCTGGAGAAGAGAAGACTTGGTGTAATATGGCAGCTGCCTGCCTTTGGTCATCTATAAAAAAGGAATTCGACTTGATCTTCTTGGCCCAAGAAGACAGAAGGAGACACTCTGGTTGGAAGTCTGAAAAGGGCAAAGGGTAATTAAAGGGTAATTAATTTAAGAATGAGAAGTATCCCAAAATACACTGGGCTGCCTTGGGAAGTAATGGGCTCTCCCTCAGGGAGCAGTTAAAGGTAAGTTTTTGGGTATACTGTTACAAACTTCCTTGTCCAAGTACAGGTTGAACAATATGGACTCTGAGGTGTCTTTAACTTCGATTCTATGAAAAATGATGCAGTATGAGAAGGCATGAATGGGTTATGATCTACACGAGCGGAGGGAGTGGAAGGATACATACTGACAACGCCAAAGATACGGAGAAACACTGTAGGTGGAAAAAAATGGGGGAGGGGGCACCAAGGAAATAGAAAATACCAGCATGTTAGCTACAGACTTAAATTCATTAAAAACAGAACACTGTTGTTCCTTTCTCAATAATCCTATAAACTTAACAGTATTAGTCTGAAAAGGAAGAAATCAACAGGGCCGGGAGAGATTATAGATTTTTCTGGTCTGTGCCAAGTAATAGAACTTCCATGATTCCTTTAAAAGGTCATTCCTCTGCAACATCTCCCTGCCAGAACACTTCTCTTAGAATTCACCTTAACCTCCTGACCTTTTACACCTTTAAATGTCAAATCTAAAAGGCAAGGGGAAAGCACTGTTTAAGAACAGGGCATTCCAAACACAGCTCATCTCTTCCCCAAACACAACACTGAATCTGTCTGAAGCACATGGAATACATCTTGCCTCGGCTTTCTGACTTCAAGGTTGGCTCCCTTACCCGGCCATCTCCCCCCTTCCCCCATGTAGCTCCTTCAAGGTACACAGAGCCTCAGAAATCCATGGTTAAAGCACAGGGCCTGGAACAGATAATCCTGTGCTGTCTGGCGTTGTCTGTACAACTGCAGAGTTTAGTTAAGTGGTGTTAAATTTGAAACCTATGTTTACATGTTGAGAACAAAGGAGATTGGGAAGTGATCCTGTTGAACAGTCTACAGCAGACACCACCTTCTCCACGACAGGCCAGATGTCTCAAATGATTTGCGCCATTAGGACAGAGACAGGAAGAACCAGGCACTGTGGCCTACTTCATCTGCCAAGACCTTTTCAGAAAAGAGGTTTCTGTGGCTTCGTTCACAAAATTCTCCCTAGCACCCACCCAATCCTCCTCTGAATTTTCCAGGCTTCTTCTTGTCTCCAAGGTTTGTAAGCTCAGCATTATTCTTGATTCCACTCTCCAGTTTCCTCCATTTTGCTTTCATCCTGGCCTCTGTGCTCTCCTTACACCCATACATGACGACTGACCTCTGGGGTGGTCTCACCTGCTAGGGAGGTCTCCCTGCCTCAAGGCTCTGTCTATTCTAATCCTGTCTCCCTCAGCTGCAACGATGATTTTTTTTTCCTGCACAAGTCTGACCATGCTCTGCTCAACAAACTCCAGGAGATGGCTACTGCCTCTGTTTGGCCTTGAAAGCCCTTCAAATGACCTCGGTCTACCTTTCCCACTTTGAATCCATTATCCCACTTCCAAGCTTTAGGTTCTAGTAAAACTGCCGTTCTTGCTCCTCCTCACATCTAGCTATTTCCTACCTCCGTGTCTTTGCTCTAGCTCTCCTCTACACATGCCATGAATTCCTTCTTCCCCTCTGCCTCCTTCAAGACTCAGCTGAAATAGGACCTTTAGCACGAAGCTTGGCCTGATCCTTGAGACTGCTCATGCCCCACTTCCCTCCCTGCACCACCTAGGATTTATTCTCTATATGTGGTTTCCACCAACAAAATGGAAGCTCCTTCAGGGCAGAGACTGTTTTGGGTATCCTGGGTGTCAAGCAGAGTGCCTGGTACACAGTAGGCATCGAATAAAATGTTGCTGACTGACTGTGTGACTCTCCAACTTCTTTGGGTTTCAGTTTCTTAATCTGTCTCACCCCTACCAAAAATAGGAAAAGAAGAAAAAAAGGGGAAAAAAAAAAAGGAAAAGCCTGGACCAGATAATGTCTAGTGCCCTTTGTGTCTCATAATGCTAACTTGGGATGGTATACAGGCAAGAGAACCAAGTCCAAACCTGCAGGAGTCCCAGGAGATCCCACCCTGGTCACCTAACTCTGCCTTGCACACATGAAAGAATCGCCATGTTGTCCTACAAGGCACCTACCCTTTCCTTTGGGGAGGCACATGTGGGAGGAAGGCAGGGACCAGGAGACAGGCTCCTGTGAGTCCATCCCACACCCATCAGCACTTAACAGCCTCCAGCTGTTCTGTCTGGGTCAGGTTTAGCTCCCCAACTAGAGGTTATTTAATTCCTTGAATGCAGCCCCACCCCTTTTCTTTACTGTCACCCAAAGCACCTAGTGGAGTGCTAGGTACTTAGGAAGCACTGAAACATGCTATCATCAATTTCTTTGAGGAGAAGCCAGTCAAGGGTCCACCTGTCACAGATGGACCTGGAGATCGCTTTGTAAGGCGTGGCTTTCCCCTGCCTGATCACAGGCAGCTCCGCTGCTCCGTCAGGAGGCCTAGGCCACTGATGGGCAAGGTCCGCCGGCAGGCTATGTCCTAGAGCGGATAAAGTGGCAGACTTGGAGTCACAGGGAAACAGCTTTGACTCTTCACTCTGTGTCCCTTTCTAGGGCTAGTTTCCTCATCTGTAAAGTGAAGGGTCAGACTAAATGAGCTCCAGGCTCCAGCTCTTGGTACTGTGAGTCTACAAAGTGACAATAATAATATTTGCACAACCTACTGCGGATGGCTGTTGCAATTCAAATGTTTTGTAAACAGTTCCCTAAGTGACACGGACTCCAACCGCTCGCTCTACAGAGTAAATGGAGAAAGCTCTAATTCTATTCACACGGGGAGATACACTTGCCAGATCACACAGTTAAAGCAGGTAAACTGTAAAACAGTTTCTACAATGGAAGGGCATAAAATAAGACAGGGATGAACACGACATAAGATGAGTTAGCAGTGCAGTATCAGAGTAATGACAGACCATGAAAAAGATCTGACTTTGACAGGCCTCCCAGAATGCTCCAGGTCTTGCTAGAATCCTAACTCTTGAAAAAGTAATGCATTCATCCTGAGGGCCCAGAAAAGCAGGGCAGGGAATGTGTCACCAATGTACTTTGAGTTACGAAGGTGAACAACTCTGATTTCCTCTCTGTCAATTAGAAAGAGTTCCGGAAGTTTCCTTTAATCTATTTCTCTGAAATTCTGGGGGCATAATAGGTGGCTGAAGGAGTCCTTTTTAGGCAGGAGGCTTTTCAAATTAGAAAAGATATAAGCATGTCTTGTTTGCTGGGGATTGAAAAAGGATCGTCATCAGAAACAACAAAAGTTCTGCTTGCTTCTGAGTCCACTAACTGATGATCCTACTGGTATTGATGGTAACAGCGATCAGCCTTACTCCAACAATTCCCTCCTAATAACCTGGCGAGGGGAGGCAAGGAGCAACCTGTGGGCAGCACAGGAAGCTAAGGCTGAGAGAGATGAAGCGACATGTCCGCTGTCAGGCCTCCCAACACACATCCTGCCCTCTTTATGTTCTATCACATCATTGGCAATGAGTCTCCCAAAGAGCCTGAAGTTCAGAGCTGGCTCGTCCCCGCTGTCCATCAACCCCACCGATGGGTGTGCACATTCTAAAGGAGCCCAAGCTCACAGCCACATCACAATACTTGTCAACGCCTCACTCTGAAGTCAGAGTCAAGCCTTTCTTCCAAGAATGACTGCTTCAGCAACTCAGAAAACAAGGCTAGGACTTGGAGGGGAGAGAAGGAAACCCCAGGGAGTTTTCTCCTACTCCAACAGCAAGGCAGAAAACTTACCAGCCCTCCACCCACAACGCTCAAGTTCAAGAATTAGAGTAAGCTGATAGAACTCACAGGAGAAAACCATAAAGGCAGGAAACCTGCACAAAGATTGATTACCAGCCCCGCCCTGCCCACGAAGGTACAGTTCAGAGCACATTCTTCGGAGCGTACATCACGGAATCAAAGGATGATTCACAGTCTTCCCTGCCCTCCCTCACTGCCTTCCACTTTCAAATTAATCAAGGGTATTTCATTGAATCTTGCTGGTCAGAAGGGTTACAGCTCTCTGGACGCACTGAACTTTGAAAGGCGGCAGGGGGAAGAAGAAACAACATCTGTTGGGTTTTCTACTTTGTACCAAACATTTCTCATGCCATCCCATCAGGCACATTCACTCCAGCACTGCCCCCAAAGGCAGCTGGTTCTACCGCTCAGAGAGGAGGGCAGGGATGGGGCTGAAGGAACAGGCACTTACGCGGCATGATCCCTTGGCTCACCAGCTCCTCCCGAGTCCGTCGCTGCTGAAGCTTCAACTGGAGCACTGCACAATGGAGAGAACAGGGAGATGGAGGGTCAGTGGGACAGAGTACCACAAAAGGCCCATTTTAAAATTCACCATGAGTTTTGTCTTTCAATCCTAAGCCATGAGGGTCTAAGCGGTAAAGAGAGGTCTGGGAGTTGTGAACGCCTGCAACTGCAGAAGTGTCCTGATAGAGCACAGTTTCCGTATTTGGCTGTGGGCGGCAGGAGAGGAAGTTGTGAAGGGTCGCGCAAGGCGATAATCCACACAACACAGAAGCCTCGCCTCGCCTCTTGCACAAAACCTTCTATAGCAACGCACTTCTTCCTGAGACTAGAAGTTTGAAAAATGGCAAGGTACTAGAGACTCCCATCCAGCAGAAGGGTATTCTATACGGCTTTATTTCCTAAGTTAACCCAGAGTAGCATGAACACTGCAATTGTGAGACTCAGGCTGCATGGCAGCTGTTTCTAATGCACCTGTGCAATGCTGGCAGGGCTCTGTCCACCTCACTGGCCAGGCATCCCTCTGCCCTCCTCCCTTTCTTCACCCTCCAGAGCATTCAAAGGCCTATAAACTCTCTGGAGGTGAGGAAGTCTAAAGAGATGATTCTGAGCACATCCGGACGGGGCTCGATTTTGGTATCAAGTGAGTGCTTGGTGCCACCCCGGCATGGCAGCGCAGCTTGATAAGAGTTTGTTTTAAAAAAAAAGAAAGAAAAAGATAAAAATCAATTCTCTGTATTTCAAAACCCAAAAAACCCCCAAAGGTCTAAACTACACCCTACATGAAGCCACAGGCCTTTCCTGTATTTACAGACAGTTTACATAAGTGAAACGTGTACTCTCTGATAGGCTGGAGCCTGGGTTCTAGAAAGATGTTTAAACAAGACATCTCTGAAGAACTACAATTTTGCAAACAAGATGATTGACTGCGGTGGGTATCCAACCCTGTCGTCTGCTCTCTCACTAAGAAGTTTTTCATTGGTTGACAGGGATGACAGAAAGTGACGTGAATGTACCCACTCTCTTCTTAACGGCCAACAATCATAAAGATAGCTGTGTTACTGCTGCTGTTGCTAATATACGTAGTGATTGGAAAGTGCTCCACATACCTAAGGAAACTGAGGCTGGGAGGAGGCAGCTGACTTGCTCAGGGGCACAGAACGTTAAGTTTTTGCAGGAGGGTCCTGCCCCAAGTCTTCCTGAGCCCCAAACCATGGCTCTGTCTACAAGGCTTTAAGCCTCTCTTCTGTGGTTAACAAAGTTTAGACCTGACCAAAGGTCCCAGGCCAAAGCTGCTTAGTTCCCACTTTTTCCTGACACGGAGTCCTTCCATTGGAGTCAGGCAGTCCTCATCCTGCCCAAGCATCTTGCTCCTTCCTTTCATTTATCTAAATCCTGCTCAATGAACAAGGACCAGCAAGAAGGGCCCCTCCAATATAAAACATTCCTTTTAACTTTCACCCAGAGTAGGTTTCTTTACCTGGAATCTGTGAAATTAAAAAAAAAGTTACAGCTTTATTCTAATGAAGGTTTTCTTTGTAATCCTATGTATTTTATGCATTTAAAAACATTATTCTGAGGACAAACAGGGTGAAGAACCTTGATTTAGAGGGATTAATAAGAACTGAATGACCGATCCCCTTCACTCACACACCAGCAAACGTCAGACTGTTATGTGTACATAGGCATGTCTACAGGGAGGGCTTGCACTGCCATGGCTTCCTCATTTCTCTGGGTGAGAGAGGGGACCGGAACAAGACACTCCAGCCAATACTGCTAGAGATCAGGGTGACTTCTGGGGCCACAGTATGTCACACTGCTGAGTCACACACTAAAATCCTCAGATCTTTTCCAAATGGACTATTGTCTAAACCACATGAACGACTCATACATTGAGATTTTTTTTTTTATACACAAGTATAGGATATTAGAGTGGAAAGAACACTGGATTTAGAGCCTGCAACCCTGTGTTCAAATCTTAACTCTGATGCAGCTTATTCTCAGTGTGACTTGGACACTTTACAAGAGAAGCCCCTCCTCCTATGTCCACACTAGGCTACAGTGGGTCCTTAGACAATATTCTCTCCCTCCTCACTTCCCAAGCTTCCTTCAGATCTCTACAAGAAGCCTTTCTCAGTCCCTTTTAATGCTGGTGCTTCACTTCTGTCGGTTATCTCCAATTTATCCTCTATCATCTTGGTTGGTGGGGCTTGACTTTTGACTCTCTATCACCATGGCTCAACACAGTACCCAATACATAGTAAATGCTTAATAAATACCCATTGACTATCTGTACCTCAATTTCCTTATGCATAAAATGACAGGGCTGTATTAGATGATCTCTAATAGAGTCCTTCTGGGGCAACTAGGTGGAACAGTAGATAGAATACTGGGCCTGGAGTCAAGAAAACTCATCTTCTTGAGTTCTAATCTGTCCTCAGATACTTACTAGCTACATGACCCTGGGCAAGTCGCTTCACCCTGTTTGCCTCAGTTTTCCTCAACTGTAAAATGAGCTGGAGAAGGAAATGGCAAACCACTCCAATATCTTTGGCAAGAAAACCCCAAATGACGTCACAAAGAGTTGGACATGACTAAAAGCAACTGAACGACAACAAGGGTCCTTTCAGATTTAATTCTTATGTTATTAGGAGACCTTGTTTGTTAACACATACCTGTCACCTACAGATGGGATACTCCCTTTTCTGAGGTGGGATAGTTGGGGGATAAAAGTAACCCACCTACATTTACAATGCAGGAATCATCCTGTGTTAAGAAGCACATGTTTTATGAAAAAAAATGCTCTAAATCACTAATGATTAGAGAAATGCAAATTAAAACAACTCTGAGGTACCACCTCACACATCTATCAAATTGGTTAAAATGACAGAAAAGGAAAACAACAAATGTTGGAGGAGATGTGGAAAAACTGGGATGCTAATGCATTGTTGGTGTAGGTGTGAACTGATCCAACCATTCTGGAAAGCAATTTGGAACTCTGCCCAAAGAGCTATGAAACCGTGCATACTCTTGGATCCAGCAATACCACTACGAGGTCTGTATCCCAAAAAGATCAAAGGAAAAGGAAAAGGACCTATTTGTAGAAAATATTTATAGCAGCTCTTTTTGTGGTGGCAAAAAAATGGAAATTGAGGGGATGCCTATTTTTTGGGAATGGCTGAACAAGTTGTGGTCTATGATTGTTATGGAACACTACTGTGCTATAAGACATGATGAGCAGGATGGTTTCAGAAAAACCTGGGAAGACTTACATGAACTGATGCAAAGTTAAATGAGCAGAACCAGAACACTGTACACAGTAACAGCAGTACTGCATGATGATCAACTATGAATGACTCAGCTCTTCTCAGCAATCCAATGATCTTAGACAACTCCAAAGGACAAATGGTGAAAAAAGCTATCCACCTCCAGAGAAAGTACTGATGAAGTCTGAGAACGGATCAAAGAATCCTTTTTTAAAAACTTTTTTTTTTAGGCTTTTTGGTCTCCATTTTCTTTTGCAACATAGCTAATAAGGAAACGTTTTGCATGACTGCGCATGTACAATCTATATCAAATTGTATGCCTTCTCAAGGAGGGTGGGGAGGAAGGAGAGAAACTCTAAATTTTAAAACATCAAATGTTTTTTTTTTTTTAAGAAAAGCACATTTTTACACTACACCTGATGTTGTGCATTAGCAGATTTTGTAATTCTGTATGTCTCCAAGTTATTTCACTAGAATGCAATGTGGTACAATGGAAAGAGCCCTGAAACTGGAGTCAGAGGATCTATGTTCAAAAAAGGTGCTAACTGCCACTTACTGCCCTGTGATTCTAGACAACTCACTTGACATCTCTTGGCTTCAATGTCTTCATCTTGAAAATATGCAGGTTGAATCAGATGGCTGCTAAAGTCCCTTCCAATTCCAGATCCATGATGCTCTAAATTCAATTAATCCTCCAAGATTTAGGAAAGTGAAAGGAAAGACCAGGGCAATGTACCATGAGAGTGCAGGAGTGGGAAGGCAGGCCAGGCACCTGAACCAATGAGTGCCCTTTCAATTCAGAAATTCACCTAGCCTAGGAAGCATGATAAGGGATGAAACACTCCATGGTGGCTGAAGACACTATGCTCAGGATCATTCCTTGAGGATGGCCACAGCCTTAGGAAGTGAGGAAAGTCTCACTGCCTCAACAGTCAAATGGAAAAGTTGTCTAGCAGGACTTTGGATCCTTGGGCCCAGTCTCTAAGAAGACAGACACAAGTAACAGAGACAGGAGCCAACAGCAACGAGCTTAGGTGCTCTTGCCCTCTAAATTAACCCCGGAATTTAATTTCTCTTCAGAACATTTTGAAACCATAATATAACAAACGAGATAAAAGAGTGCACTGGAAATGTGAGAGAAGAGGGGGAAAAAATTTTGCACTACTTCATGAGAGTTCTAGGGATGTTACTAGAAAATTGTTCTATCTATCTATCTCTACGTACAAAGATATATGATATCAATATAGAATAAATTGTGCTGAACAAGAAAACCTACAAAATTTTATTAAATTCAACAGATCTAAACACCCCAAAGCAACTAACAATCTAATGGGGGGGGCGCACACAACTTGCTTAAATGACGACATATACAAACAAACGACAACATATACAAACGACATATGTGATAGAGAATAGTTAACAGCAACTATTACTGCAAAACAATAATAACTTTCTTTAAAAATCCACCAGAAAACTACACAAGTCTGACCATCTGGGCATGGCAATGATCCTGAATTAAGACAACTCTCTTCATGAGACCCCCAGCAAAGCTCTCAGGTTTGCTCACTGACTGAACTCTTGTGGCCTGGGCAAACAAGGTACTTTCCACTGCTTCTTAATTCTAGTTCATTGGGGAAGATTTAAAAATCTTTTCCATTCCAAATGCTAATAAGAATTAGACTTCAATTATCTGAAAGGGCCATCAGTTCCCTGGCCTCCCCCACCCCTGTCATTACCTCCCCATTTATCTGCAATCTAACCAAGTTCCCCAATGAAATAAGTGAGGGGAACCTGTAACTCTATTATCTTGGGTGTTGCTATAACTTGACAGTCAGGGTGTCTTGTTGGGTACATTGCATAATTCTCTTCTAGTTACTTCAGTGATATTTATAAAAAGGAAAAAAATTAAGCAGCAGAGTCAAGGAACAACTATGATCTCTCTATCATCTACATGTATGTAACAACGAGCCTCGTCACTTACGATGATGATGAATGATCAGAGAATGTTTTCTGCTCTTCATCAGAACTTTCTCTTCTTATGGTTCATCTGATTACTGCTCACCATTCCACATCAATTCTCTCCTTCCCTGATATTTGCCAACTACAGAGATGAGTCATCTTGGCAGACATTTCATGACAGCCTTTTAATAAATACCAAATCAAACCAGACAAACGAGGGCACAGAGCTGCTTCATACATATGTGGTGCAGTAAGTACACAAGTTAAGACCTTAACAGAGTTCCAAGGCCTACCAGGCCCACGCAGCCCATACCATGAAGTGTCGAGCACCCCGGACTGGTCGTTTCAGGGCTAGGTACTCTAAAGGTGCTGAGTCAGGAGAGAAGGCTCCGGTGCTGTCCCTTGGGCCCACACTCTAACTAAAAAGCATGGCTTGCCCAATCTACTGGTCAATGAATTCCACCACATATTTAGTGGATCAGCTAGTGAGCCTACATACATGGGGCCTACAGAGAGATGAACAGATATTTGTAGTGACAAAAGTCACTGACCAAGCAGCCCATTAAAGAGAAGATTTGGAAGAAAGTTATTTTTAAAAACACTATAAAGTAGAACTGAACACCATAATCTATGCCCTTAGGAACTGTCAATGCCTCTAGCTCCTTCCTAAATAATGACAACTTACATTTACTTTGAGATGGAGACAGAACATGGTGGGACAGAACCTTTACAGACTGAACACATCTGACCCCTTTCTCATTTCTGCTTACATAAAAGTCAAAGCACAAAGAAAGACAGAAAGGAATCCCAGAGGTCACTGATATGATAAAGGAACAGAAAAGAAGATGAAGGTATATCCACCTCTCTCTCACTCCTTTCCCTGAGCCACTCAAAGGGGATTCATAAAGCACTTGGCACAAAGCCTGGTGCACAGTAGGTGCTATCTAAATGCTCATTCCCTTCCCCTCATCTCGGATGGCCTCTAAGAACCAGGACAGCAAAGATATGCTCAGCTTGGAAGGGAAGATGGGTAACAGGCTGTTTTTCTCAGGCTCTAATTATCCAAATATGAAAATGATTCCTATTCCATGATGGCATGGGACCTTGACTTCATATTGTTTTGAAAATCTAGGTTAGATGAGATATTTTTAACCTTGCCCTCACATGCATTGAACAGCAACCCTATGGATATGCAAGGAAAATTCCACTTGGGGCCTGAAAATGACACTACAGGCAGGAAAGCAGAAGAGCCATCGCCAAATGCCCTGAATAAAGCACCCAGAGGCCGTCGAGTGGAGCCTGCACCTGGACATGCATCCTCTCTACAGCGTCCCTGACAAAGCGATCATGGCAGGCACCTCTGTGAGAGCGCCAAAGACACTTTGGGAGAGCCTGGTCAGGAGACATCTCCTTCTGCTCACCCCATGATTGCTTCCCCCCAGCCGCCAAGGTCAAAAGAACAAGTCAATTCCCTTCTCCAAATCATGGAATCATCAAATACATCAATCAATTGACCCACAGGCAGTTATTAATTACAGAAGATAGAGCACTGGGCCTGGAGTCAGAAAGAGCCAAGTTAAAATCTAACCTTAGACATTTACTGTGTGACCCCAAGAAAATCACTTAACCTCTGTTTGCCCTGTGTCTCAAACTGTAAAAAGGAGATTATAATAGCATGAACCAGCAACCTACCTGTTGGCATTCTAGTCTCCTTTTTACAACTGAGATATTTGTAAAAGGACAGCACAGTGCCTGGCACATAGTAGGTGCTATATATATTTATTCCCTTCTCTCTGTTGTATGTCAGGTTCCGAGCTAGATGCCAGGTAAAAATGCAAAGAATTCAAAAACCCCTACTCACAAGACACTCATATGCAAATGGGGCATGCAAATAAATATTAGAATACAGAAATAAAAACAAGATGGCCTGAGAGGGAGGGCACTAGCAGCTGGGGTTAGGAGGAGAACAGAGAAGACTTCAAGTAGAAAGCAGGGCCTGAGTTGGATCCTGAAAGGAGGAGCCTCTGAGGCGCAGGTGTGGGAGACGGAGTTTATTCAGGCAGCCGGCTTAGCTGGCTAGCAGAGCCCAGAGAGCAAGTAATGCCCAATGAGGCTGGAAAGATGGGTTAGAGTCAGGTGGTGAAGGGCTTTGATAGCTAAGCTGAAGGGCTGGTCCTAGAGGCAACTGTGAGCCACTAGGGTTAACACGGGCAGAAAGGAAAATCAGTCTGGCAGCGTGTGTTGGACAGACTGAAGTGGAGAGAGCCTGAAGAAAAGGCAGACGAATGAGGAGGCTGTTGCACTATTCCAGGTGAAAGGGGATGAGAAACTGAGCTAAGGCAGAAGTAGAAACATGACAACTGCCCGGGTAGGTGGGCGGAGGCAAGGATGATGATAAAGTTACAACCCTGGAAGACTGAAAAATGGTGGTGCCTCTGCCAGAAAGATGGGAGAGAGTTTGGGGGCAAAGATGAGTTCAGTTTTTGATGCGAGAAGTCTGAGATATCTCCAGTCTGAAATGTCTAATAGGCAACTGATGGTGTTGGATTGAAGCTCAGGGGAGAGCTGACTAGACACAGTTACCAATTAAGGACTTGACACAGAAATATGGGAGGTCTGGCAGAGATGAGGGTTAAAGCCATGGGAGCTGATGGGGAGGACAGAACCTTGGGCAATACCCACATTCGATGACCCAGCAAAGGAGCAGTCTGGCAAGTGGACGAAGAACCAAAGCAGCATCACCACATCCAGAGAGGAGACAGCATCCCGGAGGAGTGGAGAGCCAACAGTGCAAGAGGCAGCCTAAGAAAGATCAGGGCTAAAAAGAGACTGTCAGAATGAGCAGTTAAGATAAGCGCTGGTCATTCTGGAGAGAACAGCCACAGTTCAGAGACGAAGCTGAAACTGAGACTGCTGCAACAGGCTGAGGAGAGGAAGTGAGCCTTTTCCATGGAGTTTGGCTAAGAAGGGGAGGAGAGAGACACCGTGAGGGGGCGGCAGTGTCTAGGGAAGGTGATTTGAGGAAAGGGAAGCCTTGGGCAGGCTGGAAAGCCACTGGGAAGGAACTAGTTGATAGGGAGAGGTTGAAGACTTAGAAAAAAGGGAGGGGCCAATTGAGGGTGCGATGCATTGCAGAAGATGAGAAGATATAGGAACACTGGCCTTGGCAAAGGGAAGGGGCACCCATTTCTCAGAGACTGGAGGATGATGTCAAAGGATACTGACCTGAGATGTCAGGGAGACTGAGAAGAGAAAGGAACTCAGACTGAAGAGAGCTATCATGTCTCCCCAGCTCTTCTCTGCTCTTCTCCAGGATAAACAAGCCTAGTTCCTAGACCACAGGATTATAAATTTAGGGATAAAAGGCCTCTTAGGTCATCTAGTCTAACCCCCTTCTTTTACTGGGTACTGAAGCCCCGAGGAATTGTAAGTGACTTCCCCAAGGTCACACAGGGTAGTAAGTAGAAAGCAAGAGTTGGGATCAATGTCTTTCCTAAGCGACACTCCCAGAACAAAACAAGAGATTATCATTGCCCTAGTCCTGGACACTATGCTTTTCAATAATATAAAGCCACTAAAGGTCATTTGTGAAGTGCCTAATAATGGACGTTACAAGCTATTTCTACTTAAAAATTTACTGTGATTTCACAGGTTTTTGTTTTGTTTTTTTAAACTAAAACGAAAGCATCACATCAGATCTACCCAAGAATTAAAATCCTAGGAAGCAAAGTGGCAGAATTAATGGTCACCAAATATGGATCCCACAGCACTGAAGAATCACAACATGGCAGCGATCATTAAGTGCCCGATGACTGAGATTCTGTGGTTCCAATTTAAACTGACTGAATCCTAGAACTATGAGAACTATGAGCCTGCCCAATGCTAATCTCAGTAAGTGCTGTTTAAGTTGCCATCCTCCCTCGGACATTTAGCACGGGAAGTCCCAGAGACAGCTTAACATCAACACATCATTCTCTTTCCCTAATCCTCTCCTCTTCCAAATGAGGCCTGGCAGCCTTCCGATGCATGCCCTGGACCCCTGACTCCATCACCAAGTCTTACCCTTTCTACCTCCCCTCACACCTTAGCTCAGGCCTTCATTACTTCATGCTTCTTACCAATCTCCGTAGCCTCCTGGTCGGCTCAAGCCCCCTCTTTAGCCCACCCTACAGCCTGCTGCCAAAGTCATTTTCTTAAGCACAGATCTCTCCTATTCAACCAACTCCAGCAGTTTTATATTGCCTCAAGGATCAAAATAACAAGCCCACAACTATCTTTTCCAGCCTCACTGGACAGCGTTCGGCCTCCCACTCCATACTCCAACCAAACTGGCCTCCTCTCTGTCCATGACACTGCATCTTCTGACCATCCCAGATGTCTAGAGAGCACTCCCACTTTATATCAGCTTCTTATGACTGTCCTTTGTTTTCAAAGAGGACCAATGACAGCATGGGTCAATGTCTTGCCTTGCTCGTGAATTGGATTTAAGTGAGGCAGAGGTGGTTGCCCGTCTGCCAAGGTGAGAGCTGAGAGCCAGGTGGACACCACAGGTGGTTGAGCAGCCTTGAAAAGGGCTCAGCTGGTTCTCCTTGAACTCTCTGCGTCTTTTACGACATAGTTACCTCCTTGTGCATCATGAAGCCTTTCCTGATCCCCCCACGTCTTCCCTCCCAAACTACCTTGTATTTCATTGCTTTGAATATAGTCATATTTATTAGCCTGATCTTTCTGCTGCACATATTTTTATCTGTACTTGTTGTCTTCCTATAAGAAGTAAGTGAAGGCAAGCAGGGACTGTTTCCTTTTTTGTACTTCTTTTTCCAACTCAGGGCCAGGAACATGGTGGATACTTAATAAACTCCTGTTGATTGGTTAATAATAAATTTAGAGCTGGAAGTGACCTTAGAGGCCACTGAGCCCAATCTCATGATTTTACAAATGAGGGAACGTAGGCATGTTGAGGTTAAGTGACTTTCCCAGGGTCACTAAGCTACTAAGGTTCTGAGGTAAGATTTGAATTCAGGTCTTACTGACTCCAAGTCTAATGCCTAATCCATTATGCCATCAGGACTTTAAATGGGTGAACTTATTTAAAACCAGCCATATTTACACATTAGCAGGTGTCACCCAATAATATATAATAATGACCATCTTTCTTATTGCATATGTACTATTAAGTAAAACCCTATTTTAATTACTTTGTCATACACTTTGAGATTATCATCTGTTTGTAAAATACTGGCCTTTGACTCTGACGGTAGAAAATGTGGGCGAGTGCAGTAAATGCCCCAAACCACAAAAGCGTGTGTCAATTGTTAAAAGTGGTTTGGTAATGCCAATGGTCTTAGGGAGTCAGGCAGGGCCACCTTTAAAGCACCCACATGAGGAGCCCATATCACTGCCACCGTTAGTGCCCTGCCACACAGAAATCCAAAGGAATTGAAGGACCAAAGAGAGTTTTATCAGCTTCTCAGGTACCACAATAATAATCCACTGACCGGGCAGGTTTCTAAGCTATGGCAAAACAACTTAGTCCTGATGACAGAAGGACTGTGGGAAAACTTTAATGCTTCCTGTATGACCACGAAAAGTTCAAAATAAAGTCAAAGGGATAGAACTGTAGTCTACATTGGGTGGTATCGATGGGTCAGGAAGGACAACTGAGACGTTTTCAGATAGCATTTAGAAAACAATTCTATGCATCCAAGGCACTAAAACAGATAATGATCCAATGCACTGGCAGCCACCACTCCCCAGGAACAATAACTTACAGATCATACTGACACTTAAGTACAGGATTTTCAAAAAGGAGAATAAAGCCAAACCAGGAAATCAGTGCAGAGTAAGATAGATAGAACCATATCTAGACACATCTACACTCTCCCTCTCTCTCTCTCTCTCTCTCTCTCTCATTCCCACTACATCCAAGCTGTTGCCAAGACCTGTCCTGTAGATTTCAAACACATCTCAAACACATCGCCTTCTCTCCTCTGACCCTGATGGAGGGTTCACCTGCTTTGAGTCTCTCCCTACTCCACTACATCCTCCATTAAGGCACTAAAGTGCAGGTCCAACCACATGACCTCCCCCCACCCCAAACTCCAGTGTTCTTTCGATCCAGTGACACTGTCCTAGGTGTTCCACAAACAAGACCCTCCATCTCTCAGCTCTGGGCATTCTCTCCAGCTCTCCCCCAGGCCCAGAATGCAATCCCTCCTCGGCTTAGACTACTGACTTCCCTGGCTTCCTTTAAGTCCCAACTAAAATCACCTCTCCTATGAGACGCCTTCCCAGCTCCCGGGAATTCTAGTGTTAATGATTTCCTAGTTATCCTGCCTAGCTCTTGTTAGCACCCATCTGCTTGCCTGTTGTCTTCCACATCACAGGAGGACTCCTCAAGAGATTCTTTTTGTATCCCCACTGCTCAGCACATTGCCAGGCACATAGTAGGTAATTAATAAATGTTTACTGAGTGATGTCCATACATCTACACAGAGACTACTTTGGACATAGCAGTCAATGAACACAGGAAAGAAGAGAGGAAGGAGAAGAAAGAATAGAAATATTCAAGATGAAATGTTTTATTTGGGGGTGGGGAAATTAATCACAGTGCCGATGGGAATTCCATGTCTAAAATGAGTAAGATTGAAGGAAACCATAATCGTTTTCTTCTGTTCCACATGGAAAGGTTTTGTGAAGGAGGTGAGATTTCAGTGTTAAAACTAGGTTCAAGTTAGTGAGAAGTGGAGAGAAAATTAGATAGTAAGGGCCAGTTAGCTTAGGATAACAATAAGCCACGCCCATACAGACGTTCTCTGGAATTCAACTCTATCAGGTACAATACTTTAAGAAGCAAATGAGTACATCAATGTGCTCATTCAAGAGAATCACCTTCCACTGCCCACGACTGTTGGTGGGAGACGGGCATGAAGCTCATTAAAGATGGCACTCTAAGAGGGTTTCGAAATCTAGGTAGGCTAATCAGGGAAGGAGGACAGTAGAAACTCCAGTAGTCACTGAGTTCAAACTGTTGCATTTGGTACATCATTTTTTACACTTCTGCTCTTTCTTACTCCTCCAGCAGAAATGAAATCTGTTTGCCTGTGAAGGTCAGAACAGAAGCCAAGAGCTCACCCCACCCCCACCCCCCATTAAGTGGCCAAGGAGGAAGAGCTGGAACATGCCAGCTTCTCCCCCCATTAGCATTACACTCAATAGCCTGATCTCCTCTGTGCTTCACTGCCATCAAAATCCTGGTACCCGCTGTCTAGCATCATCCAGGACACTCCTCTTCCTTCTGCAGCAAGGTCATTCCCTAGCTAAGAGTCTTTTTTTCCTCCTCGATTGCTGCTCTCAGACTACTCCTCTCTCAGGCGCCTTTGCTGGATATTCATTACATCCGACCTGATAACCGCACAGGGCTCTGTCCTGGGCACACTTCTCTTCTCCCTCCATACTATCTCACTAGATGACCTCATAAGCTTCCATGGATTCAACTGTCAACTCTATCCTGATAATTCTCAAATTGACTTACCAAGCCCTAACCTCTTACCGATCTCCAGTCTGGCATTTCCAGCTGCATGTTCCACAGACAAATGGGATACCAAATCAGATGTCAAATGCGATAATAAGCACAGTGTAGACATTATACAAATGCTTCTTCCCTTTTCTTCCCCTTTCATGGACACTGTAAACTCAATATGTCCACAACCAAATTCATTCTCTTGCTCCCTATCTCCCCTCTTCCTACCATCCTCCTAGACACATAGGCTCACAGTCATCCTGGCATTCTCCCTCTTTCGTGGCCCAGGTGCCATGTGTTGCAGGCCCTCATTACCCCACGCCTGGATTAGTTGGCCTCTTCCTACCTCACCTCATCATCTATTTTCTAAAGCAGGATTCTGATCGAGTCACTCCCTACTCAACAACACGTAATACCTGGAATATAAGTACACACTTAATAAATGTTAATTATTTGTTGACTGACAAGAGAAGAGTTGAAGGCCAAACCAAGGGCTAAAATCTTCTCTGGTCACTAATGCTGCACGAAAGGTTTGGAGACACTTTAGGAAGAACCATACCCTCTAGTATACCAACCTACCTCAAACCCTTTCCGAGACCTTTCAGGGCACCCTGATTCCAACAGACTCAGAGACATTAGGCTCAACAGATTAATAAACAAGATAAAATAGCTTATTGTTCGTAGCCAAAGTTGGGAGACTCTGTCAAGTACTTTACAAACAAAATAAAGTAGGCCTTAACTATATTTTCAACTTGCTCAGTTCTTGGTTCCCAGAGGGTTATCATGAAATGCAAAAAGATGCTTTATTACCACAGGAAACTATAAAAGTCCTGGAATGGCAAGTGTCTATAAACAGTCGAGACGTAGTTTAAAGAACACAATTTCCTATTTCACACAATGAACAGAAAAGGCCCCATAAAGAACTGCAAATGATCACAACACTCAGACACATAATACAGTCAGGGCAAGACAAAGTTAGTAAAGGATGGAATTCTAGACACACTAGAGAAGTCTGCGTTCCCCTGGATGCCTGAAGGGCCTACTTATGAACCTTCACACTGGATGCCTTCCTTCAGATTTCAACAAAACCAAGATAGCTTTCTTAATGGGAGAAAATTCCCTCAAAATTAATGCTAAGAATTGGAATGAAATCCTCTTTCAATAGATCCAGAAACCAAGTCCTACACAAGCTAAGTGAGATGTCTACATGAATTACAAAGTAAATTGGTGCCATGATTTGGAACTAGAATTTGGGTCTCCTAACCGTCATCCAGAATCTTCATGCTAAACAAGAGGAAAAACTGGTTCAAATACGTAAAACCAAATAACTTGGAAAGAAAAAAATAACTTACTCCGTATTACCTCTAGTGGCTCCCTATCACCTCCAGGATGAAATATAAAATCTTCTCTTAGAGGTTCAAAACTATTCACACACTGCCCACCCTCCTCTATCTTTCCATTCTTCTTATACCTTATGCAGCCTCCTCCCCTGGGGATTAAAAATACACTTCCAGCCACAGTCATGAAAGGTAGATTCTCTTCTCATTTCTATGTTGTGATCTTTTTTTTTTTGGAGGGGGGAAGGCAGGGCAATTGGGGTTAAGTGACTTGCCCAAGGTCACACAGCTAGTAAGTGTGTCAAGCATCTGAGGCCCGATTTGAACTCAGGTCCTCCAGACTCCAGGGCCAGTACTCTACTCACTGCGCCATCTAGCTGCCTCTGTTGTGATCTTTAATATTCAGGTCACAACCATTTAAAATTTACTGTAAAATATAGTACAAGATATTAGCCAAAGCCTAACTTCTGCCAGAATGATTAACAGGTAAAAGGTTTTCAGGTTGAATGAGCTTATCGCCAAGTTCCATTGTTTCAAAGCATCCCTTGTCTAGTCTGTTCCACTGATCCGCTTTTTTTTTTTTGGTTGTTCAGTTGTGTCCAACTCTTAGCAACCTCATTTGGAGTTTTCTTGGCAGACATACTGGAGTGATTTGCCATTACCTTCTCCAGCTCATTTTACAGATGAGGAAACTGAGGCAGACAGGGTGAAGTCACTTGTCTAGGGTCACAGTGCTAGTGGTTTCAGTGACTGCTGCTTTATATTTTTAGTTTGAGATCTAAAGATGCAATTACCCTCCTCATTCCTACCTATTTTTATTATTTCTTACTATATCCTAGATCTTTGACTCTTCAAATTAATTTTGTTATTATTTTATCAAGTTCTGTAAAGCATCCCTTCAATAGTTTCATTACTATAGCATTAAAACCGTACATTGACTGTGGTAGTATTATCACTTTGCATTCTATTGACATGGCCCAGTCATGAGCATTGAATATTCCTCTAGCTATTTACGTAGTTCATTATTTCTTTAAGGAGCATTTTGTAATTTAATCTCTACAAGTATTTCATGTGCTTTGGGCCTCTTACTTGCCAAATCTCATGGTCTTTTCTCAGTCCTAATCCTTCTCAACCTATCACCTGCATGTGACAGTACTGGTCAGCCTCTCCTCCTGGGTATGTGCTGTGCTCTCCTGTCCAGGCTTTTCTAACACTTTTCTCTCTTTTAGTGCTCCCTACCTGGCTGATGCTCTTGCTCAGCCTCCTTTGCTAACTCATCGTCATGCCCCCAACCACAGCTATTATTTTCCTGGTTCAGATTACTTCACTCTGCTTGAATTCATTAAAATCTTCTCAGGCTTTTGCGAAGTCTTCTTTTTACTTACATTACAATAATTATACCCACATACCATAATATGTTGACTCATTCCCTAATGGATGGACACCTAGTATGTAATGCTAGTGTTTAAGCTACCACAAAAATTGGTGCTATGAATATTTTTAGACCTTTTTGTGTCTCTGACATCCTTTATGTACAGTCCTTGCAGTAGAATCTCTGGGTCACAGGTCATGGTCACTTTAGTCACTTTCTTAGGATAATTCCAAATTGCTTTTCAGAATTGTTGGACCCACATGTGTATTTCTATAAAAGTCTATGGATATATGCCTTTATGGAGATGAGGTTAAGGGGGAAAAGTCAGAACTACAAAAATTATGTTGATGTAATTCTTAGATTAGGAAACTGAGATCAAAAGTCAGGAAATTGAGTTAAACATGCTACGCACAATGTTCACAAGGCTACATGCATATCTTAAAATATCTTATGTAAAACCTGCCAGTGCTAACCTTTTTGCTTAACTCTGCTGCCCAAGTTTAAAGTTCTGAAGCTTCTGACAATTTCTCAAAAATCTTTCATGTACTGTGGCCTTTTTCCTTTCCTTCACCTAGCAAAGAATCTCCTACATTACACAGCAAAAACTATCTCGAACTGTACAGGCTGGGCGGGAAGACCAGGGCATCTACGATGACAAGCAGGACTTTGGGAACAAGAGATTACCGTGTGTCACTGCCCTTCCCTTTTTCTCTCAACAGCAAAGAGCACTGGGATATTAAAAGGGGTATGAGGTTCAGAAGCCATTCTTCACCCAACCATCCGTCTAACTCTCCATCCAGCTGCCTCCTAGGCTTGTTGTAATGCAAACCTACTATTACAGGAAGCTGGAAAGACTCTGCAAAGGAGTTACTAATGGTTAACTCTATCATGTCCAAATAAGACATTTAAGTATATTTAATAAACAAAAAAAAGTAGTCTTTCCTCTCATATGGTCATCAGATTCAAAAGGAATATTATCTTCATATTTAAGGTTTGAATAAGAGTCAAGCAGTTTTAAAACATTCCAGGTTTTCTGAGGTAACATGATTTGTTACATTATAGAACTATCGTTTTGGCATCAGGTGGTACCACAGTAGACAGGTGGAGGGGCCTGTACTCAGGAAGACCAGAGCTCAAATCTAAACTTAGACACTTATTAGTTGCATGGCCAATGGAAAATGACTTAACTTCGATTTGCCCCAGTTTCCTCAACTGGAAAAAGGGGGTAACATTAGCACCTACCTCCCAGGATTGTTGAGAGGACCAAATAATATTTGGAGAAAGCACTTGGCACTGTGCCAGGGGCACAGCTGGGCTCTACGTAAATGTTCATTCTTTGCTTCCCTCCATCGCTTCTTCCCTCACTTTTGTGAAGCTTCTGCTTTACTTAAAACTCTACCACTGAAGGCCCCACTCCCAGAGTCTTCAGTAATTTGACATTGATATCCATTACCAAGACTGGTCTATAATTCCTTTTTTTAGTATTACCTTTACCAAGTTTTAAAATCAATATATTTGTCTCGCAACAGAATTAAGAAGTATTTAATCTTTCTCTGCATTTAAGAATACAGAAGAATATTCTTTGTAAAGTCTGAAAGAATCCAGCTGTACATCTCGGCCAGATGTTTTCGGTGGGGTGCATGTGAGATAACTTCTCTTATTGCTTCCTCTGAGATCTCAGGTAAACAATACACACACATTACATATACACAAACACATGATATATATATCTATATATAGATATATATAGATATAAAACATATACACACATATTCAGTCATTCATTTCCAATTTACTGCTGTGTCAGTTTGGGTAATGTATATCTTTCAGGATAATCACCAAGTTCCTTTAAATTTTCTAGTTTGTAAGAATATAGTTATGCAATATTGTCAATTTATTCTTAATAACATTTATTCTTTTGACATCTTTTCTTTTGTGATCTTTTCTTTTCTATTTAAAATGTTTCTGGTTTGCATGCTCTTTCTCTTTTATTAAATTTAACTAATGGTTTACAATTTTATTGGTCTTTTTAAAAACAGCATGTTTTATTGATCAATTCTGTTAATCTTTTATTTTTAGCACATTTATTTTTACAAACCATATCATCTCTTTAAAAAAAAACTTTCTTTGGACTACTGCTTTCTTCATTTTTCGTGACTTTAGGTATAACCTTAATTAATTTTCTCCTTTTCGTTCTTATTAACAGAGATGCTCAGCAAAATAAATTTCCTTCTAAGATCTGCTTTAGCTGCATCCCAAAGATTTTAGTATGTAGTACTACTTTAAACATTGCATTTTTTCTGATTTCTTTTTTAATTCATTGTTTGATAATTTAAAAAAAATTCCATGTATTTTTTATAACTTTTATTCATGTGTCATTGCAGCCTTCTTATGTTTTTATGCACTGTGACCTGAAAATAGAGGAGATATGACTCTTGCATTTCTGGATTTGAGAGAGGTCTCACAAAAGACCTCTTTTTGTGAACCTTTCAAGCATAACTGAAAAAAATGTGTGTGTTCCCTGCTTCTACAATTTACTAGATCTATTTTTGTATATCTATTTTGTATATCTATTAATTTCTACATGTTAAGCTGGTAGTTGAACTATGTGACTTCTTTACTGTTAAAATTTTAACTTATGACTTTTAATAAAAGAGTAGTATAATTCCTTTCCCTTCCACCTCACTCCCCTACACCTTTTTTAGTCCTGACCTGTGATTTCCTTGATATAGGGCCTGGCCAGTGAGGAAATTCCTACCAAGGTAGATCAGTACCCGTCCTATAACTTGTAAGAATTACCCTATTAGTTGTATTTCTTATCTGATTGGTGTTAATCTTTATTTTATCAATTTAACTACTGAATTACTCCTTGTGTATGAATTGAGAATTACTGCCCTGCGGAAAGAAGGGAAGTGATATGGCACCTGTAGGCAACAACTAAAAGGATTTCACTCAAGTGGTACATATGAAAATCATGTACCTCAAAGCAAGGGAGGTCGCTGAGTGACGAAAGTAAGGAGAGAACCTGAAAATGACAATGGGGAGCGAGTTGAGGGGAATGAGTTAAAGTACTGCCAGGAGCAGAAAGGGTATTCAGAGAGACTGTGTCATCAGGGGAAAACCAGGTAAGAGCTAGCAGATGGAAGGATCAGAAAAGGAAACAACTGAAAATAAAGGGAAGTTTGTTGCCTATAGAACACGCATTCAAGAAGGCACGGTGGAAAGCCTGGGCGGTGTTTGGGGTAGGAGTGGGATTGGGTTGGTATGTAAAGAGGTATGGGACAGTGGAGAGGGGATGGGAATGGGGAGTCAGGCAGTGGGGGTGGGGAATGGGGTTTGGTTGGTGATTTACAACAGTTCAGTGTTGCTGGGATGTGAGGGGTCTGAGCAGACATAAGAATGTTCATCATTGAGCAGAGGGTGCCACTTGGTTGGAAATCTGACCGAGGCAAGTGCAACATGAGACAAGAGGCACGTGCTCAGATGGAAGTCCCTGCTTCACAAATCCTCTTCCCTCCAAAGGCAGGAGATTAGGCAGGAAAAGGGTGCAGCTGGAGATAGAAGCTGAGCCTGAACAGCAGGAGAGAGAAGCCCCATTCCCTACCAGTATTCCTCTTCCACTTCCTCAAAGGACAGGAACAGTATGAGACAGAAAGCCTGAAGTCAGAGGGAAGGTTCTCTTTACATCAGAGGTCCTACTATCAGCTGATAGCAGGATAGTTTTAATTTTTGTTTTATTAAATTCCTCCTTATATTTGTCTGTTCTTAAGCATTATGATGACATCCTTCAGGGCCATGTCATTTGGGGATCGAATTTCATTTTTTAAAAGGCTTTCCAATATTTTGTCCAATTTTGAAATGTTTTCTTTATTATGAAACATCTAATATTGCCCTAATTGGTATTTCTTTAAATGTCATTATTTTTTCTTATCAGTAAAAGAAATTTTTTTAAAGTTCTGTAAACTGAGCCAAGGGTACTGGATTGCTTGAGTTTGGGACTTCTGAGTTGCAAGAGGGCTAAAGCCGACTGGACATCAACTCTCAATCCAGCACCAATATGGTAAGCCTCCAGGAGCAGAGGTCACCAGGTTACCAAAGGGATGGAGCAGACTAGATAGACAGATGTAAAATAAATAATTCTGTAGTTCAATAATTACATTCTTTGGGGCAGCTAGGTGGTACAGTGAGTAGAGCACCAGCCCTGGAGTCAGGAGGACCTGAGTTCAAATCCGGCCTCAGGCACTTGACACACTTACTAGCTGTGTGACCTTGGGCAAGTCACTTAACCCCAATTGCCCTGCCTTCCCCCCTCAAAAAAAAATCAAACAATTACTTTCTTTAGCAAAAAAGAAATGAGCATTTCACTGTGCTGAAATCCTATGTGTCCTCTCTACGTGCAGAATACACCCTGATCTTGTCCACTGGGCAGTTTGGTGGGTGGAGGGAGTGATGAAGCAGGGACCATGGGTTACGGTCAAGTATTTAGGGCTGGAAGAGACATTAAAAAGTCAAATAATGTATCACCTCATTTTATACAAGAAGAAACTGGGTCGGAGAAAGCTTAATTCACCTGCCCAAGAGAAAACAGGGAGCAAGTGATAAAGAAAGGAAATTAACTCAGATCTCCTAATTCCAACTTCAGGATTCTTTCTACCAAGCCATGCTCAATACCACAGAGGGGGTGTGTGTCTTTGGGAATGTGGCATATAGAAACAAGAAAAGGGAAGAGACTGGGGGGTGGAGTGGGGGAGAAGATGGCCGGGCTTACAGCCAGGAGGCCTCAGTGCCTAGAGGTCAGCACTGAGAGAGGAGACCCTGTCAGCTCCTAGTGAAGCTTTCTGTAGCTTCTCTGCCCTGGGATCTACCACACTGGGGAGTCCTCAGCCCCTCACTTTCAGACACTATCTTACAGGAAGTCTCCAAGTCTGACTTCTATCGACTGGGGACAATATCTAATAAATGTTTATTGGTAAAAAAAAATTTCAGATGGTACTTTCTTATTCCAAATACTGTCCCCTCTGTAACTGCCAAGAACCAGCTATTCTGACCACTGTTTTTCTTCTACTCCCATCGACCCTCAAAGGCCAGTCCGGTGATAAAGAAATGAACAGGGTATAATTCATGGTGGATACCATCTCTTTATGAGCCATCTTCAAAACGAAGAAAGGATATCAAGGGAAGGTCATAGAAGAAGACACCATCTTGGGGTCCAACAAGAATTACCATTTGGACTATTTGACAATTTATATTTGGAAGAGTAAAATACACATATCTGATTTCAGTCAGATTAAAATAAGCATTTAGTAAACACCCATTATGTGCCAGGCACTGTGGTAAGTGATGGGAAGACAAAGAAAGGCAAAAACCAGTTAATTCTCTAAAGAAGCTCACAGTCCAATGGAAGAAAAACATGACAGCTATGTGCAAACAAATGACATAGAGGGCAAACTGGAGAGATCAACTTAGGGAGGGCACTAGCATTAAGGGGATGGCTTTTTCAGAAAGTGGGATTTTAGCTGGGCCTTGAAGGAAGCCAGGAGAAAATCCCAGGAACGGGGGACAGCCTGCCAGGAAAATAGTAAAAGTCCAGCAATGAAGCGTCTTGTTAGAGGAACACAATGGAGGCTAGCATCACTGGATCGCAGTATTTAGGGGTAAGATGGCAAAAGGTGGTCATGTTATAAAGGACTTTGAACATCAAATAGAGAATTCTATATTTGATCTTGGAGGTAAGAGGGAGCCATGGAGTTGACTGCATGGGGGTAAGGGGGAGAGTGACAGTTTCTGAGAGAAGAATGGAATGGGGAAAGACTTGTGACAAGGAGACCAACTAGCAGGCTATTGCACAAGTCAGGGTATGAACTGATTTGTATGACTCAGGAAGCCATGGAGGAAACCCCACAAAGTTAATTTTATATAGTTGTTTTTCTGATCTGATCAGGACCAAACTGAATACACTCAAATAGATAATATAATTCTGAGGTGTTAAGGCGCATGCCTTAAAACTTCATGTAGGAACCACCAACCTCTAAGACCACATTTTATTCCTCTCTGGGGATTAAAGGGGAAATTCTGCTCACTAAAATTCTGTACTTAAAGGTTGTGATAAAAATGAACTTGGGACGACCCCTTAAGAAAAAGGGCTCTCCAGCATTTTACCATCTAAGTAACTTCACTGCGATCAGTAAGGGAAGTGAAGGGGAGCAATGGTAGATTTTAATCTTCCAGAGCCCTGAGTCCACAGTTTTTCCCTTTGCCCACACTGCTGGAGTAGCAAACTCAATTGTTTCATTTAACCTTAGCAGGTAGAAACCTTGGGGTTTAAGATCTCAAAATTTGATCAGTTTCATCAGTGTGTTTGCTCCATTCCACCAACACAGACCAAGACCTCTGTGATGCAGTGACAGCAAAACTATAATGATGATTTGTGAAAGACCAACAGAATGATGATAAAACAAGCCCACCTTCAGAGGGAGAACTGATGGACTCTGAGTCTGAAGACAATGGGGAAGGGGCCTACATCAGGCTGTGGTCATGTCAGAGGAGAGAAGGAGTATATAGGAGATATGTTACAAAAGGAGAATCAACAACCCTTGGAAACAGGTGGATCTAGGGCATAAGACAGACTGCAGAATCAAAAAGATGTCACCTAGATTGCAAGCCTGGGAGACTGGGGGGAATGGGAGAACGGGGCAACTCTTCACAGTAACAGGAAATAGGAAGAGGATTGGGGGAAGAAGGGAATGGGTTGTTTTGGGCATGCTGAGTTCTCAATGTCCTGAAGACTAGAGGTCAGCAGAGCTTAGGGCTCAGATTAGGGATGGATAAGTAGATTTGAGAATCATGACCACAGAGATCTTTAAATCCATGGGAGGTGAGGAGATTGCCAAGAGAAACAGTACAGAAGAAGGGAAGAAAGCCCAGGTCAGAGCATTTTCCATAATTAGTGAGTCAATGTCCAGCAAAGGAGACTGAAAAGGAGTGGTCAGACAGGTCAAAGAACGAGAGAGAGCAATGTCACCAAAGCCTAGAGAGAGAAAAATACCAAGGAGAAGAGAGCGACCAACAGTAACAAAAGCCAGAGAGGCCAAGGAGGATGATGATTGAAGAAGGCCACTGAGCAATCACTGGTAGCCCTGGGAAGAGCAGTAAGGTTGAAAGCCAGACAGTACAGAGTTAAGAGAAAAGTGAGAGGACAGCAAGTGGAGACTTTCTATTAAAGGAGATGGTCTCTAAAGGCATCGCAAAGGGAGGGCAGGGAGATGGGATGATAGTGGGGATGGATGGGGATGGATCAGGTGAGGTGTTTCTTGAGGATGAGGGAGCTATGAGAATTGAGGGGGAAAGGAAGGGAATAAGCATTTATATTGTACCTACTATGTGTCAGGCAATGCACTAAACTCTTTCCAAACATGATCTAATTTGATCCTCACAACAACCCAGAAAGGTAGGTGCTATTCTCTTCATTTTACAGTTGAGGAAACTGAGGCCAACAGTGGTTAAGTGATGTGCTCCAAGTCACACAGCCAGCAGGTGTCTACAGTCAAATTTGAACTCAGGTCATCCTAAGTCTTGAGTCATTACTTAGCCACCCAGCCGCCTCAGGTGGTTTTGTAGGCAATGAGAAAGCATTTACTAGAGAGAGAAAATTGAAGAAAAGTGAGAGCAGGGATGAAAGGAGGTGATCTACTAGAGAGGATGGGATGTAAGACCATCATTTGCCAAAGAGAGGGGATCTGCCTCCATGAGGAGAAGGCTCGTCTCATCAGGTGAGATGAGGGAAGGAAGAGATAGGAGCTGAGGAAGAAGGGTCAGAAGAGGGAACTCTCAGCAAACAGCTTCACTGGTTTGTCAGTAAAACATGAGGCCAAGTTGTCAGTGAGAGGGTGAGAGGGGAGGAGTCAAGGGAGTTTTGAGGACAGATGAAAAGGTTTGGAAAAGGCACTGAAGTGAGTAGGATCATGAATAGATTAATTAGGGTACAGAGTGAGGGCCCAGTCGAGGTCACACACCTGAAGTTTGCAGCAGATCCTGTTAGTGTGGGTCTATGAGGCAACACATGAATAGAAAGGCAGTGAGTGAGAGGAGTCATCCATGGTTGAGAACTGGCCCGGTAAGATCAGTGACAGCACTAGAGGGCAAAGACCTTGGGATGGAGGTTAGTATAGAATTAAACTAATCCACCAAGATGTCTAGGTGGGGAAAGAGAGTGTAGTAAGCGTAAGAGAACCAAGGGGTGGAGGGATTTTTCAAGTCATGATGAGAACAAAGAATAGAGTTAGGGGATGCAAGGCAGAGGGAAAGCTGGAATTATGATAAAGCGATTTCACAATTCATGATCACTGCAGTGGTGTACTTGTGCTTACTGAAAAGAGTGAAGGTTTTGACCACCTGCGTGAAGCTGAGGTAAGGGGGTAGGGGTGGGGAGTTGGTCGTGGGAACTGAGGAACTGGGAAGTTAGGATGTTTGAGGGGGTATCAATATGTATGCTGAAGAACCCTTGTACGAGAGCAAGAGGTGGGGAGGAAGGAGTGCAATCCAAGCACTGAACTCCTTGAAGAAGGAAAGGTGTTCAGGGGTGGAAGAGAGCAGTTACCAGAATCTGGACTGAGTGAAATGAATGAACTTCAGAGGAGGAGAGGCTGCTAAGTGATGACGGTAGAGGAAGGATCTGGAAGCAATGAGGAGCGACGAGTCTGCCAACTTCCCCTGCCATGACCAGTGATTGGGGGAGGGCAGTGGTATGAGTGAAATGCAACCAGAGCTGGAATGGGCAGCCAGGGATGGCATGTCATCAGGAGGAAGCCAGATCCCAGCGAGTGCAAGAACATGGAAAGAATGAGACAAGAAAAGTTTTCAGATGAACAGAAGTCTGTTACTTATGGAACAGACATTCCAAAGAGCACAGTGGAAGGTATGGTAGATCTGGAATGGGCTGTTGGGGGATAGGATTGAGAGAAGTAGTAATAAGGCAGCAGGCAGTAGAGTTTAAGGAACTGAGTTTATCTAACAGCCAAGGGCCCAGAATCACTGAGATGGGGAGAATATGATAGGATGGGAGTAGGGTCTCCAGACGGGTAGGCAGTTGGTATGGTGTTGGGACAGAGGGAGCTGGCAGGAGTGTGAGCAGCATGGCTAGGCTGTGGAGGTTCAGAGAGGGCATCCTATGGCTACCCTAGAGCTGGAACTTCTCCAAATCCGGCTAGATTTATCGCTCAGATCACAAGCATAAAGTCTTTTCTCATGACTTTACAACTTTCCTGCTTGGCAGAATCTTTCAAGAACTTATTCTATGCTGGCACATCCTTTGAGAAACCAGGGTCGCTTTCACATAAAAACGCACAAAAGGAAGATGTTAATGGGGATATAAGGTTTCAGGCACACAGTCTTATTTCTGGATACACACATATACGTGGCCTAACAGTTGCTGAAGTGACAATGATGTAAATAATAAAAACAAGAAAGAACACAGAGTGGTTCTAATGACCCACCCAGGAGAAAAGTGAAAAGGTCACCACCTCTCTCCCTTCACTGAAGGGATGAATGATTATGGGTCAGAAACAGCCATACATATCAAGTCAGAATGGCTCCACCCTTCCCCGGATTTGTGAGGAAGAAACATTCCTTATCTCTGGGCTGTCCAGGACCTGGCCCCCAAAAGACTTGCATGTGTACCCAGGCGCTCACAGACATACTCTTCCAGGCCCCCCACTTGTCAAAGCTTGTCAAGCTCCCTGAACTGTGGCCTCTCTGCTTTGGCACATTCTTCCAGACAAATATCCAAGACAGGCTTCTCTTTCTGATGAGGCAGCTGGGCAATGCAGAGAAGAGCACTAGACATGGAGAGAGAAACCCAAATTCAAATTTGACCTCTGAATTATCAGTGGTGTGATCCTGTCTGTCTCAGTTTCCTCATCTGTAAAATGGAGATAATACTTCCAGAGCTGAGGTGAGACTCAGATGAGATATCCATAAAGCGCTTTGTAAACTTTAAAGTGTTTCAGAACTGTTAGTTATTACGGTAGTTGTTATCCTCTCTGCTCTCCCTGCCACAAATACATTGAATATATGCTTGAAAAAACAGCTCAATTGCACCCCTTGAGTCTTCTCTATTAAGTTCAATATCCCTAGTCCCTAAAAGCCTTTGCCCACAGGGCCCTTTGACATCCTAGCCGACCTCTTCTAGATGTCTTCTAGATTCCTTCAAGAGCCTTCTTTCAATGTGAGGTCCGAAAGGGAACACTGTATTCCAAGTGTGTTCTGACCAGGGGGCTCTGTGTCAGACAAATGCTCTCCCACCCAGTACTTACATCATCAATTTTTGGAACCCAAGTGTGATGCTTTAAATGTATCTTTACTTGGTTCTACCTTCCTGGATTCTGGTCTTTCTAGATCCCCCTCCAGTAAGTGGTTAGCCCCCCCAGATCTGCATCACCCAACAACTGGATGAGCATCCCATCTAAGCCTTTATTCAAGTTAAGGAGAGCAAAGCCTGACTTGGACATTTGTCCTAAGAGTGGACAGAAAAGATGTAAAACCAGGAGCAGGAGTGGGAAGCTACAAACAGGAGCAGTTAGGTTTGATCTAAGGAAAACTCCTAAGAAACAGAGCTTTTTCTGAGAGCAGAAGGAACGGGCTGTCTCAGGAAAGCAGGCCTCCCCCCTTTCCTTATCAGGGGCCCTTCGAGCAAAGGCCGGGTGGCTGCCTGAAGCTGCTGGGCAAGAGCCTGCACCAAATGGCCAAGGAGCTGCTTTCCAACTTTAACATTTTAGGATTCAATCCATCTTCTTCACCTATTTCCTGATTTATGTCGTTCATGACATCCCTCCCTTCATCGATCCATGATTTTTTCTGCTGCTTCTTCCTCTCCAATTTCCCTTTACTTTGCTCTTATGTTTTTCAGAATTAATACCATTTCCTGACTTTGGGTCATCAGAGTTCACTGCACCAGGAACATACATTTTGGTCTCATCATCATTTTAGTACCAACAGAGGATTTTCAAGGCCCAATTTATATTTTGATTCCTCCTCCCTGCCTACCAGACAAGTGTCACCCTAAATCCACATATGCTTTCAGAATAAAGTACAGGGAGTGAGGAGGGGGGAACTGGAGGAGGGCGTGACATTATTCCAGAAACTACCTGATATTTTATCTAGTCTTTGCTCTAAAAGGCACGTCAAGGATGGGCCCTCCCAGCATGGAAGGTCCTCCTTCTGAGATTTCACAAAATTTCATATTGTGATATAGCTTCTCCACAGGCAATGGCTGCTACAGGATTTCCTTCACTTCTCCTTGGTAGCCACATTTCTGAGGTGATCGTTTTGTTCTGCAAGATTATCAAAAGGTCTTTACACCAAATACCTTTACTTCTTTTCATATCAAAAGTTGCTGAGAGCTAATAACTGCTCTCTACCCTCCCCCACCCCCACCAAGACTTGTTTCTTGTTGGAAGACAACTTAGGAACATGTAGTCAATTAAAAAGTATACTTTGTTCCTGGGCTTCAGAGCATTTAATAATATTATTTGGTGGTAATAAAGAGAACGGAATTAGGGAGCAGAAGAACAAGTTCCTAATTATAACTGTAATTAAATGCACTACAAGTGTCCAAAATGTGCTCCCCAAATTTTAACCTGCCAATGTGAGAGTGGCACTGAAAAGACCCAGAAGGAATTTCCATAATCTGCCAAAAAAAAAAAAGAAAAGAAAAGAAATTACTAAGACTTAGAATCAGATAGAGGATGGGAAGTGGGGGTGGGAGGAAAGAGAACCCCCTTGGGCTTTTAGCTCTGTCCCCTTTGGAGTATGCCTTTCACAACCAGAACTGTCAGTTATAGGCAAACATGAAAAATTGGCTCTTTCACTGGCAACTATTAGGTAGAAGGAGACCACTATGTAATTTGTGTTAAAAATACCCAAGTCATTTAGAGGAATGTCATGTTCAATTCAAATTATAAAGCCAATTGTCATTCTGCTAAATATAATAATGGAGAATGGAAAGCTCTAACGACATGAACAGAAAGGTCCCTCAGTCTCATAAAATATACTATGAGCCTTCTAATTTGATGGGGTTGTGTTAGCTGACGAACCTAATGCTCCCCTCCTTTCCATAAATCCCTTAATAAGCTTCTTCCTCCATCTAGGCATGCTGAAAATTAAGCTAACTTTCCAGATGCCTAAACCTCCCCTCCCCAAAGTAACAACTTCAGGGAGGCAAAAGTATTTCCATTTGCGTTCTCATAAGTGACCTTCAGAGGGCACCAACTTGATGCCAGCTTGTAACAGAGTCCAGATGTCAAGCTTAGGTGTGTTCTTTAATGAGACACACTGTTCACCTTCACTTTTAACAACGACACCAGTCACCACAGTGTGAGGGACAAGGACTAGAGCAGGATTTCCAGAAGAGAGAGGAAAGTATCTTTTAGGAAAAAATGTGGAAATGAATATATGGGGGAAATCCATCAAAAGCTAAGAATTTACGAATTGTCCCCTTCACTTTCTGAAAGGCGCAGAAACATTTTGATGAGATCAGTGCTCTGCTCCAAGGGCGGTGTCCTGAGGCCTCCCATTCTCCAGGGGCTGGCCTATGGCAGGCCCTCCTGAGAAGGCCACACTACCTTGACTACAACGTGGCTGAAGAGATGGATTTGATGGATGGATGATGGAAGAGATGGATGGATGGATGATTTGATGGTAGAGGTTTCTGGCTGTACCCTTAGGGCAAGGCCTCTCCATACATACAGGGGGCTGCATTTTTTTCTTTAAATCCAAAAAAACACCTAAATCCACACTTCCTACAGCCCTACCTCATTTCTTCACATTGCTCATTTCCTCCTTGATCCAGCTCACTGCTTCACTAGTTGTTGCAGGTTAGTCCCCAGACAGTATCAGGGCAAATGCAAAGACATCAAAGTCTTCTTACTGACTCAAAAACAACACTCCAATTGCCCCATCACATAGGATCTGAGCACAATGTTCACTGCCAGTAATGGGGGGGAGAGATAAAGTGGGAATCTGGTTTGCTCCAACTGGAATGAACATGTGAAGGACCCTCTTGGGGGAGGGGAGGCAGGAACAACATTTTCCCCTCCACTTTCGTCTGGCACGTTTGCCAGTCGACAGGCCTAGCTCCTTTTCTCTCCTGAGACTGTCAGTGCTGAAACCATACAGAACATCTGACTGATGGCAGGTGCCAAGTGAGCCAGGCCTCAAGGCAACAAAGGAAAAAGGGAAAAAAATGTAACTGTATCAGAGAGTTTATTCTTACTATACTTTCTAACACTAGATGTGAAAAATCCAAGAAAGCACAGGAGGATTGTGACTAAAAATAAGGCAGACTTGTCCTTTCGCATAAATCGAATATTTCTGAAAGAGGATGAACTTTGGAAGCTAAGTATTCCAAGTATTAAAGGTGATTTCCCTATATATCTTCCAAGGTTTCTGAAAAGCTATACATTTCTCAGTATTTGCAGTAACTCAAATGATAATGAAATAATTATTTTGGAAACCATCTCTTCTGGTTGAACATTTCCCTGCTGTTTCAAAACTAAGCTATTTGAGGCTTAGGACAACTGGGAAGGAGAGAAGGAGGGAGTGAATAAACTGCAAATATTTAAAAACAGTTAAAAAACACACACTATTTAGAGCTATTTGGGCCAAAATTATTTCTTCTTTTTCCAAACTAAAGGATCTTCCATTCTTCCTATGCAACAGATTTGACAGCCACTTTGATAGTCTAAGGCAGAGTGAAAGAAAAACAGTCTTTACTATCATTCAATTCTAAGGAATTTTAAAACTTGAATTTTACCCTTGAACAGTCAAGATTTTACAACTCAGTTTTTCTCTAAGAGAGCTCTAAGAACAGTTAGCAAAGTCTCCATCTTCTTTCTCCAGCAGGAGGTTACAGTGACAACAATCAGGTTGTGTGGATGATGCAAAATGAGAAGGGGTCGAGAAGAGCTCCAAATGCTCAAAGGAAAACGACACCCCCCCCCCCCCCAGGCTGCTCCTCTCAACGCCCTACAAGAATCCTAAGAAGGCCAGAGAGCTGAGACATCCTTCAAACAATCTTTCCCCACCCCACAATACCCCTCTGTGTGTGTCATGTAGGGAGTTCATGTTGCTATGGGGCCTATAACTCACAGCAACTGTATTTCCTGACATTTGTGTGGTTAAATATGCAACTTGAACATTTGACTACTGAGGTTTTGCACATAATTTTACGGAACACTTAAGAGTCAAATAGGGTACAAGTCTGTGAAAATCCACATAGAACTGAAATCAAAGAGTTTCTCCATAATACTTATAAGAATGACGTCCCATTCTGGGGGGGGGGGGGCCACCGTGGAGCTCCCCTTTCTAGATGATCCTCCATTCTTGGCCTGGCTCGGCACAAATAACCCTCAGAGGGTGGAGTCACAGCAGCCATAAAGTCGATGCAAAGCCAGTTGTGACCACTTTCTTTGCACTACAGAGTGAAGCAGAGGTTACCACACCCATGAGCACACTAACTTGGTAAAAGAAACACCCCTCAAATTTATTCCAGCTTTTACTCCTCTGGGCTTGTGTTTTTGAGCATAACAGTTACCCCCAATTTACATTACAACAAAGTGGTTATCATGCTAGCTGGGAAACCCAGTCAGCTTTGTTTACAGGGCTGTGTCCCCATCCCCCATCCTCCTGCCTTCTCCTCTTGGGCATGGAAATAGCCAGAACTAAAGCAACAGCTGGGGATCATTAAACTGACAGAAATAGCTTGGGAGACTCTGATAGAGGAGGGAGCCACAGAGTGTCAGATTCAAAAAACCCAAAGGGCAACAGGAAAGGGTGGAGGGCGGTGGGGATTGAAGATCCTCTCACGCCCACCTTCCCTTTGCACTTAGCTAAATTCACCAAAGCTCAGAAAACCTAGGGGAATACCATCCCACCTGCTCCCTTTCTCCTATATCTTGGATGAAAAGTACGATCAGACTAGGAAATTACTAAGTATTAATAAGCGCCAAGCCCTGCGCTGGAAACACAAACAGAAAGGGTGAGACAGTCCCTGCTCCCAAGAAGCTCACTCTCTAATGGTGGTTGGGGGCGGGGTAAGGGGAGGTTCAAGTACAATGACAATGGAAAGGCCCCAAAGTACTAAGGGAATAGCAGTGAGGTACACAGCAAGGCCCAGAGGGCCTAAGGTTATATAAGAAGTTAAGATGGCAGTACCAGGGGAAGACAGGTCAAAGAGGCAGGCCAGACCGTAATAAATCTGGTGGTCCTCCCTCTTTTAGAAGGAATGGAATTGTTGGTTCCTATCTCATCCAAGTCCTGTGGACAGTCAAGTAGCTAGGGAGAAGACAAGGTGTGAAGGGCACATCCCATGGAGCCAACTCCTGCCACCACCAGATCCTCCCAGATAGGTTCTGAGATGGCCCAGAACCAGGGAGGAAGACCCAGGGTTGGGTGCCCCAACTCTCAACTTATGTGGAAGGTTGCCTGAGCATTCGAGTTAAAGCTGGTGGAGTCTCAGGAGTTAAAAGTCTCCTCTAGGAGGGACCCTTAGTTATCTCAGACCCAACACCTCAGGCTGACCCAAATCCCCAGAATAGGTTGTTCTTAACCAGTGTTAAACCTGAAAATTTGGTTGAAGGAAACAACAGAGCTAGGTGATAGAAAAATCCATGTTGTTTATTATTTTCCCTTAAAGCATAGCTAGGCTAGCTTACTTGTACGTACAAGGAGTCAGAGCATAGGCTTTGGCTCTCTGAACAAAGGAATGAGAAAACTTATATATGTTATTTTAGCAGACCTAGCAAGCCTGTATGACCTCATTTTTTATTACCCCCATGTATGTTTAACCATGATACAAGAAGAGGATTTTCCTTAATGGAAAGAATGTTGACAAAGGTCAGTTGATATTAATTGAGGTAGTCTCTCTTGGGTTTAGGGTCTCATCCCTTAATGGCTAACAGGTATCTGGCCTTGTTGACAGTGGTAAGGGTATTTCCTGAGCAAACTTTTAGAGAGAACAAAGAAGCCCAGGTCCTGGATCTTCATCCAGTTACTCATTAATTCAGGCTCTGGGTCTAGTTGAAATTAAAAATGATATAAAATAGTATAATATTTTCCACACCAGAAAAATCTATGCCTCTAAGACTGGCCTATAATCTGGCTGACCTATGAATGTGAGGGTGAGGGAGATCAATACACCATTATATGGGTCACCTCCCCTGGATTGTTTAACAGTTATCCCCACCTTGAATACAGTAGGATACATTCAGGCCAGCCATATCAAGGGAATTGGTGCTTCTCAGTCTGTGAGTTCAGTTCTTTCCTTTCCTGATATACTTAATAACCAACAAAATCCTCTCATCCATCCTTGACAGAAGGATGGGTAAAAACCAAGCTATCCTACCATGCAGTGTCACCAAGATGAGGGCACCATCACCTGCATGGAAGTAGACAACCCATGCGTACACACATATCTTACAATTACAATTAGCCTGTGGAGAAGGCAGCCTGAGGTGGCCCCTACACGCTGTTCCCCATCAGGAAATGATCCGATTGCAGAGGCTGTGCGTGCAACCCTCTTTGGCAAGTATATTGTGTAACTCCTGTGGGCCAACAACAAACTCAACAGGTATTCATTAATTCTTTGCTGTATACATTGCATCACGCTAGGATAAGATACAAAGTTTCAATGAGGCAGTCATTGCTGTCACAGAGCTCATGCTATAGCAGGAGAACATGACAGAAACACAAGTAAAATATAAAATGGCGTTTGTGGGTCAGATCTGCAAATAAGATGTTATTGTGAAGTCCAAGGAATAAAAATACTGGGGATGGGGAGTACGAGGAAAGCTTCCCAGGAGATGCCCTTAAAAGGGTGGGGCAAGTCTTTCCAGGAATAAGGAAAAGTATTGGCAAAGGCACAGGGCAGGAAAGCCCAGAATGTCTATCCACGAGATGCTGAAGCGATGGCTTTGGCTACAGCACAAAGGACATGGAAGGAAGGAGTGTACAAGACTAGACTGGTGAAGCTCAGTGGCATCTAATGATGAAGGGTCTTGAAACCCTAGGAAGCAACTGAAGAATTTTGGGCAGAGGCCTATTAACAATGAGCACTGGGAAGCCTGGTTTGGAGGGGCCAGAAAGCACAAATGAGAAAGCATTTCTTGTTCAGATGGGCATAGACTAGAGTGGTAGCTGTGGGGATAGTGAGAAGAATACAAGTATGGGAGATAGCAGCAAAAATGGATGATTGTTTGGACATGAGATCTATAAAAGAAGAGAAACACAAAGGCAGAGCGAGGTGGCCAACATGCAGTCTCTGCTTAGTTCCCATGTGAGAGGTGCCATATTCTGAAATGGCAGATGGTCAACGTAACAGAGGCCATCTACACTAAGCCTTCCTAGAGCAGTGGAGCTTAAAGGATTGGGGCCTAGAGGAAGAGGGCAAAAACAGCTGATATCTGTCAATATGTCTGAACCTCTTTACTGAACTGGGCAAGAAACCTCAACATCTTCAATTGGTGCCATCCTAGACCCATAAAAGCAAAAATAGAAAGAAATTAAGAAAGTTATTAAAATGTTCTTTAGGTCATACATCAAGCATAACCTGAGGAACATGCACACCCAAAAGCTGGATTAACTGAACCAGTAACCAAAACCATCTTGTGGTGTCCTAGGGTGACTACCCTGTCACAGCCCCGATCTCCTGTTAAGGTAGTAGATGGCCTTTAGCCATAGCTTTAACTAGACAGCAAGAACATTCAGAATTAATTGTCCATTATGTACATAGAACTGAAGTAGTTATTACACAAAGCCCAGAAAGAAAAACAATCATGTATTTATATGGTACTTTAAACAAAGCATTTTCACATAAATTATCCTATCTGATATATCCCACCTGATCCTGTGAAATAGGAAAAAGGTACAGCCAAGAAAAGGAATAGCTGGTCAAAAAGATGGCACTTAAATTTAGATTTCTGAACCACAGCTTGAAATATAAGAATGACAGGCTCCTAGAAGAAAATTAGGAGAGCATGGAATAGTTTATCTGTCAGATCTATGGATGAGGGAAGAATTTATGACCAGAAAGAAATAGAAAGCATTACAAAAAGTAAAATGGATCATTTTGATTATATAAAATTTAAAAGTTGTTGCACAAACAAAACCAATGCAATCAAAATTATAAGGAAAGCAGAAAACTGGGAGAAAACTTTTGCAGCAAGTATCTCTGATAAAGGCCTCATTTCTCAAATATAGAGAACTGAGTCTAATTTATAAAAATACAAGTCATTCCCCAATTGATAAATGGTCAAAGGATATGAACTGGTAGTTTTCAGACAAAGAAAGCAAAGCTATCTATAGTCATACAAAAATGCCTCAA
Source organism: Trichosurus vulpecula (assembly GCF_011100635.1). Classification (NCBI taxonomy): domain Eukaryota; kingdom Metazoa; phylum Chordata; class Mammalia; order Diprotodontia; family Phalangeridae; genus Trichosurus; species Trichosurus vulpecula. The sequence goes on from NC_050577.1 coordinate 299,021,524, forward strand.
ATCAAATTAGAAAAATGCAAATTCAAACAACTCTGAGGTACCACCTCACACCTATCAGGCTGGCTAAAACAACAGAAAAGGAAAATGATGCATGTTGGAGGGAATGTAGAAAAACTGGGACACTAATGCACTGTTGGTAGAGTTATGAACTGATCCAACCACTCTGAAGAGTAATCTGGACTATGCCCAAAGGGCTATAAAACTGTTATGCTATAATACCATGCCTTAATACATAATAATATTATATTGTATATTATACACAAATATAATAATATATAATATAGTAGAATAATATAAACCTATAATCCACTGCTAGGTCTATATATCAAAGACATCCAAAAAGGGGGGAAAGCACCTAACTGTACAAACATATTTACAGCATCTCTTTTTGTGGTGGCTAAGAACTGAAATTGAAGGGATGCCCATCCATTGAGGAATGGCTCAACAAGCTGGGGTATACAATTGGAATGGAACGTTATTGTGCTATAGGAAATGACAAGCAGGATAACTTCAGAGAAACCTGAAAGGCTTACATGAACTGAGGCAAAGTGAAGTGAACAGAACCAGGTGACTGTTACACACAGTATACACAGTACAATATTGCCAATGAAGAATTGTGAGTGACTTAGCTATTCTCGGCAATACAATGATCTAAGAAAACCCAAAAGGCTTAATGATGAAGTATATACTATCTGCCTCTAGAGAAAGAACTGATATTGTTCGAATACAGACTGAAGCAGGCCATTTTTCACTTTCCTTTTCTTTTATTCGAATCTTCTTGTAAAAAATGACTAATGTGGAAATGTTTTACATGATTATACATGAAGGAAAAATAAAAGAACGACAGGCTCCTGACCAGAGATGGAACATCTGTCTGGAGCCTTACAAATCCAATCAGGAGGGTTTTAAACTGAAAAGAAGAACAAAGGTGAGGTACAGGTAGGAGCTCTCTTCTGTACAGTAACCAAGCTAGACATCACAAAGAATGATTACAATGTAGAGGAAATAGCAATAGAGATACCTAGAAGTTCACAGGAAACAAATACAAGAAAGGCATCAGTCATAAAGACCGTGGCCCAGGAAGTACACACAGAAATGTTAAAAAGCATGGAGAACAAATGAGATTAATTATAGATGCTAATACATGGATGCAAATTTAATCCATAGGTTATCAGTGCTGCTTTTTTAACTTGAGGGGATAAGACCTAAGATATCTTATACAAGAAGAAACAGAATAGAGAAGAGGCAGTTGGGGAGGAAAGTAGCATTGTGAATAAAGAAGACATAAGAGTAGCAATTCCAGGAATCAGATGTGGGAAACATGGTGGAGAACATTTGGGGGAACATCAATAGAGAAAGAAACAGACACAACAGTATCATCATAATGTACTAAGACCATCCGGACAAAATCCCTATATAGGTGAGGAGTTTAATGTGACAATGACAGGAGACTTTAATTATCCAGATCATCTCTCTCCTACAGAGCAGAGTGGGTAATGCTTCTGAAATTGCCTTTATAATAATTTCACCCTCCAAACTACTGTAATTAAACTACCTTGCCTACCTGTAATTAACTACTTTGTGTGTGTTTGTACTTATTCACTTCACGTTTAAGCTATATACATGCTGGTATATACTTATCTTCTCCATTACATTTCAACTTCTCGTTAATAGGAATTGTCTCATTTTTTGTACTTGTACCCCACTGTCTAGCATACTGTCTTGGCACACAGTAGGCAGTTAATAAACACTGGTCAGTCAACAAATACTTATTTTTAATGGTATTTTATTTTTTCCAATTACATGCAAAGACAATTTTTCACATTCATTTTTTATAAAATTTTGAGTTCCAAATTTTTCTCTCTCCCTCATCCCTAAGACAGTAAGCAATTTGATACAGGTTATATATGTACAATCATGTAAAACATATTTCCATATTAGTCATGTTGTAAAAGAAGAAACAGAACAAAAGGAAAAAACTATGAAAAAAATAAAGTGAAAATAGTATGCTTCGATCTGCATTCAGACTCCATAGTTCTTTCTCTGGAGGTGAATAGCATTTTTCATCATGAGTCCTATGGAATTGTCTTGGGTCACTGTATTGAGGAGAACAGTTAAGTCACTCAGAGCTGATCATCATACAATGTTGCTGACACTGTCTGTGTACAATGTTCTTCTGGTTCTGCTCACTTCACTTTTTATCAGTTCATATGTCAAGTCTTCCTAGTTTTTTCTGAGAGCATCCTGCTCATCATTTCTTATAGCACATAGTATTCCATTATATTCATATGCCACAGCTTGTTCAGCCATTCCCTAAATGATGGGGATCCCTTCAATTTCCAAATCTTTACCACCACAAAAAGAGCTACTATGAATATTTTTGTACATGTGGGTCCTTTTCCTTTTTTTTTTTTAATGATTTCTTTGAGATACAGACCTATTGCTGGATCAAAAGGTATGCACAGTTTTGTAGCCCTTTGGGCAGAGTTCCAAATTGCTCTCCAGAATGGTTGGACCAGTTCACAATTCCATCAACAGTGCAATGATATCCCAATTTTTCCACATCTTCTCCAACATTTATCACTTCCCTTTTCTATTTAGTCAATCTGATAGGTATGAGGTGTCAAGAAATGATTACTATGTACCAGACTGTGCTCAAGGCTGGAAATATAAATATAGGCAAAAAAAAGGATAGTTCTTGCCTTCCAAAAGCTTGCATTCTAACTGGGGAAGACAGCACATAAAAGGAAGCTATAAAGTTGGGAAGTAGGGAGCAACTGGGAGAAGCAAGTTGGAGAACTTAGTCTAGATAGTCAGAAGTGTAGCTCAAAGAGGAATGCAAGAATGAACCTGGCTGTCTTGGGTACTTTTCTTAAAATGGAGGGTTTGGGAAGAACTGACCACTCATAGGAGAGGGTCATAATAGTCACATGATCTTCCAGGGTGAGAAGGCTGCTGGAGAAAGAAGTTGGGAGAGAGAGAAGCAGAGCCCAGAGAGAAATAAAAAAAAAACATATTTTTCTTGACTGATTGAAAGGACTATGCCATACTTTGATATTTTTGTGTTCCCACATCTTTCTTTTACATTCTGCGTATGTCATTTTGATGCTGAATCTGGTTGGTGAATTCTCAATGCATTCCCTGGAGCATCTTCTTATCACTCTTCCTCTGTGAGTCTTAAGAATTTCATTCTTGAGTGGTTCCTGTTCCTCCTAGGCTAACTTTCCTTGGAATTTTAGGCCATAGGACTGTTCTTTGCCTTTCCCTGAATCTTTTGAAATCTGTGCTCCAAAAATGTAGAGGGCATGTGAGACGAGGCCCAACTTTCTTCTCCTTCCTATGACAAAGTCTAAGATGGTCTGGTCAAGTCTCACCCAGCCTATTCTTCCTTGGTGAAAATCAGGTCCAGGATGGAATTTCCCTCTCTAGTTTTTCCATTTTAGGAAAGGTGAAATTATTATGAAGACAATTTCAGAATCATTATTTGCTCTGCTCTCCATAAAGAGAGCATGCCAGTAGATATTCTGGATAATTAAAGTCTCCTGTTACTGTCATATTAAACTCCTCCTCCTCCTTCTTCCTCTCTCCCAATAGATAGATAGAGATACAGTTATTGTCTGGGGGGTCTATAGTATATACTGATGATACTGTTGTGTTTGTTTCTTTCTCTGTTGCTCTTCTCCAAAATGTTCCCCACCATGTTTCCCACATCAGATTCCTAGATTTGCTACTATCATATCTTCTTCATTCACAATACTACTCTTATCTCCCACAGCCTCTTATCTATTCTGTTTCTTTTTGTTTAAGATATTTTAGGTCTTATCCCATCAAATGAAAAAAAAAAGTAAAATCACAGATTGAATCCCTATCCTTGTATTAATTAAGGTAGTTTGGGAGGGGATGAGAAAAAGCTTCATGTTGATGGTGCCTGAACTGCAGCTTCAAGGAAGGGGGGTAAACTGAGGCAAATATGAGGAGTGGGTACATTCCAGGCATGGAGACAGGAAATGCAAGGTGTGTGAGGAACACAAAAAAGTCCAGTTTGGATGGATAGAGAGAATGCAGGAGGGACAGTAACATCCAACAAAGCTGGACAAACAGATTGGGGCCAGGCTGAAGAAGGCTTTCAAAGCTAAACAAAGGAGCTGATATTTGGTCCCAGAGGCAGCAGGCCTCTAGAGTGGAGTGTGGTAATCACATGGTCAGATCTGTACTTCAGGAAAATGACTTCAGCAGCAGCAGTGTGTACCATGGACCGGAGCAGGGAAAGACTTGAGGCACGGAGACCAATCAGGAGGCTGCTGTATAATCTAAGCAAAAGGTATTAGGACCTGAACTCAGGTGGTAGCTATGAAATGGAGATATGCACATTGTGTGTGTGTGTGTGTGTGTGTGTGTGTGTGTGTGTGTGGTATGCTCACCCATGTAGGTGACAGGGGGCTGATACAGGTTCTGAGTCCTTCAAACATCTGCATTAGGCCCCACCTGTTGCAATACACATGAAGACACAGTGATGCATGCTGGAAGGTCCCTTTTCCCTCTTTGGAACACACACAGTTATCTTGACTTTCCTATAAACTTACTTTATGGTGACAGAAAGACCTTTTCACTGATGGCTGATCATGGAGACAACAGGTTTGAAATCTCCTGCCCGTTGGTGAGCAAGGCAAGATCTGATGGGATCTGCCAGCAGAAATGGCAGGGCCAGGGGCAGAGTCAAGATGGCGGCTGGAAAGCAGGGACTTGCTTAAGCTCTCCCCCAAATCCCTCCAAACACCTGTAAAAATGGCTCTGAACAAATTCTAGAGCTGCAGAACCCACAAAATACCAGAGGGAAACAGCTCTCCAGCCCAGGAAAGCCTGGATGGTCACCAGGAAGGGTCTATCGCATGGCGCTGGGAGCGGAGTACAGCCCAACATGGGCCACAGCAGAACAGACCAGACCAGGAGTCACCCAACTGGAAGAGGCCTTATGGCCATGAAACAGTGAGCTGTGGCAGTTACCAGACTTCACAACCCACAAATGCCAAAGAGCAGGTTAGTGGGAAACTGCAGGATCAAGTTCAGAGTGCTCCAGCCACCAGTCCTGGGGGGGGCGGAGGTGGTGCAGTGGTGGCGGTGGCAGCAGCAGGAAGCTCCTGAGGTGGCCTCCAGAGCTCCAGCATCAGCTGCTTCTTGAGTCCCTGGCGCACATGGTGGGAGGAATCTAGCAGTGGATCAGAGTGGGAGTGCAATGAGTGCTTTGTGGGCACAAAGGCAGGTTCTCTTGCTGTGCCCTGCTTGGATCTATATTGTGATCCTAGTTGGAGGTTCTTGGGGAAGGAGCGCTGCTGTGACAAGAGCCTGCAGTAACAGTGGAATAGAAGTATCTCTAAAAACAGCAGTGCTTGGACCCTGAAGCTTGGGACAAAGTACTCTCTACTCTACAAGCAGTCATATCCTGACAAGAAGCCCGAGTAGTTTGCTGGGAACATGAACAGGGAGCGAAAACAAACTCAAATTCAGACTCAAACTCAAACTCTAGATTCCTTTTTTGGTGACAAAGAAGATCAAAACATACCGCCAGAAAAAGTCAACAAAGTCAAAGAGCCTACAACAAAAGCCTCCAAGAAAAATACGAACTGGGCTCAGGCCATGGAAGAGTTCAAAAAGGATTTGGAAAAGCAAGTAAGAGAAGTAGAGGAAAAATTGGGAAGAGAAATGAGAATGATGCGAAAAAAGCATGAAAAACAAGTCAACGACTTGCTAAAAAATACTGAAGAAAATAACACCTTAAAGAACAGACTAACTCAAATGGCAAAAGAGCTCTGAAAAGCCAATGAGGAGAAGAATGCCTTGAAAGGCAGAACTAGCCAAATGGAAAAGGAGGTCCAAAAGACCACTGAAGAAAATACTACCTTAAAAATTAGATTGGAGCAAGTGGAAGCTAGTGACTTGATGAGAAATCAAGATATTATAAAACAGAACCAAAGCAATGAAAAAGTGGAAGACAATGTCAAATATCTCATTGGAAAAACCACTGACCTGGAGAACAGATCCAGGAGAGATAATTTAAAAATTATTGGACTACCTGAAAGCCATGATCAAAAAAAGAGCCTAGACATCATCTTTCAAGAAATTATCAAGGAAAACTGCCCTGATATTCTAGAACTAGATGGTAAAATAGAAATTGAAAGAATCTACCAATCACCTCTTGAAAAAGATCCCAAAAAGAAAACTCCTAGGAATATTGTCACCAAATTCCAGAGTTTCCAGGTCAAGGAGAAAATACTGCAAGAAGCCAGAAAGAAACAATTTGAATACTGTGGAAACACAATCAGAATAACACAAGATCTAGCAGCTTCTACATTAAGGGATCAAAGGGCTTGGAATATGATATTCTGGAGGTCAAAGGAGTCAGGATTAAAACCAAGAATCACCTACCTGGCAAAACTGAGTATAATGCTCCAAGGCAAAATATGGACTTTCAATAAAATAGAGGAATTTCAAGCTTTCTCAATGAAGAGACCAGAGCTGAAAATAGAAAATCTGACTTTCAAACACAAGAATCAAGAGAAGTATGAAAAGATAAACAAGAAAGAGAATTCATAAGAGACTTACTAAAGTTGAACTGTTTTGTTTACATTCCCACATGGAAAGATGATGTGTGTAATTCATGACACCTTTCTCAGTATTAGGTAGTTAAAGGGAATATACATATATATATAGACAAAGGGCACAGGGTGAGTTGGATATGAAGGGATGATATCTAAAAAAATGAAATTAAGGGGTGAGAGAGGAATATATTGAGAGAGTGAGAAAGGAAAAGATAGAATGGGGTAAATTATCTCACATAAAAGTGGCAAGAAAAAGCAGTTCTGTAGGAAGGGAAGAGGGGACAGGTGAGGGGGAATGAGTGAATCTTGCTCTAATAGGATTTGACATGAGGAGGGAATAACATACACACTCAATTGGGTATCTTACTCCACAGGAAAGAAAGGGGAAGGGGATAAAAAGGGGGGGATGACAGAAGGGAAGGCAGATAGGGGGAGGAGGTAATCAAAAGCAAACACTTTTGAAAACGGACAGGATCAAGGGAAAAAAACTGAATAAAAGGGGACAGGATAGGATAGAAGGAAATATAGTTAGCCTTTCACAACATGTGCATTGTGGAAGTGTTTTACATAGTGATACATGTGTGATCTATGCTGAATTGCTTGCCTTCTTAGGAAGGGTGGGTGGGAAGGGAAGAAGGGAGAGAATTTGGAACTCAAAGTTTTAAAAGCAAATGCTCAAAAAAAAAAGGGGTTTTTTGCATGCAGCAGGGAAACAAGATATATAGTGAATGGGGCATAGAAATCTATCCTGCCCTACAAGAAAGTAAGGGGAAAGGGGATGGGGGGGGGGAGTGGGGTGACAGAAGGGAGGGCTGACTGGGGAATGAGGCAATCAGAATATATACCATCTTGGAATGGGGGGGAGGGTAGGAATGGGGAGAAAATTTGTAACTCAAAATCTCGTGGAAATTAATGTTGAAAACTAAAATATTAAATAAAGAATAACAGTCATTAAAAATTTTTTTAAAAAGATTCTAATAAATAAAAAAAGCTCTTTCAGATCCGCCATCAGTGGGTGGACCCACTGCCACAACGCAGATTTTCGTGAAGATTTTGATGGGGAAGACCATCACCCTTGAGGTTGAACCATCTGATAGTAGTGAAAATGTCAAGGTCAAGATATAAGATAAGGAAGGTATTCCCTCAATCAACAAAGATTGATTTTTGCAGGCAAGCAACTGGAAGATGAGCATATTTTGTCTGACTATAACATTCAGAAGGCGTCTACCCTTCATCTTGTTCTGAGACTTCATGGTGGTACCAAGAACAGAAAGAAGACATCTTACACCACTCCCAAAAAGAACAAGCACAAGAGGAAGAAGGTTAAGCTTGCTGTTCTGAAGTACTATAAGGTTGATGAGAATGGCAAGATTGGCCGCCTTCGATGAGAGTGCCCTTCTGATGAATGTGGTGCTAGAGTCTTTATGGCTAATCATTTTGACAGACATCATTGTGGCAAGTGCTGTCTAACGTACTGCTTCAACAAGCCAGAAGACAAGTAAATGTATACGTGTTAATAAAAAAAAGTCAATTAAAAAAAAGTGGTAGGGCCTCACAGTTCACAGCCTTCTGCAAGCACCTGCTTTTCTTACCCAGTTGCCATGTAGCCATGGACATATAACCCTGCTGGGGTTTTTATTTGTTTTATTTAATTTTCCCTTATCTTGAATGCATAGGAATCAGAGATGCAACGGACCAGGCTACAACCCTGGCAGCTTTGAAAGGCTGTAAGAGCCATCAGTCAGCAAGTGGGGGCCAGAACTGAGTTTGCCTACAGCTGCTACAACTGAAGCCAGGTGGTAATCAGGCCTAAGGATCAATCTGTTTGACCCAACCAGCAATGAATTGATGCAGCAACCTGGAAGCCATGTCCCGAAAACCAGAGCTACTTACTTGGCCACAACCATAAATAAACCCTATAGGAGTAATCGGGTTTTTTGGGGGGAGGGAGGAAGGCAAGGCAATTGGGGTTAAGTGACTTGCCCAAGGTCACACAGCTAGTAAGTGTGTCAAGTGTCTGAGGCCATATTTGAACTTAGGTCCTTCAGACTCCAGGGCTGGTGCTCTACTCACTGTGCCACCTAGCTGCCCCCGGAGTAATCATTTTAAAGTGGAGCTCACTAATCAAGCAAGTATGTAGCAGAAAAAGTATGCCCTGGTTTAGTATAGGGCAGGGGAAATTTTTTGTAGATTGGGTCTTGATATGTCTTCTTAGTAATTATCCCTTTGTAAAAACTAATTGATTTTTGGTGGTAAAATTACATTGAAGCAGTAATTACAAGTTGGATGATGCTGAGGATGTGGTTAACTGGGAGAATCACTGGATGGAGGCTCATAAACAATACCTCAAGCCCTCAGGGTTACTCCTAGAGTTCTGATAAGCCCATTTAGCCTTGCTCCAGTGAGAACAGAGCCTCAGAATGAGCACAGAGGGGAGAGTGTAACAGGGGACCTGGCCAAAGAGGGCTCTGCGTGGCAGCTTGGTGAGCCTAGCAGGGTTCAGGACAGTACCTGGCACTTAATAAATGCTGGCTGATCGACTGAGAAGAGAGTCCAGAAGAGTAGCTTGGGGCATATCCACAGGTATAGGATACGATAGGCCAGAAAAGGAGACTGAACAGTAATGTGATGGGTAGGAGAACCAGAAGAGAGTCATGTCATGGAAACCCAGAGAGAAGGAAGCATCTAAGAAGGGAGGGTGGTCAACAGTATCAAATGCAGCCTACAAGCCAATCGGTGGCTGAGAAAATACCATCAGGCACGGCACTTAAGAGGTCAGTGGTAACTCTGGAGAGACCAGCTGAGGTGGTCAGAAGCCTGATTGCAAAGGATTGAGGACTGAGTGAGAACAGAAGAAATGGGGCAGCAAGTGGAGGCAGCTTCCCCATGGAGCCTGCAGGGCTGAGCAGGAGAGAAGAGAAATCACAAGACAGAAGGAGGGAACGATAAGATCTAGTGCCGCTTATTTTAAGGAGGAGGAATTTGGGCCCTATTAAAAGCAGGAAGGAAGGAATCAGCAACTAAAGGGAGGTTAAAGCCTACAGGGTGGGGATGCCTGGGGGTCAACATGCTGGAGGGGGTAGGGGATCACATCCAGGGGCTACATACTTCCAGCAACTGAGTCTAGAGGGAGGGGCGCTTCTTTTTCTAGTCCCCATAGCTTTGGTTTCTTCTTCCCAACAGCGGTCCTTTCTTTCCCCTCAACATCTGGTATTTGGTGTGGCTTACAGATATTCTTAATAACCTCTGCTTCCTAATTTCTTTTATGCCCATGCTGTTTCATATTATTTTGTTATTTTTGTAAATGTTTTTAACTCCGCTACTCAACTGTAAGTTTAAAGGGGTAAGAATCTTATTTCTATACCCCTTGGAACCTAATAGTGGGACTTGCTAGGCATGGGGGTGCAGCCCTGCCAGGAAGGCTGAGATTAGGAGATAGGGAGGGAGGGAGGAAGGAAGGGAGGAAGGGAGGGAGGAAGGAAGGGAGGGAAGGAAGGGAGGAGGGAGAGAAGGAGGGAAAATAGTGGTACTTGATTAGGTTTGTTGAAATGAAAAGCATTGGACTAGAGGAGTCGGAGGGCCCCATGCTCAGTATACTTCTCACTACAATCAGGGTGCTTTTCAAGACAAAGATATTACCCTCAAGGAGCTCAGTTCTGGTACCTGAGATTCTAGCCTGTGTTTTATAGGTTTGCCACATTTCTACCTGGAAAAACAATACTACCAGTTTCCCCCCTGAACCCAGATTTAAAATAATTACACAGTCAGGTATTCCCTGACTGTGGGGAAAACACTGAATTTGGAATAAGAGGATGAAAGTTCAAATTTTAGCTCAGTTATTTTTTATTACTCATGTAATTTTAGGTTTTGGCTTTTTTTTTTTTTGGAGGGGGGAAGGCAGGGCAGTTGGGGTTAAGTGACTTGCCCGAGGTCACACAGCTAGTAAGTGTCTCAAGTGTCTGAGGCCAGATTTGAACTCAGGTCCTCCTGACTCCAGGGCCCATGTTCTACTCACTGCACCACCTAGCTGCCCCCTGCCCATGTAATTTTAGTCAGTCAACAATCATTTCTTGCATGCTTTATATGCCAGTCACTGTGCTAAATAGTGGGGATAAAGACAACAAAACCCAAGGAGGCTCCTGCCCTCAAGAACTCACATTCTAATGGAGGAGACACTAAGCCAACAAGGGTTTAGGTAGAACATCTCCCCAGGGTGAGTGGGGCAGAGCCAGAGGAGGCAGCAGAGGGGTGAGGCCACACGGGTCACCAAGCGTGAGGAGGAGGAGCAGGAGGGCCTGAGGATGTGGACAGGAGTACCAGCAGCCTGCAAAGGCAGGAAGGGGCCGGCTTGGTTTGCTTCCTCATCTGTAAGTTGGGAAGGACAACACCTATGTCTCAGGGTTGCTGTAAGGATCAAATGAAATCATATTTATAAACAAAACACTATAAAGCAAACCTTGGAAGTCTTCTGTAAATACCAGCTACTACTATGTGTAAAACGACATACAATTTCTTCCCACTTCAGATCTTAGGCTTCTAAAAGGCCAAGAAGTCTTTCTCAGGCCAAAGGTGTCTTTAATGTTACCGTTAATTTCCTGGCTGCAAACATTTTCCCATGGTTAGAAATATGGAGTGTCATATCACTGAAAGAACAGTGACTCTGAGTCTGAGGCTGCCATTTACTGCCTGTGTGATCTTGGGCAAGATCTCTGCACCTCGATTTTCTCAACCATAAAATGAAGAGGTTCACCTAGGTCCTTTAAGGCTCCTCCAGCTGCAGATCTGTGGTCGGATGCAGCTGTAAAACGTTAGGTAATACTAAGTGGTGGGAGGCTGTACAAGAACACACATCACTGCCCTCTTCTGAACGAAGAAACACTACCCATGTGCGTACTTCTGCCCCCCAGTGACAGGAGGGGAGACTGCAATTACCAGGGCCAATGCCAACAAGAACTGGGAAGTTTGGCTCAGAGTTCAGTTACATTCTGGAATGCAATCAAAGGCAGAAATCACTTCTGAGCTACAGGAATTTCATATAAGATTTCTTTTTCTATTTTTAAGACAGTTTATTATGACTTTAACTTTCAACATCAAGACTGTTCAAATATTCATTTAAAACACCTTTATGGGCCTCAGTTTGTAAAATTTGTAAAATATCTGTAGTACATATCTCACAAGACTGCTGTGAAGTGATTTGCAAACTGTAAGGCCCTACAGAAAGGTGAGTTATTATTGTTATTAAAATTAACATCTAAACCGCTACATCACCTTCTTATCTAGTCCACAGGATCAGATGTGATGATAAGTGTAACGCACTCTGCACAGTGCGCCCCGTTCACACTGATTCTGACTGCACGGTAAGCCATGCGATCAAAGCCAATAGCGCTCCTCTTCTTCTACTTCTTATATTTTTCCACTGGGAAAAAAATCCCATTTGCCATAATTACTGCATTGTGCCATTCTACTGTACTACCCTCCAACCGTCTGTTCAGTCATTCTTGTTATTTAATAGACACTGAAGCGCTTTCCGTTATTTTGCTATTACAAACACGTGCACGCAGACTTTGAAATGTTTTCAGTGTGTATTCTCGATGATAAGACTACTGGGTCACTGGGGATTATTATTTGTATAACTCATCAGGCAGCACCAGATTGCTCTCCAGACAGTTCTATCCATCCGGAGTGCCAGCTGAGCTTCACTATCTTCCCCAAGCACTGAGTTTTAGAGTTTTTGTTTGTCCTGGACAACTTGGTTGCCACCTTAAGTTCAAAGAGATTGTGTAAAAAGTACAAACAAATCAATCTTTGGGACTTTCAAACTTCCTCCCTCCTGAATCTGTCCACTGGTCAACGCTGTCTATGCTAAAGTAAAATGTGGAAGCCGGCCATTTGGACGCCTTATGCTTCTATAGGTTATCTCCAGCTGCCGACTAAGACAATAAAGTGAAGGGCACCTTTGGCTTGCTTTTCTCCAGCTCCCCAAAACTGAGCACTGACTATTCTTTTTTTTTAAAGGAGAGCAAGAAAAATAAGAAATGTGAATAAAAGAACAAAAATTACATGTTAGAAGATGAAAATTAATTAGAAGTAGATGTCTTTAGTTTGGTTTCCTGAAGGAAGAATGCAGAACATTGTTGTTCCCTCTCCCTATGTTCTGCATGAAAAACCTGGGAATGTACCCAAAGTATCTTCTTCTGCATGTTTTCTTCCTCCCCCCTTCCATATTGTTACGAATACTGAGACTTTAAGTAAAAGGGGAGAGAAAATCAGATTTCTCTTTCAACTTTCAGGATACAATATGGAATTCTAGAAAACTCCAAAAGACTCAGTGCTTATCTTAGGAGAGATTCAAACCTCATAAATGTCATGAAACCAGCAAAATATAGAGCCAATTTTCAAGGAAGTAACACAAATGATTATTTTGTATCCACTACAGGTATGTGGAAAAAAAACTGACTTTGACTTTCACTAACTAAACCATTTTAAAAAAAACTATTCCCTTTCCCAGATGCACCCAGATCTAATCACATTTACAATACATACATCCATGTGCTCAAGAATTTTCAAAAGTATAGATTAATCTATCTTTAATTCTTAGTGTGGATTACATAAATCTAGCCACCAGAAAGCATACAGTTTCCAAGCTACAAAAAATAAAAAGGATAATTTTCCTCCATTAGCATTCATTGGCCATATTCCCTTTGTCCGAACTTAAATGTCATCTGAAAGAATTTCCTTTAAACTTAGAATCATTTTTTTGCACTGAAGCCAACCATTATTACAAAGTATCAAAGGAGAATTTCTTTATAAGTTTAAAACTAAGAATGGCCAAGCTTCCTGGCCCTGGACAGGACAAAGTGGCAGCACAAACTATCTCCCCTTTCAGACTGTGATGCCGGCATGGAAAACACCAACATTTCTAATCCTGTTACTCCCCTAAGCTGAAAGAGGCGGCACCTTGGTCCTCAAGCTACTGTCAAAAACAACAGAAAAGAACATCCTGCTTCCCTAGGAGGGACTTTCTCCCTGGTTCCTACTCCTCCTAGAAGCTGTGATTACCTCTGAGCAACTTCACATGGGGAAGGAAAGGGTTAGTAAAGGGAGAAAGCAATTGGACAGTGTGAGCCAGCCGTTAAATATAGATGTATGTGCATGCACATGTGTAGATAATAGGCATGTGCATGTGTGTACATGTATGTTTGCTACCATGCCTAGCTGCCATGTGATCCTCACACCTTCAGAAAAACTTGGAAGAAAAAAGCAGCCAGACTCAAAGTCTGGACAAGGACAGGGGAAATGTGCAGCGTGAGGTGCAGAAGGTATTAGCAGCAGCATGCAAATGCAAAGTGGCTGAATCTGCTAACCTTCCCGCAAACTGTGGTACGGATCCTGGCATCCTGCTGAGTCAATGTCCTGCCCCTGCTTCAGCCCAATCCCCGAGAGTGGCAGAATTCCAGAGGCACACTGTAGGATATTAGTCTTCTCCTCCAGCATGCTGGAGGGGATTTTGGGCTCCAGAAGCAGATGCTGCAATAAGCCAGACTTCCCTCACCCCCTTAAAGAGGCAGTTTGCTTCTCGTAAAAGGTCTGCTCACCATCACTTTCTAGGCAGCTGCCCAAGACTGATCACATTTGGGGAAGGGGAGAGTGAAGGGGGTGTTTCTCCCAGTCAGGACTCAGACTAGGCAGAGACCCCTCCCTCTTCCACCCAAATTTCAATAGCAAGCACCAGGATGATCTCAATGAGAAGAGCTGTGCATACTGGAAGCAAGGAAGGGTCCCATAGAGGAGCTGCTCGTAGCAACCAACTAACCTCATTCACCCAAAATAGTAAACACAGTTGGTTTCTCTGCTCAGAACTTGAAGACTTCTGCCAGACAGGCAGGATCACATGACTTGATTCACTTCTGCTCCTCTTCCTATTCCCCCTCCCCATCCAGAGCAAGGACAGAACTGGGGTGCGAGTCCTTTCATGTCATTTTACACTTTTATTCATTTTGAAACCATTTCCAAATGTTTACAGTAAATGACACCAAACAAAAAACTCTAGAACATTGCACTCTTCCAGCCAAATCTCTTAAGTATCCTACACCAGCTTCCTCTGTTGGCCTCCAAAGCCACTAAGAGTCAAGGAAAATGATTTGGATGTTTGTTCCTGCTGATAACATAGAAACCAGGAGTCTTCATGAGACTTTTACTGTAGCAAAGAAGCAGAGACAAGACAGGCGGGCTGAGCCTGCAGAACGGCCACAAAATTGTGGGACACCGGTGAGATGGTACATTACTGCACCCTAAGAAATGACAAATAGGAAGCCTTTGAAAAAGCATGGTAAGACCTATGTAAATTGATGCCGAGTGATGTAAACAGAGCCAGGCAAAAATATCTCTACCTACACAATGATGACATCGTAAATAAACAACAAAAGAAGACACTGAGTAATAACAACACCAAGCTTGGCCCTTGAGAAGAGTTGTAAGGACCTCCCACTGCACAAATGGGTGACTAGGAGAGGGAAGGGCTACATACACTGTCAGCAGCAGCTGATGTATTTGTCAGCCCTGCCAAATGGCTGCTTTTTTCTTTTCTCTTCTGGGAGGCAGCTGGTGGTGCAGCAGACACATCAAGTACCTTGTCGGTCACTAAATATTTATTAAATGCCTACTATGTGCCAGGCACTGTGCTAAGCAAACGGCAGTTCCTGCCCTCAAGGAGCTCACAATCTAATAGGGGAGGCAGCAACAAACAACAATGTATACAGGAAGCACATGCAAGATAAACAGGAAATAGTTAAGAAGAGAATGGCAGAGAAAGGGCAGGGAGTAGCCTGAGCTCTCCCAAAGTCCCCTACAGACAACTTGAAATCATGCCTCCAAATGAATTCTGAAGGATGAAGTGAAACATTCTTCTAGGCCAAGCCAAATGAGAAGGGTGGCAGGAAAGGTCAGTCGTGCCAGCCTTAGAGTAGTCTAGTGCAACAGCAAACCAGCAGCAGGCCTCAGGGGCACTGAATCAGCACTGGCAATGGTTGTTTCTGGAACTCTCGGCCCCTGATAGACAGTAAAGAGATCAGAGAACTGGTCAAAAGGAGATTATGGGGGGTCCTTTTGCTGGCACTGGATGCAGGACTTTGTTGCATTGCCCATACTCAGATCTGGGCTGAAGTCCTGAGTGGCAGTCCCAGGACGAGGAAGAGCATTAGCACACCAGAGCTCACAGCCATAAGAGAGCAGGAACCCTGGTCGTAGTTCCAGGGTGGAAAAGAGTGCTTGTGGTCGCTTACAGACCAGAGCATAGGCCAGGAAAGTAGTAAACACACCTCTCCTTAGATCGTACAACCTTGGAAAAACCAAAAACTTGCAGGTTCCCACTAGCTCTGAAAACAACCACACAAAAAACCTGAATCTTGGGATAGTGCCCCTTTGACCACAGGAGCAGAGCCCAACCTCAACATAAAATTAAAACACAAGAAATAGGCTAGAAAAATGAGCAAACAACAACAGCAAAGAATCTGACCATAAAGTTACTATGGTGATAGGGAAGATCAAAACACAATCTCAAAAAAAGACAACAAAGTCAAAACTGTTGCATCTAAAGCCTCAAAGAAAAAAGTGAATTGATCTCAATCCCAAAAAGAATTCCTAGAAGAACTCAAAAAGGATTTTAAAAATCAAATAAGAGAGGCAGAGGAAAAACTGGGAAAAGAAATGAGAGCAACACAAGAAAATCATGAAAAATAAGTCAACAGCTTGCCTTTTAAAGGATGCACAAAAAATACTAAAGAAAATAATACATTAAAAAACAGGATATGCCAAATAGGAAAAGAGGAACAAAAATCCACTGAAGAGAAGAACTCCTTAAAAAGAAAAATTGGCCAAATGGAAAAAGAAGATACAAAAGCTCACTGAAAAAAAATAATTCCTTAGAAATTAGAATTGGGCAAGCAGACTCTATGAGACATCAAGAAACAATTAAACAAAATCAAAGAATGAAAAAATAGAAGAAAATGTGAAATATCTTATTGGAAAAATAGCTAATATGGAAAAAAGATCAAGGACAGATAATTTAAAAATTTTTGGATTACCTAAAAGCCATGATCAAAAAAAGAGCCTAGAAAACCTCTTTCAAGAAATCATCAAGGCAAACTGCCCTGATAGTCTAGAACCAGAGGGTAAAACAGAAATGGAAAGAATCTATCAATCACCTCCTGAAGGAGATTCCAAAGTGAAAACTCCCAGGAAAATTATAGCCAAATTCCAGAGCTTCCAGGTCAAGAAGAAAATAATGCAAGCAGCCAGAAAAAAAACAATTCGAATATTGTAGAGCCACTGTCAGGTTAAAGCAAGATTTAGCAGCTTCTACATTAAAGGATCAGAGGGGTTAGAATATGATATTCCAGAAGGCAAAGAAGCTAGGATTACAACCAAGAATCACCTACCCAGCAAAACTAAGTATAATGGGGGGGGGCCGGGGAGAGGGAAGGGGGAAGGTCATTTATTGAAATAGAGAGGACTTTCAAGTATTCCTGATGAAAAGACCAGAACTGAATAGGAAATCTGACTTTCAAATATAAGACTCAAGAGAAGCACAAAAAGATAAAGAGGAAAGAGAAATAATAAGGGATTCAATAAGGTTGAACTGTTTTCATTCCTACATGGGAAGATGATACCTGTAACTCCTAAGAACCTTTTCATTATAGGGGCCATCAGAAGGAATATTCATAAACAGAGGGCATAGGTTTAAGTTGAATATGATGGTATGATATCTAAAAAAAAATAAAATTAACGGATAAGAAAGAGAAATGAGCTGGGAGAAGGGGAAGGGAGATCGAGACCAGGGTAAATTACCTCACATAAAAGAGGTGCAAAATACCTTCTACGGTGGAGGGGAAGATGGGAAGGGAGATAGCACTTGAACCTTACTCTCATCAGAATTGGCTCAAAGAAGGAATAACATACACACTCAATTGAATATAGAAATCTATCTTATCCTACAAAAAGTAGGGGAAGGAGATAAGAAAAGGAGAAGGGACTGATAGAAGGGAAAACAACTTGAGGGAGGCAGTAGTTAGAAGCAAAACACTTTTGAGAATGACAGGGTAAAAGGAGAGAGAGTGGGATGGGGGAGGGGATAGGATGGAGGGAAATAAACAGTAATAGATGCGAAAAAAAAATTTTACAGTAAGTTTCTCTGATAAAGGTCTCACTTCTCAAATATATAGAGAACTGAGTCTAATTTGTAAAAATAAGAGCCATTCCCTAATCAATAAATGGTCGGATATGAACAGGCAGTTTTCAGATGGAATAAAGCTATCTATAATTATACCAAAAAATGTTCCTAATCACTACTGATTAGAGAAATGCACTCCTATCAGATTGGCTTAAATGAAAGGAAAGGAAAATGACAAATGTTGGAAGGAATGTAGGAAAAATAAGACACTAACGCATTTTTGGTGGGAGTTGTGAACTGATTCAACCATCCTGGAGAGTAATTAGGAACTATGCTCAAAGGGCTATAAAACCGTGCAAATCCTTTGACTCAGCAATACCATTACTAGGTATACATCCCAAAGAGATTAAAAAAAAAAACAAATAGGAAAAGGCCCTATTTATACAAAAATATTCATAGCAGCCTATTTTGTGATGGCAAAGAATCCAAAATTGAGGGGATACACATCAATTGGGGAATGGCTGAACAAGTTGTGGTTTATGATTGTTATAAAATACTACTGTGCTGCAAAAAACGATGAGCAGAATGCTCTCAGAAAAACCTGGAACTACTGCCATGAAATGATGCAAACTGAAATGAGCAGAATCCGAGTAACGGCAATACTGTATGATCAGCTGTGAAGGACTTAGCTCTTCTCTGCAATACAATGATCCAAGACAATTCCAAAGGACTCAGGGGGAAAAATACTATTCATCTCCAGAGAAACAACTGATGGAGTATGAATACAGATCGAAGGATACTTTTTAAAAAACTTTCTTTATTCTGCTTGGGTTGTTTTGGTTTTTTGGTCTGTGTTTTCTTTCATAACAAGACTAATATGGAAATATGCTTTGCATGACTGCACATGTATAACTTACATCAAATTGCTTGCCTTCCTTCTCAATGAGGGGAGACAGAAAGAAGGGAGGGAAAGAATTTGGATCTCAAATTTCTAAAAAAGTGAATTTTAAAAATTGTTTTTACATGTAATTGGGCAAAAATAAAATATAAAAAAGAGTGCTCTAAAATAATAATTAAGAGAAAGAATTATGAGGGGTTGGGGAAGGTTTCTTGTAGAAGAGGGGTTTTGTTTGGGACTTAAAGGAAGCCAGGAGGCAGAGATCAGGAGAGTGGGCATTCCAGGGATGGAAGACAGCCATAAAAAATGGCTATACTATAGTAGTAGTAAGTAAGAGTACTGTCCCCCCTCCAGCATTACCCCTAGAATGCTATCCTCTGGGGGCCTGACTCCCAAGTGTGAGTCCGAGCTGGAGGAATCACCTAGAAGGAGTGTGACAATGCTCTCAGCAGAGGTGGGGAGCAGGGTTGTGGAATGTGGTATACAACGTCAAAAGTAGTCACAGGGCTAGTTGGTTTTCTTTATACTTAAGCAGTTTTTTTTCCCTTTATTGTTAATAAGGAAAGACTTAATTCTGAAATGGGAAGTAGAAGGAAAGAGTGTTAAGGGCAAATTCAACATTACAACTCTGCTATTCTGTTGTTTTTTCTAAGAGGAGATGGGAAGTACAGAGATTAAAGGGCTAGGGAAAGGAAAAACCTCAGCAACGATCTGGAATGTTCTATTCCCAGCTCCAAACACTGTGACAATGAAAATTCTGATAGCGAACCCATGATTACATGATCCAGTAAAACTAGGTAGGGAATCTTGAAAATTTTTGTGGACTTGTAATTATTTTTATCTTGTCCATAAGGTACAAGCATACCACAATTAAGATTGATAAATTAAATATTTTGCTTTCTCTCCAAACTAAAGTATCACAAGTACCAGGCATTTGCTTCTAGGGCCAGCTGTGAATATGTGGCCCAATCGCTAACGAGAGAGCCAACTCCTGCCCAAATGTGATGGTCTTAACAAAGATTTACTTTAAGATGTCCTTAAAGCTTCCTCAACACAACAGGATCAAGAAAATGGTGTTTATTAATCTCCAGTATCGTCTATGTGCTCCCACTAAATAAAGACCTACTTAGAATGGAAAATAAGAGAGAGAAAAAAATCTGTTCAGCACTGCTAAAAAAAAAAAACACCTCTGGTTTCATTTTACATGTATTCACACAACAGTTTTCTTATAAAGTTATCGTGCTTGAAGTAACATTCCTTTAGATTTCTTAAACTGTTAACATCTGCCTACATTACATGATCTGGTAAGTTGAATAAAAACCACCAAAATGTAAGGTATGACTGAGTTTTGTTTCCACAGAAATTTTATGAAAATATGATTTGAAGCCATACTGGAAGCTAATGCAGGAGGTAAACTGTTCTTAGGGGGCAGTGAGGAGATGTTGGCCAGCTGATAATTAATCTAGCCAAAAGGCAGCCTTGTTTTCTTTGTTCTAAGAATGCCTTTTCCTGTATCTCAAAAGAACTGCCAGGCCAGGTCTCATTCACAAAGGATGAGGTCTATTAATCAGACTCGGTATTAGATAACAGAACCTTTATCACTGACATCCTGGATTCGAAGCTTCAAACTCATGCTTTTGTCAATTCTCTTAGCAACTGAGAGGGATCCTTTCTTATCTGATGCAGACAAACAGGAGGAGACTAGAAGCATGCTTTGGCCTTTCCTTTATTTAAGGAGAAGGAAAAATGAAGATGAGAAGGGAGGGGGGAATTGAAACGTGGAAATGAGAAGGCGTAATCAAGGAGGGGTTTGGTGAATGCTGACCAATGTGGGTCCAGGCAGGAAATTCAAGTCTGGATGAAAAGTGTGCTTGTGCCAGGCTTAAACACCAAGTCACCAGTCAAATAAAGACGTGAGATAGAAACCTTTTTTTTTCTAAAGTCACTCATGGCCAGGTAAAATTCTTGGTATTTCTAACAAAAATGACTGATCAGGTCACAATTCTTTTCCAGAAGACCCAGCTCAGTGTATTGAGATACACTGCTGAAGAACAAAACCAAGACTGGGAGGAAGAAGATGGAAGGCAGGAGACCTTTCTAAGCACTTTTTTCCTCTTCCATCTTATGTGAGAAGATAAGGCACAGCAACCATTCAAGAACAAGCCTAAGAGACTGTTTCTTTGTGTCAAAGCTAATGTTTGAGCCAGTAAGCTTCATTTCTGCTTTCTTCCCTGTTCCAGGTACCCTGTTCCTTTGCTCTCTACATTTTACCTCTTCCAATAACTCCAAAACAACTTTGAGGCAAGTACTTAGGCAGAATAAGACACAAAGATCCCTCCTATCCTCCCCTCCTAAATAACTACAAGCAAATAACATACAGATTGCTTCTTTTACGTAGAGAAGGAAAGGCAAGGAGGCTAGAAACCAAGATGAATGCACAGCAGCATATTAGCTCATGGTGGGCCTTTCATGTACAAGAAACCCATTCTTTCTGGCAGCCAACAAAGTTCCCACATTGCAAAGTAGCAACAGAAGGTGAGCTGCAGCCCAAACTCTCAAAAAGCATTAAGAGCCCTTCCTTCTAGGGCTCCCCTGCCTCCAACTTCCTCATTACCTCCTGATCTCCACCTCTCTGGACACATCTGCTCACTTATCTTCTCTCCTCTGCCCTCTGTACTCTCTAGTCCTTCAACTTTACTGCTTTCCAACAACTCTAAAACAATCTCAGAGTTGCTTGTGGAGTGTGTTTCCCGCATGGAAGAAGATCACTGCAAAGGTTCAGAGACAGAAGATAGTATGCTGTGTACAAAGAACAATAAGAAAGTCTGACTGATCATAGAGGGCCTGAAAGGCAGGCATGTGTGAGAAGACTGGGAAGGTAGGCTGAGGTCAAGGTGCAAAGGGTTTTAAGTGTCAAAGGAATTTTGTAGAACAGGAAGCCTCGCAAATGAATAGGGGGATGATATGGTCAGATCTTAAGAAAACCATTTAGCAAGGACATAAGGCAGGACTTAATGATAATCTGTGGGTATGGAGTTTCCTTCCAAATAAAGAGGGGTTGAAAGAAATCACATACAACCCCCCCACTCCCATGCCTTTGCAATGACCATTCGCCATGCCTGTAACATACTCCACTAGCAGCTCTCTCTTAGAATCCCTAGTTTCTTTCAAGATTCAGCTTCAGTGTTAGCTTGCATACGAAGCCTTTCCAGAGTCCCCAGATGCTAGTACCCTAGGTTTCTGGAACACAAGGTTTCTGGAAAAGGTCAGTTTACATTCCAATCCTAAAGAAGGCAATGTCAAAGAACATTCAAACTACTGAACAACCACGCTCATGTCACATGCCAGCAAGCTTATGCTTAAGATTCTGCTTTAGCTAGGCTTTAGCAATATATGAACCAAGAATTACCAGAAATACAGGTTGGTTTTTGAAGAGGCAGAGGAACTAGAGACCAAATTGGCAGCATTTGCTGGATTAAGCAAAAAACAAGGCAATTCCAAAAAAACATCTATTTTTGCTTTATTGACTACACTAAAGCCTTTGACTGTGTGGATCACAACAGACTGTGGCGAGTCCTCAAAGAGATGGGAGTACTAGATCATCTTACTTGTCTCCTGAGGAACCCATATGCAGACCAAGAAGCAACAGTCAGAACTGAACATTAAACAACTGATTGGTTTAAGATTGGAAAAGGAGTATGACAAGGCTGTATACTGTCACCTTATTTAACTTATATGCGAAGTATATCATGAAAAATGCCAGGCTAGACAAATTAAAAGCTGGAATTAAGGTTGCTGGCTGAGATATTAACAATACCACTCTGATGGCAGAAAGTGAAGAAGAATTAAGAAGCCTCTTGAGGACAGTGAAAAAGGAGAGTATAAAAGCTAGCTTGAAACTTAACACTAAAAAAAACCCTAAGATCTTGGCAAGGGGTCCCATCACTTAGTGGCAAACAGAGGAAAAAGAATTGGAAGCAGTGTCAGATTTTATATTCTTGTTCTCAAAGACCACTGAAAACAGCAACTGCAGCCATGAAATTAAAAGATGCTTATTCCTGGGAAGGAAAGCTATGGCAAATCTGAACAGCACACTAAAAAGCATGGATATCACCTTGCAAACAAGGTCTGCATAGTCAAAGAAATTATTTTTTCCAGTAGCAACATACAGCTGTTACAGTTGGATTGCAGGGGCAGTTAGATGGCGCAGTGAGTAGAGCACTGGCCCTGGAATCAGGAGGACCTGAGTTCAAATCCAGCCTCAGACACTTGACATGCTTACTAGCTGTGTGACCTTGGGCAAGTCACTTAACCCCAGTTGCCCTGCCTTCCCCCCTGCAAAAACAAAAAAAGATAATAAAAAAAGAGTTGGATTGCAAGGAAAGTTGAGTGCTGCAGAATTTATACCTTCAAATTGTGGTGCCAGAAAAGACTTCTGAGAGTCCTTTGCAGAGCAGGATCTAATCAGTCAATATTTAAAGAAATTAACTCTCACTAGTCATTGTGTGTGGGATGAAAAACCCTCACCAATTAAAAAAGTAAATTTTTTAATAAGGAGCCATCTCAGGGTGGGAACAGAAATAAAATTTTATTCAATTCTCGCGAGAATAGGGCATCCTCTGCCAGAAAAGATCTAGCAAAGCAGGCCCCCATACGAGAGGTAAAGCATCAATAATTATGCCTAACACAAGAGAATTCCTGCCCACCTCTGACCCTTCTCACCATTGGCTGGGAGGTGGGCTTACAATCTGAGCATGAAAAACTAGACAAAGAACCAGGAAATCAAGGCACAGAAACTCCAATTCCCATTCCCTTAGTTAATGATTACAACTGAGGTGACATCTATAAATCTGAAGAAGGAGAATAGGATAAGGGGAGGGGGAGACCTTCTCCATTCTTCTACAGTACTTTTACAGTAAAGGAAAGCAGGTCACAGTGACCCCATTCTTACTGAGCAAACCTTTAAACCAGAAACAGAAGAAAGAACAAAAAGTTTCAGGGTAAACTTTTCCCAGAGGCTGAGCAATCAGACTCTCACAGCCTCAGCAGAATTTTCCACTTCCCTATTTCTTGATTTTTAAACATTTCTAAGTATAGCTATGAATAGACATATATATTTTTATATATATATATATTTTTATACATATATATTCCCTGTGAAGTCTTCACATTTTATTTTCTCATTACCTCACATAATTCCTCCTCTCCTTGACACTATTTTGAAGACTTCACACACCATTGCTGATATGAATCATTCATCCACCTATCTTCTTCATTCATTACACTTTTATACCACATTTTCTTTCCCATCATACTGGTATCCCCATTACCCTTTCTAATAAATATGGGAAAGATTGATCAACATATTGACAAATCAAAGGGGGCGGTCCCCTTTATAAGTACAAATACAGAGACCCAAAAGAAAACGATAATACAATTGTTCCTTTAAATTTCAAAAGTCTCTTCCCATATAGCTGGGAGGGAGCATCAATGAAGTCTCCTGGTTCTTGGTTGTTTCAGCCACTTCCACAGCTTTTTCTTCTTGTAGGAACTAGCTTTCTGTCCATCCTCCTACAAAAGTTACCTTAGCACAATTTTAAGTTACCATTTCTAATAATTATACCCTGATCATTTTTACAAATTCAAAATTGAAACCTTGGCCAACTGCCACATTTAAGAAATTTACATCAGAACCCAAATTCTAATAATGAGTCAATGTAAAGTATGAATTTCCCCCCCAGGAGGATGAGACTCCAGTACATACATAAACATATTAAATAACCAATTTTTAACACAGTATATATAAATCTTAACCTTTTAGTCATGCCATGTTTCTTTGATGGCATTACAAAATAAGCTACAAACCATTGTTCTTTTAATATTATTATTTGGAACAAAACCTTAGACAAGCTTGATATTAACCAAATAACAAAATAATATTCTCACAAGCCCTTGACCTAATAATTGTCTCCATACCACTACTAAAAATATAAACTAGCCTCACTTATACAGGGCCACACACAGGAACACTAGTCCCAGGCCTGTGGTATTAAAAAAAATACTACTGCTCTTAGAATTCTTTTAAACAAAAGGAAACATCTTAGGGTGAATCTTAAGCAGTTTGCATAAATTTCTACACATGTTCTAGTTCTAGATAAATATAATATTAGACTGCCCAATAAGATAACGCAAAAGAGCTCATATCTCTTACTCACTACTTGCTCTGATCACAGAAACTTGCTATAGAAGGAAAAAAAGCAGGGACATGTGACATACCACATACAACAGGATAAAACATCCTTGGCTTTGTTCAAATTCAGATATAGTTAGATTCTTCAATTATGCAGTATCTGTTTCCATAATCGAACTCAGGAATAGTTAGGTGGGAAAATATTCCTTCCTAAAGGAATACAAGGGGGAAGAACTGAGCCAAAAGGATCCCATCCTAGATTGAGGCTAAGATTGTCCCCTCAACCTTTTCCCAAATGCAGACCTCCACCTGTTAACAATACAGGATCACATTCCCTCTGAGTAGCTTGTGGCATTTCTCTCAGATACTGATTTAATGCAGACAACTATACCCAAATTTAAATTCAAAACAAAATTAGTCATGGTCCCAAGTGCCTTTTGCCTTAAACAGCAAGCCTCACTAATCACAGCTAATCAAGTTCCTCCCTTGGTAACTCCATATACAAAAATTTACCAATTTGGTACACTTCAATTTTGTTGGGTACACTTTACATTCTAGCCTCCTCTAACTATAATTCAATTCAAACAGCCACAGTTAGCTTTTCCCATCAAAGCAAAACTATTCTATAATTTCTCTCTCTTAAAGAGACTCACATTAAAATTTTTTCCCTAAACTAAATATGTCTCTGATTTAGTTCCAGTAAATAATTACTGGTAATCAATTACCATTTGTAGTAATACCTAATTGCTCTTATGTCACTTTAAAACATTGAAACCTTATCCTACGTAGACACAACGGAACGTTAAATCCCAGCCTTAATCCATAGGATAATAATTCAGCCTTACATTCATTTTTTATCCTTTTATCTAGCTGTTCCCATTAATATTTAGAAAGAATGTTATCCTTCACATGACTATACAAGAGTACCAATTTACCCAATTATTTGACTAAAAAAAAGCAAGATTTCACATATTTGCATTAATCAAATTTTCCATTTCCCCCCATAAAACCTTCTAAGTTTTTGGGTATCACAACTTCACAATAATAGCATTTTCTGACAAATACCTTTCCTTTTATCACTAGATGCAAAGTCATTAATTAAAGCTTTACCAGAACCTCACATTCAAATTTTAATTTTAAAAGAATGTACTAAAAGCCAATTACTAAAAATTAGTCCTACTGACTTTAAAAGCCAGGTTTGGAGGTCAGCTTGTTTCTGACCCCATTGTTCTCTCTCTTTCAGTAAAACTTCCAAGCTTTCCCAACTTATTGTACAAATAGGGATCCCAATAACTGCTGCTACAAAACTTGGAAGTTTATAATTTCTCAAATTAAACTTCTTTAAAAGACATGGTCAAATAAAATTACTTAGTAATTTCCTAATCCCTTCATTATTTTAACAGTACAATTGTCAATCTAACAACACTTAGGGAAATTGCCTCTCTAACCACACAGATGATACAGTTGTTTACCAAACAATGTAACAAATTTCTTTTTTTAGAAATATAACAATGCCATAAACACCTGTAATGTATTTAAACCTTTTAAAACCAAAATTAGTTAATCAACAATCTGGGCTGGATGTGTTTCCACCTTCATCTCATCACCAATGACATAAACTCCACATCTAAGAAAATCCACATATGAAGCAATTATATTTAACTTAAATGTTTGTTTTTGCCAATCATTATGCCAAATACTTTTACAAATATGTGATTCCCATATTATTTCTAGGAATGAATTCCACTCTCATCCCCTCACTGAACAGTGAATTACCTTTCGTGGGGCTACACAATTAATAAGTTTTTCATTGCCAAATAGTAATGTTCTAATACCCCTGGCCCTTAAAAAAATTATTATCCACAATTTAAGATATTTCCTTAATTTTTCAGTTCCCTATTCATGTCCACATTTTCTTGCGAAAGTTTTACAAACAATTTTGAATCACCTGTCATAACCAGGTCAGTGTAAAGTGATATACTGGACCAATATTAATATTAAATTTAATAGAACCCACTCACAGATCTAGTCCAAAGGGTGGGTGGACATAATTCCTTCCATCTCGCCATAACTTCATCTACTAGTTTTTAACTCAGGTTATCAAGCCTTTTACTCTAAACTATCTGCTCAAGATTTTTTAATTTACTAATCTTCCACTTTTATCATAGTCTCTCCTTGCCTTTTCCCATAAACTTTAATGCCAAATAGTAAAATGAACTCTATTTTATCTTAAGCATTAAGTTAAGAGTGCCACATCTTCACTTTACACATTTCTAAATATAACTAGAATAAGTTCAATTTCTTTCTGGTTGGGTCCCCTTACACAGAAACTTTTTCTCTCTCAGTTAGGCAGGAAAAGGGTTAAAATGCTTGTCTAGCCTGCCTCCCTTTGATCTTAGGGAAAAGATCCCTCTTTTCAACATAAATCAATCTCAACCCCCACAATTGGGCTTTCACTGACAGTAACTTGTGGGTGGTTTCTCCTTACGATGGTAAACTTTAACCAGACTACAACATACCAAACAAAACTGAATCACCTGCTCTGCCCCCCCCCCCCACCGCCCCCCACTCCTTCCCACTGCCGCTGCTCCAACCTGTCTCCTCAGGAATGCCAGTGGGATAGGGAGGGGCAAGGGAAAGTTTACTGACCATTCTGCCGCTGCTGCTGACAGGCTACACTCACTCATTCACACAGACACACACAGACAGGTAGATACAGAAATCCAAAAGCTCTTGCCCTCCCCCCCCCCCTTAATATGCGTATTTCTTAAGTGACTGCTCTCTCTTCACAGGCTAGCTGGAGCTTCAGTCAGGGAATTTTAATGTTGGAATCAGAGCTCTTTGGTTTCTGTTCCCAAGTCTCGATGAAGCAAAAATACCCGAACAGGTCCAGAGACTATGGGAGAAATCTCCAAGTGCGTGCCAGTCTCGGAACCAATCAGGAGTCTCGCTTACAAAGTGGGCAGATCCCGGACGAGCCCCCAAAACTGTGTGGGATGAAAAACCCTCACCAATTAAAAAAGTAAATTTTTAATAAGGAGCCATCTCAGGGTGGGAACAGAAATAAAATTTTATTCAATTCTTGAGAGAATAGGGCGTCCTCTGCCAGAAAAGATCTAGCAAATGAGGCATACCAGAGGCAAAGCATCAATAATTATGCCTAACACAAGAGAATTCCTGCCCACCTCTGACCCTTCTCACCATTGGCTGGGAGACAGGCTTACAATCTGAGCATGAAAAACTAGACAAAGAACCAGGAAATCAAGGCACAGAAACTCCAATTCCCATTCCCTTAGTTAATGATTACAACTGAGGTGACATCTATAAATCTGAAGAAGGAGAATAGGATAAGGGGAGGGGGAGACCTTCTCCATTCTTCTACAGTACTTTTACAGTAAAGGAAAGCAGGTCACAGTGACCCTATTCTTACTGAGCAAACCTTTAAACCAGAAACAGAAGAAAGAACAAAAAGTTTCAGGGTAAACTTTCCCAGAGGCTGAGCAATCAGACTCTCACAGCCTCAGCAGAATTTTCCACTTCCCTATTTCCCTATTTCTTGATTTTTAAACATCTCTAAGTATAGATATGAATGGACATATATATATATATGTATATGTATATATATTTATACATATATATTCCCTGTGAAGTCTTCACATTTTATTTTCTCACTACCTCACACAATTGGAAGGACAAATACTGAGGCTGAAGGTTAAGCACTTTGGCCACATAATGAGAAGACGGGACTCATTAGAAAAGACCCTGATGTTGGTAAAGACTGAGGGCAAAAGGAGAAGGAAACAGCAGAGGATGAGATGGATAGGTGGTGTCATGGAAGCAATGAACATGACCTTGCACAGACCCCAAGAGCTAATGGAGGACAGAAGAGCCTAGGGTGCTGTGGTCCGTGGAGTCACAAAGAGTCAAACTCAACTGAATGACTGAACAACAACAAACCCCCCTCATATGATGAGATAACAAACAGCAACATGTTTTCACCTTTGATGAAATGTAAACTTCTCATAAGTAGAGATTTTGACTTTTGTCTTTGTATCTCTAGCACTTAGCACTGTATCTGGTCCAAAGTAGTTTCCTGAATAATGTTTTCTGACTATTTGACCAATCAATATACTATATACTACATTGTTCCACGGTGAATTATAAAGCAATTTACAGCTATGCCTTAAACGTCACTAACCTGTACATACCCAGTGACACTACTACTAGGCCTATATCCCCAAGAGAGCAAAGAAATTAGAACAGGACCTATGTGTACAAAAATATTTACAGCTGGGTTGTTTTTTTGTTATATCAAAGAACTGGAGACTAAGGGGATGACCATCAACTAAGGAATGGCTAAACAAATTATGGCATATGGAATATTTGTGTCAGAAGAAGTGACAACATGGGCAGTTTCAGAGAAACCTGGGAAGACTTGAAGTAAACTTGATGCAGAGTGAAGCAAGTGAACAAAACCAGGTAAAGAATTTATCTAATAATAACATTAAAAAAACATGAAAAATTTTGCAAATTCTGATCAATGCAATGACCAACTAAAATTTCGGAGGACAGCTAAAGAGAAAAAGAAAAAGCAAAGCAGGTCATTCAGGCAGCCTTTGTCTGTCTCTTTTTTTAAATGCAGAGAAGAAAGCAAAGATAAGCACAAGCAGTAAGGTTCTGAAAGTCACTGAAATGTACAAACTTAAAAAAGAAAAGGGGGCTGCACATAGCAGAGCTCTATGAGGGCACGAGTAATCCCTTTTTGGTTCTACTATGTATATACAAATGGATTTTGGCATTTCGAATTGAGAATTTTAAAAACCTCTAGTTCCAACACAAGGAGTATATACGATTCATGATAAATACTTGCGAGAGAACGCACCAGACACCTGAGTAATCTGCAGACCATTTCCAAATTGGGAAATGAACAAAACTCTTTAGCATTTCAAGGCATGAGCTCTCTGGGTTCCCAGGAAAGCTAGAAGCCAAATTCCAATTTGGAATGAGTTCCAGAGTTCGAAGAACAATGGACTATTTACATACACACACAGAGCTCTGAAGAGATGCCCAAGTACTACTTTTCATTAAAAAAAATAATTATTGGGTGCTGCAAAGAAGGCTCTCACACTGCAGTGGAGCATTAGCTCATTCTAGAATGTTTTATGTTCTATGAAACAATTCAAGATGCTCCAACCCCACTGACGGGATCGTCTAACCTGAGGAGGGAACGGCATTTCCACAGCATTTACTGTATGCTGAGCGCTTTATAAACAGTGTCTCATTTGATCCTCTGGGGCGTATGTGCTATTATTAAACCCATCTCACAGATGAGGAAACTGAGGCAGAGAGCAGCTAAGTGACTTGCCCAGGGTCACACAGCCAGTAAGGATCTGAGGTCAAATGTAGACTCCGGGTGCAATGCTCGATCCATGGGTCACTGAGCTGCCCTCAGAATGGCACAACAAAGTCCAAACTCCATTGTCTAACACTGTTGATGATGAGAATTAACAGGAGAAGCATCCTGGCACAGTGGCTGAGGAGCCAGTCTCAGAGCCAAGAAGACTCAGGTTCCTGTCTCTGCTATGATCTAGTCATGTGATCTAAGACAAGGCACTTTACCTGTCAGGGCTAATCTGTACCAAAGAAATACTAGCTTACCTCCTCCACACCAACTAAGTGTTTATCTAACACAGTGGATGAAGCACCAGCCATGGAATCAGGAGGGGCTGAGTTCAAATCTGTCCTGGGACACTTACTAGCTGTATGACCCTGGGCAGGTCACTTAACGCAGGTTGCCTTCCCCCCAAAATAAAAATAAATACCTCAAAATCTTTTTTTCAACATTACTATTAAGCAGCTAGTCACAGAAGCAAAAATACCATACAATAAATTACTCAATACTCCAGAAGATCAATGATCCCGTCGAAGTTGATATTCCCTCCAGCAAGCTAGATCACAACCAATTGTTGTGGCCAAAAAAGACACTTGCCAGCGAAGCTTTCAGTGCCTCTCACTCCTTGGCTAGGTTGGCCCTCAGTCCAAAATAAACACTTTCCCATACTAATAGGGGCTATCAAAGCCCACATTCCACAGGCATTGCCTTCAAAAATGCCTGGGCACCACCATGGCACAATGAGGCATTAGAGTGAAACAATATATAATAAGTTACAACCTATGTGCATTACTGACTAAATTACTATTTGGGTTTTGTAAAGGCTTCTGGTCAAAAGCAATAAAGATCCAACCTGATTATTTTAATGAGTTATGACTAGTACAGATTATGGTCATCAGATGCCTCATTCCCTAACTGAAAGTGACGTGGAATTGCTCTCTCAGACTTCAGTGATCATCTGATCCAAACCATACCTGAAAAAAAATCCCCTCTTCTCCATCCCTAACAGGTGGCCATCCAGCCTTTTCGAGGAAATTACCCATCAGTCTTTTGGCAAGTTCAACGTAAATCAAAATGTTCACACCGCAGAGAATTTCCTCCTAATCTCAGTTCCTATGGAAAGACCCTATTGTTGAGCATTACACACTTTTCTAGGAAACCTCTAACATCCTGATATCAAAGGATCAGCTCGAAGCCTGACAGAGAAGGAGAAATCAATATCCCATGGAAGCAGCTGTGAACATCCTAAAGGCAACAAGTTCTCATTATGGTTGTTGAGTCGTTCCACTCAGGATCGATTCTTCGTGACCCCATTTGGGTTTGTCTTGGCAAAGACACTGGAGTGGTTTGCCATTTCCTTCCCCACCTCATTTTCCAGATGAGGAAACTGAGGCAAACAGGGTTCACTGACTTGTCCAGGATCACACAGCCAGGAAGTTATCTGAGACCAGATTATTAGCATGATCAAAATGATCAGGAAATTTTCTAAATAGTATTCCTATAAGCAAAAGAGCATCGAAAAGCCACATTTGCCAGACTACAAAGCTCTATAAGCTCTTTACAGGTAGTGAAAACCTTTTGTTCCATCTTCTTCTCCCACACCCTCAATGCTCCACCCCTAAACACTCCCACCCCTGCCAGCATAGAGCACGGGTCCTTGAATATAGAAGTTGAACATTTGTTGAACTGAATTTCTTAAATCTCAAGGCTCTTTAAATGTTATACAGGTAAAAGCTAAAGAGGTCACTGCCTCTGCCTGATGGCAGTTCGAAAGTGAGACAGTTAATGCTGATGAACTTCCACAGAAAGAAGTACATATACATCTTACCATGGTGACGGAACAGGGAACTATGGGCCTCAAATATATTCTCAAGTCTCCTCTTACAGACATTTTCTTTTAAGAAAGTTCAGGGGAAAAGAAAAAAGAAGAATTTCCCTAAACGGTTTCCTAATGTAGCCTAATATACTAGGCGTTACGGAACAAAAAAAAGTCTTTCCCTTTTTATCTTGAAAGGATCTTATACCACAGAGACCTAGAAGTGGCAGGCTCACAGAACTAGAGCCAGAAGGCACCGAGGCCCAAAGGTGCTCAAAGTTACTCAGATATCGTATGACAGAGGCATAGGCACATCTCCAAGCTCCAGCAGGCAAGGAGAGCTACACCATGGGACCAGAGCAAAAGTGAAAGTCTAGGGGGATTCTAGGAGAAGGAAAAGAAAGAGCCCATCAGTCACTGAGCGACAGCAGCTGGTGACGTAGGCAGTTACCGGATCATGGTTACTAAGGCTCAAAAAGCTGTGAGGGACAGAAGGCCTTTGGACTCCAAATTAGGGGCTTGGACCCTTTTGGGGCATCTTACCCACAATTTTACACCCAGTGAGGTTTCTTTAAATTGCTACCTCCTGATGAACCATATATATTATTACCTTCTTCTAATTTTTTGGTTCCCAAGTTTCATTAGCTGGTGAAGAAGATAATGTCTCAACTTCCTTCCAAGGGTGTGTTGGGTTTGGGGTTTTTTTTAAGTGGGAGGAAAGAAGAAGGCATCCTTCAAGAAACCCCTAGAGCTGAAGGTCTCTGGGCAGCACAAAGTAGTTTTTGCACCTGTCTTTTCTCTGAACATGGGCCAGGCAAAAATCACACAGTATGTTCAAGTCGGAACTGGAAGCCACCTTAGAGGGCTACTGAGGCCAGTGCTCATTTACAGATGAGGGAAAGAGTCAGCTAGCTTTTTCTTGAAGACTTTTACCAAAGGGAAAACCCCTCCCTTCAGAGGCAACCTTGTCCACTTTCAGATAACACCAATTACTAGGAAATTTTTCCTGTCCTGGAGCTTCAATCTGTCTCTTTGCCCCTCCTCCATCCCTCACAGGGCAAGCAAACACAAGAAGTCTTCAGGGTCTTGTAGACAATACCAAGTTCTCCTCAAGTCTTTTCTTCTCTTCTCCCTCTTCCTTCAGCCAATTCTCACAGAGACTGAACTGCAAGACTCTTCACTCTCCTGATCACCCTTTCTTGGGTGCCTTTTGCTTGTCAATGTCCTCTCTAAAAGAGGGCCAGGGCTCTCTCACCTCCCCAGGCCCGGGGATGGTTTCTTCACTTAATCCTGCACTCACTTTCTTGGCTGCCAAATCACACCATTGATTCATACTAAGTTTTCAATTCCACAAGCTCAATATTTTTAGAGTTCTCCTGATGCCCTTTGTTACTTAGAACACAATATTTTTTCCAACATACCTTCATACCTCAAAGTCCACCCTAGAACCTCCGTTGTAACAAAGAAAAACAGATGAACAAAATCTAGCAACGTATGCACTATCATACTTCCCTGCTGAGAGAAGTGTGATCAAGCCTCTTCATTCACTGAATTTAACTTGTCTGGCTGCCGTTAGTGCTGTTGTGTTTATTTGCAGACCAATTAGATCCTGTGGGATGTAGCTTGCTTGGACTTCATTAAATACTGTCAGATCCTGTTCTATTATCTCCCTACTTAGCCTGGGTCTCAACTACTTAGTAGCCGTTTCTATCACGTTCTTTCCTGTTAATAAACGCTGTTCTTCTTGGGAGGGTGGGGGTGGGGGTGAGGAGTAGGTACAAACAAAACTAAAGTTGAGTAGTTCTTCCTTCTCCCTTCACCATGAACATTTCCTCTACAATAATCCTTGCTCTTCTCCTCATTACAGCTTATTTGTTGTCCTTAATATCCCTTGCTGGCCTCAGGACCCTCATGATGCACTGGTCCTCTTTGAAAACAAAGGACTAACCACAACAATATTTATGATAGATCCGCATAGTTGGACTCAGGTTTAGAGCACTACAACTCATCTTCTGAACTCTCCCCGGCAATCACGACTCTCTAATTTACAGGATGACAGGGGAAAAGGTCTTACCAACCTACCCTCCTTTCACCATCAGGACCCAGAATGAAACTTTTAGCGTACTGGCTGGTCTGGGAGATGACAAAATTCTTTACCTTTAGACCTCAAGAACACCCTTTTGTGGTTTATAATAAAAAAAAAAACCTGCTCTCAACAACTCAGGCAGGAGCCCTACTTCACAGTTCCTGTGAATACCATTTCCTCGCTACAGCACTGACTTCACATCCATGTGGATTAACCACTATCTATACTGCAGTCCAGTTGTTCTTTCCTACTGTTGGCATTAGATTTTTATCAACCCGTCTTTTCTGGAAATGTTTGATTCTCAATAATGAATCTTTGCCACTCTTTACTCACCCCATCTTCTGTCATCCGATATTTCCTGAAGCACACCTTCCTAAGTCAATGCTTCATCTCAACGGGCCCTCCAACACCTCCAGTTGAGCATTGTTCTTCTCCTACTACTTTTCTTCTCTGCCTATTTCTCTTACTCCCTTACCCCAATCACGGCTGTTGTCCACATGTCCTGAGACTTTCCATCACTCAGCTCCTCTTACTTTACTTAGACAATTCATTCCCACCCTCAATCTAGGCTCCTAGGCTACTTTTCTCACTGCTGTCTTACCCCCTTTTACCACTTAGCCACAGAGTTTTGCTTTCTTGGTTTTTGGGTGAGATTGTGATTTCATCAGCTTAAGGAACTCATAGAGGAGAAACTTCCTCTACCAATCCAGCAATTATTGGCAATCTCTAATCTTACAGACTTGCCTGGGCCACTAAGATGTTAGATGGCCCATGATCATATGGTCACACATCCAGTATATTGTCAGAGGCAGGATATGAACTCACATCTGAATCCAGGATGCACAGGTGAGCCCCCCCCAACACCCTGCCTCTCAATTTGCTCATATTAAATACTTAAGAAATGGCTAATGAATGTCGAATGAATGAATGCACCACACTACAAATCAGCCAATTTCTCTGCTCCAGACACTGGCAGAGGGAAGAGAGAAAATCATGAAGATTTGATCTATTTCAAAACCATGAAGCCATGTTTTGGCTCTCACCTCTACTGGCCGCTTCTTTTATTCAACATCTAACTATTTTCTGGCATGCTCTCTACCACTGGTGTCTCTGCTCTGTTCTGGCTCTCAACATCATGGCCCCCTTAAGTCACCATCTACTTTACAGAAAAAATGCAGGTCACTGGGAGGAAGCTCCTTTATCTACTTGCTTTGCCATGAACTAATTCTTTCTCTCCACTCACGCTTTCCTGCAGTTCCCAGGGAAGCTACCTGCCTCCCTTTTCAGGCTAACCCTTTCATCCATGCACTCATTGATTTGCCCTTCCTGAAGACCTTGCTACCTCCTGCTCTGACACCTTCTCCACTGGCTTCTTCTCACCAACCTTCAATTAGGGCCCTGCCGTTCTCCTGACGTCCTGCTAGCCAAATTCAAGGCTGTCAGCCCCTCGACTTCCCTATAGCAATTAGCTGACCCCTCCTCTCTGGCTGCCTTTCCAGTTCTCACGCTATCTCCTCCTCAGCAGTTTCTCTCCCTCTTTTCACCCCCACAAGGGGGCACTGTCCCCTAGGGGAGGGGTGACACTACTCTGCTCCATGGTTGTTCTTTTGGGGGGGGGTCCAAACTTGTGATTCCATTAGTGTAGACAGTTCTGATTGAGGAAAAGCCTCCCAAGGTAGTCTAGTGATTAGCGGCAATCTCTAGTCTTCAAGACTTGCCTGGGAACTTGCTGAGGTTCACAGTTACACTGAGTCAGAAGTAGGCCTTGGAGCCTCGTCTTCCTGACTGAGGCTCACTACCTCTACTCTTATTTTTCAACAATTACTCTCTCAATTACTCATTTCTCATAACTCCAAACATCACCTTCATGTTAATAATGCCCAAATCTATTGCTCTGGCTCCAGCCCTGCATTTTCAAACTACTAAAGGGCAGGTTTTCTATCATCTGCAGAGGCCTGATGGTTGAACTTTCATTTCATCTTGCAAAGATCATGCCTCTAAGCTACTTCCCAGCCATCTTTACTCCATCTCTACTCCCTGCCCCCTGTACTCTGGCCACCGTGCCCTTCTCTGGACCCTTGGATACTGGGCTGATGGATTAGTTTTTATCCTGCCTGAAATCAGACTTCCACACCACTTCTTGGCCATCTCCCCACACTGAGAACTCCTCTCCACCTCTCTAGCTCCCTTCTATGCCTTGTCTTCTCCCAAAAAGGATGGAAGTTCCTTGAGAGCAGGGATTGTCTTACTTTCTTGTATTAGTATCACCAGCACTTAGCATGGACACATAATAAGAGTTTAACAAATGCTCGATCCATCCCACATCACTTCAAGTTTAACATATCCAAATTCATCAACACCCAAAACCAGTCCTTTCTCCCAACTTTCCTGTGTCACTTACTGTCATAACCAACTGCCAGGTCCTTTCAGGGTCAAGATATTAAAATGGTCTTTGGCTCCTTCAGCCCTATACTAAGTTGTCAAGTCCTAACAATTCTGCCTTAGAAATGCCTTCTCCATTCCAACATCCACCACCTTGGGGCAGGTTTTCATAGCCTCTTAATGAGGCTGGGGGAGATGATCTTAGCTCTATTTCAGCCTCAAGCATTCAAGCCTTGTCCATTCATTCTGATCAGTAATTCAAGATTAATCTTCAATCGTTCAACAACCATTTCTTAAGTATCTACTACATAAAAGTCATGAAAACCTAGTATCTATCGAGTCACTGCTTTACCCCTTCATGTCTATGCTTGATTTGCCATGGCTTCACTACCACCCAAGACAGTTCTCTCACTTGGATCACT
This sequence comes from Trichosurus vulpecula, assembly GCF_011100635.1. NCBI lineage: Eukaryota > Metazoa > Chordata > Mammalia > Diprotodontia > Phalangeridae > Trichosurus > Trichosurus vulpecula. Next base: position 299,058,473 of record NC_050577.1, read on the forward strand.
ATAATATAACCTCTTCCTTGGACTCCTTCCCTCTCATTTGTATCCTCCTACACAAAAACAACCTCAAATAGCAGCTAAACTTAAATGCAATGACCAGTTGGGGTCCCAGAGATTGGCCTTTCCTCCTCGTAGGAGACTGAGGATCCAGAATGCCGCACACACTACCAGACACAGTCATGTTGGTGGTGGCTAATTTTGCATAACTTTTATTAAAGGGGAGGACAGTATATCAGGAAATAATTATGAAGTAAATAACAAAAGGCACAAATGAAACTTTTTTTGAAGCTCTGGGGAATTCAACGTGAGCAGAAAGCGAATGTTGTTGCTGTTTGGCCTTCGTTCTCAAAGAGGACCATGCCATCATGAAGGTGATGCCATGACACACTAGTGAAGTGGATTTAAGTGAGGGAGGGCTGTGCAAAGTCACCAGCCTCACTTTCTCCTCCAGAGCCAATGTGAACCTAGATCGAATTAAGGAAGGAATCGGGTCCAGCACTGGGGAGGTAAGTGTACTCTGATCAGATCACACATCTCTAGTCTTGTGTCATGTCAGAGAGGACACTGAGAAGCAGGAAAACATGCAGAAGAAAGCTATCGGGATAATGAGGAGCCTCAAGAACATGCCTGTGGAAGGAATGATTAAAAGAATTACACGTTTAAACTGGAGAAAATTCAGGATAACATGATAGGATTCTTCAAGTCCTTGAAGGGTTGTCATGTGCAAGAGTTAGTATAAGTCTTGTTGCCCTGGGCCTCAAAGGGCAGACCCAGGAGCACACAGGGTATTTCAGAGATGCAGACTGAAGCTTTATGGAAAAGGAACCTCCTGAACAATGAGAGCTTCCTTACAGTGGGGTGCCATTTGGGTGCCGTGCTGAAGGGACTGGACTAGATGGCTTCGAAGGTGCCTTCCACCTCTTTAGGAGTCCGTGCCTGATGAGCAGTGATGTTTCCCAGAAGGCTGCAGACCTCACAATATGGACCTAACTGCATTTAAATCAATATTTCAATTCCAATGAGACATGAGGAATTTGGGCGCAGCAAAATGAAGAGGAAGGAAGGGGATCCAAATGGAGAAGAAAGTCCTGGAAGTACCTACTTTAGAAAAGACAGCAACATTAGCTTCAGAGAGCAAGTTAATAGAGACGGTTTCTTGTTGCAACTGAGATAGTAGTGACCCCGGCAGGCTCTCCAAGTAGACATCAGCTACTATACGAGGGAATCTTTCCAACTGTGAAAAGAGATATTTGCCACACCTTTCCCAAACTGAAGTAGAAACCTCAGGAGAGATTTCCCCACACAGTATTCACTTGGAAATAAGACCCTAATGCCCAGAGTATACCGAGTACATTGTTTACTTAAACTGTTTTAGGACTGATTAAATGTCTTACTTTTGAAATGCATGTCCTTTATTCAATCTGCTCAGAAAATCAGTTTAGATGACTTGCAAAGTTCCCAGCTAAGCTGACTTGAGATGGGGACATGAGGTAAACAAAGGAGTTATCATCCACATATCTCACAATGAACCCAGTTACACATGAAAAGACAAAGTTAGGTGACAATTACATACACTTTCCCCCTTCTCCTCCAGCTCTTACCCAATGTTCCTCTAATAATCAATGGTGCCAAAGACCAACCTAAAGCAATGTGGGCACATTCTAAAAAAAGCTTGTTGGCCCACATCTTTCCCAAATGCAAGATCATGCTGTTTTGTTGGGGTTTGTTTGTTTTTTTAAATCAAAATGCCTTCATTTTCTGTTCTTGCATGGCAAAGATTCTGTTTGTTTAAACAAGAGTACTTCAATGTTAAAAATAATTTCAAAGAATGACTTGCCAAGGAAAGTCCCCATGGATAATTTCATAGATAATCAACCCTCAGGACAATCCAGAGTTGACTATAATGCCAGAGTCTCTCATCATCCACAAAGATTCTATCACTTCCTAAGGCTATTTTCCCTAAAAGAAATGCTTTAAATTGCTCAACTCTTCCCAGCTTACCTCCTGTTTCTTATCCATCTACAAAGTAGAATCATTCGAGCAAAGATCTCTCATACCCACCACACAACTGAAAAACTGAGTTTTCTTGTCCAGTTGGAAATTACTTTGATCAGGTATGACCTTTCTAAGCTTTCACTTAAAAGAATATCTGAATGCCTGAAAATTATCTTCTGGGAGTTCCCTCAAATACCTTTAGGGGAAAATAGAAACAGATTTCTCTTGCATTTTTACCAAAACTTCCCCAATATCTTTCAGTTTTGGCAGGTCCTGACAAAATGCCCTCTCCCTATACACCCTTCCAGGGAGGGGAATTTGGGTCAAGAATACTGCCAACTTCTAGTTGCCTTAGGCAAATTTCCAAACCCAGTTTAACCCATGAGGTTAAACATTTCTCAGTGACGCAGTATTCCTCAGAGGGAGGAATAAGGAAGAGGTCCAAAAACCTATTCTTCCCAAAGGAAAAAAAAAAAGCCAATTCAAGCCTTTGTCTTGTTCCAGAGAAATAAGTGAAGCTAAACCGTATTTCATTTACCCCCTCAATATTCCCATTAGAGGCAAAAAAAAGTTGGGAGAGAGGTAGTTGCAGAAACATAAAATTACCCTAATCAAAAAATTCGTTTCTAGAGCATAAACATATCCTATGATTTCCACTCATGATCTAAGTGGGGGAAAAATCCGTAATAAAGTGAAAAAATAGGAAACAATTGGGTAGAATAACCTAAAATTGAAAAAATATGTTGGGCAATGAGTTCAGATCAGATGGGAGTGGAAATCCACAACTGAATCACATCAAATAAGAGTGTGTGTGTGCACGTGCGCGCACGCGCACGCATATGCGTGCACACGTGTATGCACACGCAGGCACACAGGGTGGGGAAGAATAAAAAAGTTTTATACACACATAAATATATGTATACACACACACAAACATACATGAGTACACACATGTACAGACACACCAAAAGGTTTTTTTGTTTGTTTTTGGCAGGGCAATTGGTGTTAAGTGACTTGCCCAAGGTCACACAGCTGGTACATGTGTCAAGTGTCTGAGGCCAGATTTGAACTCAGGTCCTCCTGACTCCTGGTGCTCTACTCACTGTGCCACCTAGCTGCCCCAACACACCAAAAGTTTTAATAGAAGAATATCAGTTATCTGGATTCCTCGCACACCACTCAGAATGTTCTAGAAACCACTACAGAAATGTGAATGATTTTATGGAATGAACTTACTTATTAAAACGATTTTAAGACTGAACCAACGATGGTAGTATCCCTTGCTCAGCTATGTGTTCACGCAGGTTTTCTCACTTAATTGTCATACTAATTCTGTGAGGCAGGCGGGGCAGATCGTATTGCTATTATTTTCATTTTAAAGACAAAGAAACTGAGATACAGAGAGATTCAGTGTTTTGCCCAAACTCTCTTTAACTCCTTCCATGATATCAAGCAGCCACTCACCCTAAAGCTGTTGAAGGACTAAGAAAGTGTTCACAAAAAGAGGTCCAGTTTTTGTACTTGACTTCTATCCAGCGAAACTGCTTCCTCTACACTGGCAACGAGCCTATGTTACTTCTAAATCACAAGCTCCAGGGCCAAAGTGAGAAGGAACCTCAGAGGTCCAAGAGTTCAAACTCCTCACCTGATTGATAAAGAAATGGAAGTCCAGGAATGAAACGATTTGTCCAAGGCGATATTAGAGGTAGAATTTAAACTCAAGTTCGGTGACTCCAGAACCACTGTTCTTGCCACTGCGTCCAATTTAACAGGCATTTATTAAGCACCTATTAGGTACTTATTGATCTTCAAACCTACCCTATAGACAAAGAAGAAATTCACTGCGAATGCTGCACGACAATCCAAGAACCCAGCAGTGGGAGCTCCCCTTGCCCAGTGACCAAGTCATGCCACTTCTCCAAGACTTTGCTCCCTCATCTGTTGGACTAGAGGATCTCTCAGGTTCTTCCAGCTCTAAGTCTCAGGATCCTACGAATTCACTTTTTAGAGTCAGTCAACAAGCATTTATTAAGTATCTACTATTTGTCACAGTCTAAGAGGGGAGACAGCAAGAACTGGACAAGATGAATTGGACATAATCAGCAGTGGGAATGGGAGAAGGTGGGGTTTGATCTGGGGCTTGAAGAGAGTCCAGGAAGCCAGGAGGCAGAGAGAGCATTCCAGGGATGGAGGCACAGCCAGAAAAAATATGCAGACCGGGGAGATGGAGGGTCATGTTCTGGGAAGAGTAGGCAGTCAGTATCACTGCATCGAAAAGTCTGTGAGGATGAGGAAAGGGGCCAGGAGGGGAGGGGGCCAGGTTATAGAGGATTTTCAATACCAAGCAGAGGATTTCATATCTGTATGTGGAAGTGATAAAGAAAGGATTTTATTAAAAAGGACAGTGACGTAGTCAGACCTGTGCTGTAGGCAGCTGGACTGAGGAGAGAGAGCCGAGGGAACTACAACACTAGGCCCGGCTGTGAGGTGCCTGACCAGGGTGGCAATGGCACAGGGTCACACAGCTAGTATTTTTCACAGGCTGGCAGAATTTGAACCCAGACCTTTCTCACTCGGGAGACCCGCCCTGTATCCACTAGACTAGACCATGCTGCCTCTCTAATCCTATTTTACAGACAAGAAGGCTACGACCAGGAAAAGTTAAATGTGGTCACAGTCATAGTCAGAAAGTCTGAGCCAGGATTCAAATCCAGGTCTTTGATTCCATCAAGTCTAGGGCTTCTCCTGTGATACCAATGAACCAATCACTCCTCCCTGACTGAGGCCACCATTTTCAGAACACTTGGTTGTAGGATAGAGGTTCCTCGAAGAGAAGGAAGGCTCTTTTTCTCCCTTTCCATGAGAACTAGTATGGGAATGAGATATTGAGAGTCTCCAAGAAAAGAGGAGCATTTCCCAACTTCATTCCTATGGTATATGTCACAGCCGAGACTCTGGAAAAAGACGTTTTCACAAGCTGCCAGAAGCCATGCCCTAATCTCAGGGGATGACTAACCACTCAAGCTTTATGGTGTTGATGTCATGCTGGCAGTGGCCAACATTTCACTGGTAGAACATGTTGACTCTTGATATCCAGCTAAGGGATGAACATCCTGTAGAAATCAAGAAACTCACATGCATAACCATAACATCACTTAGCAACTTTCAGCTTAAAAGTAATTCGTAAACCTTAACAAATCTGTCCCTACCGTGAGTAGTTTATGGAAATGTTTGTTAAACTCCAATTTTTCTAATTCTTATTTCACATAATAACTCAAGTGCTAGACAAAGATCTTCCAAACACTTCCAAAGGGCGACTGCAATTTGGAACTAAGTTTAAAGTAACAATACACAAGAAAATTATTCGGAAAGGAAGTTTACCAATGAAAGATCCTGAAGCATCTGAACGCTATTTTGAACAAAGTGAGGTCAAAGGTGTTTGACATCCCAAGGAAATAAATTCTGAGAGATGGTACAATCAGCCACATTCCATGAACACTGCCCATCTCATAATGGCCAACCTCGCCTTGGGAACACCCTGGCACAAGCAATGCTCCAGGGGGGCTATGGGTAAGAGCCAAAGGAGAAGGCTGGCAGTAGGCAAGATGTGGCAGCATCCTAACAGCACATATCCAAGCTGGCAGGGCTGAACTGAAACCTCACTGGGATGGCTCTTCTTGCTTTGAGGTAGGTCTAGTTAAAGATGCTTTCTGAGAGGCTGAAGCAGGAAATTGTTCTAGGTGACAAACTGAAGCGTATCAAAAAGAAATAATGAAATCCTTAGTCTCTAAAGCAAAAGCCAGCCAAAGTATATAGGGCTTCTGTGTGGCAGGCACAGCTTGGGACCCAAGGCACAAGAAATGAGGTGGGTATGGAGACTGTCCTTACTTCTATATCCATAGAATCTGATACAAAACTGAAGGGTATGTCTAACTCTATGACCCTGGGCAGGTCATTTGCCCTCTGCTTGCCTCAGTTTCTGCACTTGCAAAATGGGGATAATAAGAGTATTTACCTCCCAGGGCTGTTGTGAGAATCAGCTGAGACAAAGTGATTGTAAAGCACTTCGCACACAGGGACTGGCACACAGCAACTATATTATAAATGTCATCTACGGTCATTATTATTGTTTATTTCAAACAAGGATAATGCAGAAATTAATTCCATTTGAGCTCCATCCTGACCCCAACTCCAGGAATTCAGAGCTTAACCAGATGATTAACTGCCCGTAGGAGCCACTCTTTCTTTCCATTCCAAGTCTATCCATCCTTGGAAGTTCACCTCAGAAAATAACTCTCACTGCTGAGCCCCAGAGGTCACCCAGTCTAATTCAAACCAGGACAGCCTCTTGCAAACTTGACAGGAGGTCATCCAGGTTCCATCTGAAGACCTCCCGTGAAGGAGCACTCATTAGCTCCCAGGACAGCCTATTCCCGCCTCGAAACTGATCTGAAGAAAACCTGCCCTTCTGAAGCTTCTTGGCCTCTTGGCCAAGCACTAAGTCTCCTCCAAGAAGCTTTCATACTTTTCATTTCAAAACAATCTATTTCAGCATCTTGTCTAATAGAGCATATGAGCTCCGGGGAGACAGAAGAATGCTTTTTCTACCATCTGTATAACAACAGATTAGCACAGTCTATTGTTATTCCAGAAACATGCATGGGATGTGATGGTTTGAGTCAGTTTTTCAATCCTTAAATATCTATCAAATTCAAACATACTGATACTGGTCACCAAGAGCAGAACTAAAGATTTCATAAAGGTTAACACACAAGTCAACTGACAAACTGCCTTAGCAAAAGGATCTTATTGCTAGGTAATGCATTATTACTCTTCAGAGTAAAGCCACTAGAAAATTATTCTCAAACATCTCCTAAGTGGAAGAACTACTTTAGTAACTATGAGATTAAAACCACCATCAACAAAAACCAATCATTGTGAAGTTCCTCAAACTTCTGACCTTTAGGGCAAGAAGGAGAAAGGATCTTTTTAACTGAGAGCCAGCAATGACCTTCATAGACTAAATGTTCCTACTATAACGATATTCCCATCCAAAGAGACTGCTTTGCTACATCGGTAAACATGCCTAAAGCACGTTTACGGCAAGAAACTCAAGTGGCTTTGCTTAGTATCAGGGCTATTCAAAAACAGGATTTGGGTTATGGGCCAGGAGAGGTAGAGCTAGAAATTTTACTTCGTTGTAATTCAAAAAGGTAACCCTTCAAATCCTTTGAGATGGCAACAGTCATGACTGGAAACAGCAGCCTCCAGGAGATTGCCTAGAACTTCTGTGAGTTTTACAAGGGATATGAGATAGAATCAAGACTCTCCTGGGAGATAGTGGGGGCCTAGGACAAAATTCATTGTGAGCCCAATGACCCCCTCCCTTTAACATTTTAAAATCTGGTCAAAATTATAAAGCACAGCCTTGAAGGGGGAAAAAGAAGCAAACCAAAAGAGGAGAAATACCAACAAGTCCAAAAAGAAAAGGAAATGAGGCTGCCAGGCAATTGGCCTACTTTCCTGGTGCCCCCACTGCCAGGCACATGAGTATCTTGGGGCTGATCTTTTTTGGCCCCAGCTGGAGATGCCCTCGACCTCCTCTTCTTGCCTCCTACTTCCCAAAGTTACTGGGCTGCTCCATCTTCCAAGAACCCAAAGGAATATGGCTTCCCCTCCTCCAAAGGATGGAACTCAGGCTAACTAGCTTTACTCAAAGGACAATTCTGCTTGTAATGCAAAGAAAAGGAAATAAAATGCAACAGAATGCTTCTTTAACTTAATGAAAGATAATAAACCCCAATTAATCACCATGCCTGAGTTGTGAAGTCTTTAGCTACAGAATTAAAAACAGAAAACCAAAGGAGGCAGCGCACAGAATAAAGGAAAGTGACCAAACTGGTTCTACTTAACCAACTGCCTAAACGGGAGCATGGTAACAAATCATGATAAGGAAGGAAAAGCATCTCATTGTTCCTGTGGCTCAAGCAGCCAGGGAGCATACCAGTAACAAAAATGGCTTTTCCCCATTAAGTCACATGCATTTCTCAAATGATTCTTTGGTCTCCTAATATAAGCCATAAATGAGTTAAAATGGAGGAAATGAAGAGCCAGCCCTTCGGCAGCAATAACCATGATGCTCTCTGCCAGGTGACAATGGGGCAAAGCAGGAGGCATCCCTGACTCCTGGCCCATCCTGGCTCTGGCCCTGCTGCTAGGACCGAGGCCGGAAAGGACACCTTGACCTGCCTTCAGTAAGCTCTGAAGCTCTGAATTGTGCTGAGCACAGGTCAGCCCCAAATGCACAGGGCTGAGGAGGAAGAACTCTGGACAGGGAAGAAAGAGGCAGGACTTTTGGCTGGGAGATTTAATTTCACCATCTGTAAAACGAAACTCCATTCTGTTATGGCATTAAATGACTATGAGATCCTAAGACTGAGCCGTGTGTGCGCACCTACGGGGGGGGGGGGGGGGGGCGGAGAAAAGGAAGAGGGGGGGAAGAGGAAAGACAGACACAGAGGGAGAAAGAGGTGACATGAATAAGATAAGGGAGATAAGGGAGAGGGTGATGAGAAGAAAGTGAAATAGGGAAAGGGAGGGAAGAAGAGGAAGAGGGGGAAAGAAAGGGAGAGAGACGCAGAGAGAAGAGAGAGAAGAGGGAGGAGGAGAGAAGGGAAGGAGGAGGTGAAAGAGAAAAAGGGGGGGGGAGGGAAAGGGAGGGCAAGAGGGAGGGAGAGCAAATGCATGAGCACTTTTTCCACATACTCCAAGGTCTCATACCAAGCTGTTCCGCAGAAATGCCCTTTCAAGCAGTTTAAACACTTCAAAATAACGTCACTATTTTATGCCCAAGGGAGCTGAGATTATTCTTGCCTATCAAAAACAAAAAATAACTCTGTGTGCTTCTAGTTTATAAAACTTCTGAAAGGCTTAGCTAATTGAGGGTACGTTTGTGTGTACAGGAGGGATCACCAGCTCTGCCAAGAACACAGGCTAACACAAACACTGCAAAGATAAATTTTAATAAATCTTACGAAGAAGAAACAAAGAGAAAAATGTGAAAGGGATTTATACAAACTCTACTGGTCAAAGGGAACAGCTTAATGGCATGGAGTTCCTCCTCCACCGGCATTGGGGGGGGGGGGCGCCCCAGGGCCTGGCCTCATAGATCTCAAACAGCAACCCTGCTTCCTTAGCCAGGAGACTGCACAACCCAAAGCTTTCTTCACAGAACACTGTGTCAAAGCTGGTAGCCATCCTCACTGCACAATTCAAGACTTCCAAATGACCTTTTAGTAGTCACTCAATTCTTGGCCTAGAGCCCAATGAAACATGGCAGGATCTAGATGAACTGAACTAACTTGAGTTAGCAGCACCAGCCTCTGCCCCTCAGACTGGAGGGTGGAGCAAAAAATTCTTCCCCAAACCTAGGGAATTCTTCATTTCCCATCAGCACCTTGATACTGTATTGTATTGTATTGTACTGTGACTTAGAACATCCAAACTAACAGAAATATGCTTTCCTGGCCTAGTCTTTCAGAAATTTGCTCCCCCAAACAAATCACGTACTTTAAATATGGATATAGATATATACACATATAAATAATACGCACACACACATTCATAAAGATAGGTTTTTATTCAAAGGCACACTTCAATTGTGGGGTCAAGTTATCCCTGCATTCTAATACTGGCCCAATACTTGGACCCAGACACAAAATAATGTAAGCAGAAGTCAAGCCAAGATGGCGGAACGACCAGAAGATATGCAGGGAGCTCCCTACTGCAAATGCTTCAAGCAGGTTTAAAAAAGGCACCAGACCAAATCCTGAAAGGGAAATGCAGAAAAACTTGGGCAGCTGTATTGGTAAGCAAAATGGGCTCCTTAGCACTTAGTTCAACAAGTGCCCTTGAAGAGTTTGGCCTTTGTTTCCTTTGATTAATTCAGTGTCTTTGATTGAGTCTTACCAGGTGCTAAGCCTATGTGGGTGTGGATTGGTGACTAGGATGGGGCCCAAGGTGGGGCTGGCTAAGGGGAGATGCTAACTCCAGAGCCATGCCCTATTAGGTGTTAACCTAATTTACCTCCCAGGGTCCTAAGGGGAGGGGCCAACTCAAGAACCAATCACCAGAGCCTAAGCTCTGGTCATTCAGATGACGTTTGATGACATCTGAAGCCCTATAAGAAGAGAGGACGGAGCCATTTGCGCAGGGCTCTCAAGATGGTGTTGATGAGTAGACTCCGGGCAGCTACAGCTAGAAGCCCTCCAGCTTGTAACCCGGATGCTGAGACTTTGTTGAACTCTGGTAACTATGTATTGGGATTTGAATCAGACAAGGTCTGTCTGTTGATGTTTGTAATTTGTTTGTATTTTGTTCTGAAGTTCAGGGTGCTGGCTTTTTCCTCTGAACTAAGTGAATAATATTTGAATGCTGAATTAAAGTAAGCTTGTCAACCCCTTCACCTTGCTTTCCTTAGTTAAGCAGATCAAAAGAACCTATGCTGTTGGCAGCTTTCCGGGTGCTGGCTGTGGGTTGATCTTGTACCCCCACATAAGCTGCTAGCCAGATTGTTGAAACAGCAGCCCAGGCTGACACAGAGACAGATAGGAAGGTCTGCAGACACTGGGATGGGACCAAACCAGGAGCACGCCAATGCAGGCCACCCCAATGACGAAGAGGTTGTGAACCAGACGAAGAGGTTGTGAACCAGACAAAGACTCGAACCTGGCCAGACTCAGGCCCAACTGGCACTATCCTGTCCTAAGTTACAGACTTAGGGTGGATTGCAGAAGGGAGTGTCACTGCCAGGTAGGGAGACCCCAGGTACTGTACTGAAAAAGGAGGAAGTTCAGAAGCCAGCAGCAGCAGCATGGCTCAGACCTCAAGCTTAGAATAAAGTCTCATTTTGAGCATCTAGCTCAGCCTGCAAAGCAATAATCAAGACAGGAATCAAGACCAAAAGGAAGCCTACAGTTCTGCCCACTCAGAACCAAGAGAGCTTTCCAACTAGCTAACAGGGGCTGAGTCCAGCAGCATCTACTCTTGCTCAGACCCAAACCCAGATCAGGCACCTGTAGAGATCAGACAGAGAGGGCAGCAATCAGACCACCCTGAGAGCACTGAAAGTCTGCAAGGTCCCAGTTTGCCCTCAGACCCTGGAATAACACAACATTCTAAGAAAAAAACAGCAACAGGACAAGCCCAAACCTTTCCTCCAGAAGTGTGTAGAGCAAAGCCCTAACATCAAGTCTGAAGTTGGAAAGTAGGCTGGAAGACCAGACAAACAAACAAAACCCACTGTCACAAGCTATTAAATGATGGCAGGGACCCTCAAAACATAAACACAGAAGAGAAGGACTCATAACCTCCCAGCAAAGCCTCAGAGGAAAACACAGCTTAGGCACAAATTTAATCAGAGTTCCTGGAAGAGATAAAGCAAGAGGAAAAAAAAAGTTTCATAAGTGAAATGAAAACACTTGAATAAGAAACTGGAAAAGAAATGAGAGCTATGGAAGAAAGAATGTAAAAGGGAATTAATAGCTTGGCACAAGAGGTACAAAACTTTGCCCAACCAACAAACTCTCTGAAAATGATAATGGACCAAATAGCAGTCAATAACTTCATGAGCCAACAAGAAATACTGAAACAAAGCCAAAAGAGTGAAAAAAAAAATAGAAGAAAATGTAGGCTATCTCACAGAGGAAAAAATGACCTGGAAAACAAATTAAAAAGAAAAAAAAAATTTTTAAATCATTAAATCATCTAAAAAACATGACCAAAAAAATGAGCCAGTCATCAATTTTCAAGAAAACTTCAAAAAAAAAAAGTCCAGATCTCCTAGAACCAGAAGGCAAAGCAGAAATACAAAGAATGCAACAGTGACCTCCTGAAAAAACTCCAAAATGAAAATTCCAAGGAACATTATTGCCAAAATCCAGGGCTTCCAGGTCAAAGAAAAAACACTAAGATCATCCAGAAAGAAAGAATTCAAGCATCCAGGAGCCGCACTCAGGTCTAGCAACCACCACTGCCCAGGGCTGCAAAACTTCAAATAGGAGATTCCAGAAAGCCAAGGCTATGCGCTTACAGTGAAGAGAATTTCACCCGGCAAAACTGACTATAATGCCACAAAAAATGGACCTTTAATAGAGGACTTCCAATCATTCCTGATGAAAAAGGTCAGGGCTGCCAAGAAACTCTGAAGTTCAAACACAGCAGTGAAGAGAAACATAAAAAGGTAAACCTGAATGAATACTGATAAAAGACTAAATAAGGATAAACTATTTACATTTGAATATGGGGAGAAGATACATGTGTCCCCTGTGAACCCTATCATCAGGGTTCATAGAGGGAGTTCAATTAGACAAGGCCTAGGAGTGTTTCTACTATGTCTTGATGATCTTAAGAATGGAAAAAGAAAGGAAGAAAAATACACTGGGTGGGGGGCAGTGAAAGGAAGATTAGAGAAAATTATCTTACATAATCATGTGCACATGTAGAAATTTACACAAAGGAGGGAGAGGTGGTAGAAGGGGAGCGGCTGACACTTCAGCCTCACTCTCAACTAACCAAAAGAAGAACATGAACACACACACACACACACACACACACATGCACGCACGCACGCACACAGAATCGGGAAGAGAAATCCATTTCACTCATCAGGGAAATAAAAGAGAAAGAAGAGACCGTGGGAAGGGTGATTAGAATAAGGGGGAAAAAAGAGTTCTAAGCAAAACAAACTCCATGGATAGCTCTTTTTGAGGTGACAAAGAACGGTAATCTGACAGGGTGCCCATAAACTGGGAAGCGAACTACTGATGGTCTCTATGACAGAACACTAACTGTTGTGGTGAACTTTTATCTGCACAACAACCAAGCAGAATTCCAGAGGACTAATAATGAAAGAGCCTACCCATCCCCAACAGAGAAGTAAAGGACTCAGAATGCAGAATGAGACAAATTTTTTTTGGACATGGTCAATGTAGAAATTTATTTTGATTGACTATGCATGTTTGTAAGGATCTTTGTTTTTCTGGTGTTCTGAACTGGGAACAGGGAGTGGGAGGGCAAGAAGGTGGAGCTTGGCTGATTAAAACAAAATATTTTAGAAAAAAATGCAAAAAAGGAAAAGAAAGAAATCCAAGTAACTAAAAATATTCTCTCTTCTCTAGGTTCTCATGACACTACTCTTGCCTGGTTCTATTCCTACCTTTCTTGACCACTCCTTTTAGGTCTCCTTTGCTAGATCTTCATGCCTGAAAAGCATGAGTGTCTCACAGGGTTCTGTCTTGGACCCTCTTCTCTTCTCCCTCTACAGAAGAGTCTATACTATCTTCACTTAGTGATGTCATCAGCATCCATGGATTCACTTATCTCTGTGCTGATGATTCTCAAATTTGACCTCCAGTCTCACATCTGCAATCGCCTATTAGACATCTGAAACTGGATTTCCTACAAGGCATTTTAGACTTCAAATGCCCAAAGCTGAACTCATCTTGTTCCCTTCCCTCCCTTCTTCCTAAATTCCCTGTTACTGTAGAAGGCACCACCATCTTCTCAGTCCCTCAGGCTCACAAGCTGGCATCATCCTCAACTCTTTACTCTCTTAATCCACACACATACCCAATCTTTAGTCAGGTCCCGTCATTTCTACCAGCCAAACATCTGCCAGAGACAATCTCTCCTCTTTTCTGACACTGCCACCACCATCACTCCACACCTGGACTACTGGAGTGATCTGCTGGTGGTTCCCCTTATCACAAATCTCTTCCTATTCCAGTCCATTCTCCACCGAGCTGTGAAAGTACACGCAGCTGACCTTGTCTCACCCCTACTCAATAAACTTTATACCCTCAGTGCTAAGTTAGCACAACGCCTGATACAAGGTGGGTGCTTAATATATGCCTGGAGACTAAAAAGGTAAGGTTAGCAGTTTAAGTCACAGAATAAGGTAAATGACAAGAAATTTCTTTGCATGCCTTCTATAAAAGAAAACTACAAATAACACAAGAGCAAGCCTGTCTGGCCAGACCATAGGTTAAATGGCTATGTAAATGAACATAGGGTCACAGGTTCCATCAACATGAGAACCACAGAGTTTTCTTCTTTTCTATGATCTCTAATGCCAACTAGCCAGCCTGAAAATAAATGTTATCTGCAGATAGCTCAGTTTCCACCTGGCTCCTCTCATTTTGGACTTCTTTGCTTTACTATACCCCCGGTAAACTCATCACTGGGAAATCTTAACCATCTTACAAGATCCCTTCAGCCTTGGTACTCACACACCTACACTATCCTCCTCTCCTTTGACTGAAGGGTGGAGCCATGAACACCTCAAGCTCCGTTTAAGAAGTTGGGGGTGGGGGGTGGGGTGGACATCTCCTCAGATACCACCTCATTTCCCACAAGGCCACACTCATTTTGGACTACTTCTTTGCTTTTCCACCAAGCCCCTATGCTACCTCCTCCCACTCTTCTTTAGCTTTCTGTTTTGTGTTATGCTACCCCATTATATCTCCCCGTTGTGTTGTGGTCCCCCAGTCAGCACCTTAAGGATAGGAATTGTCTCTCTTTTTCATATTTGTATCCTTAGCACAGTGCTTGACACAAAGTAGGCATTTAAAAATGTTTACTGCCTACTATGTCACTGGTCACAAAGGAAACTGGGCAAGAGACTATTTTAACATAAATCCATCCTCATTACTGAAAAAAAAAAATCAAAGCATATACTATATCTGAGTCCCAAACAATTTTTAAACAATTACCTAACAGCCTGACAACATACAAGCATCACAGAAGGAAAACTGGGCTACAGCCTAGAAGACCATAGTTCTAATCTCATTTCAGCCCCCAAACTGTCTATGTGATCATAAACGAGTCACCTGATTTCTCCTGGCCTCACTTTTCTGACACATCACATGAAGAGGTGTTATCTTGCCTAATTCTTAGGGTTGGTGTGAGGTTTTCAAAAAACAAAAGGTTTGTGAAAGCACCTTATACATTGGTATGAGTATTAGAATCACACACTCATTGAGGCAACATTAAAATCTAAGTGTGCCGAGTTCAAATCCAGAGCCCTTAATAGACTACACTGTCTCCTCTCAACTGGAAACTAAGCTTGATGAGAAGTACGTGGTGAGTCTCTTTTTCTAGACCAAGTCTACACCCCATCAAATAGGGAAATGGTAACAGCACCTACTTCCCAAGGTTGTTGTGAGGATCAAATGAGATGACATTTGTAAAGTTTTCACCAGAGCGCCTGGCACACAGTAGGTGCTATGTAAATGTTAGCTATTGTTATTATTAAAAGCCAGGTCTCTCTCACTTGTAGCTTTGTATCCCCAGTTCCTAGAGAATGTTATTTCTGCTGTTTTTTTAGTGGTGAGAAAACAAATCAAGGTTTATAATACAGCTGGCAAAAGCCACTTCACCAGAATACACCATTCCTGATACCTCAAAGGCCTTTGCTACCAGGATCCCAATCATCAGAGAAGGATGGCCATAACGGGGGAATCTCTGGACACTGACAATAGACGGCCTACATTCAAGTATGGATACATGTTTAGAACTACACTCTTACTCTTATAAATAAAACAGTATGTTATCTGTTCCTAGAAACCCAATAGCTAGGATATAACAAGGAGAATGGAACTCCCTCCATTCAAGACTACCACATTTTTTCCACTCTAGCCCCCTTCGAGAATGTTCAAGTTAATTCAACCAACTTTTATTGAATTATCACACCTATGTTCTAGGACTCAGAGGTGAGGAACCTGTGGCCTCGAAGCCACATGTGGCCCTCTAGGTTCTCAAGGAAGACCCTTTGACTAAATCCAAACTTCACAGAATTGTTCTTGGATTCAGTCAAAAGGTCACAGTTGAGGACCTAGGGGGCCACATGTGGTCTCAAGCCGCAGGTCCCACCCTGCATTGGGTGTTAGGAACGTAAGGAGGAACACGGTACCAATCTGATCACTCAAGAGCCCAATGTTTTTCAGTCCTTGAATTTTAAATGGTACAGGAAAGGGAATGTGACTGTAAGATTTCTGTGGGTATAGACAGCACCCAGAAGTGTGCAAAAAGCAATCAGGCACTTAAGCATTGCTTGTGATCAAGAGGATAAGAAGGAAGATGAAAATGCAGGAACTGATTTGTCCTAATTTTCAGATAGCACTTAAAAGTATCCTAGAACCAATGCTAATATAATTCTGTGATCACTTTGTACCAGAAAACAATAAAGCAGCATGATGGTTTGCAAGACAGAAGAAATCAAGAGCCAAATTTAACATTTCAGAGTCTCGACTCCATCTATAAATCAAAGATCAGTCAGGAGGTAGGGGGAGTGAAGAAAATTAATGAGTAATCAATCCTCATAAAATATTTCAAAATACAAACCTAGTGAAAAATAAACCAAATAGAAAGTAATGCAATATGGTTGAGACAAGAAAATTCTCAGGTGTGCTCAAGTGTAAAAATCTGTGAATGGGGAACCAGGAGTCGTGGGTTCTAATTCCAGTTGGCTACTAACAAACCATCATCTTGGGTAAGCGTCTCTGGGGATCAGTTTCCCCATCAGCAAAATCCAGAAGGTTGGACTAGATTGTGGATTGACCACCAGTAACTTCCAAAACAAATAAAGCTCTCGAAGCAGATCCCTGCAGCTTTTAAAGACCAAAGAGAGTGAAGTCTGTGCTTTCACAAGTTCTGTCTGTCCTTACGTCACTTCACACCTAAGTCAAATCTTTTGGCCGCTCAGGTTCTTCTACAAAATGGGGACAATAAGGCTTTTCCTATCTACCTTTTACCTGAGTAAAGTACTTGTAAACTGTAAAGCGCTCTAGACACTTGAAGTGTTATTGCCTATGGACTGGCTCATCTGAGTTACAGATTACAAGTAATGAACTGAGTGAATCTCCTACCCTGGAAGCAGGCAGAGCTGAGGTCTGGCGTACTTGCTCCCCATCTTGCCCAAGGTGGAGCCCCCTAGGCTGGGCCTCCCTCCCCTCCTCAGACACTGCTGCCATTCTGGTTTGCTGCTACCACGCCTGTGCTTCAACCCCCCCACCTCCTTCTGTCTCATACTTGCCCCTCGGAACCAGTCTCATCCTGCCTAATAGGACAACTAGCTAAACTAATAAACTTAATATTCATTATAATAGAAGAAGATTATAGGAGATCTTGGGAATCTCAAATTCCTTGGCTGTATATATTCACAGTAGTAAGTGGCTTCTGGAAACAAATAATTACTAGTCGGTAATTATTTCACATTCTACAAACTGAGTAAAACAATAAATGCACTTGACCTGGCTCTTCCAAAAGTTATTTTCTAAAAATATTACCCCCAAATGGCTTTCCTCTCTTAAAAGACTGCCAGCTTCTGAACTTGATGGTTTTTGTCAGATCCCTTTCAGGTCTAAAAGCCTATGTTTCGAAGATATGGGTTCTAGAAATGGGGAGGCACTGGGCTAGGCCTTCTGAGGTTTTAAATTCAAAAGCAAACTGTTCCTTGCTCTCAAGGAACCTACATTCGAATGGAGGAGAAAACATTCACATCTATAAATATATGCACAACAGATACCAGGTAACACGTACTGATCCAAATAGCTAAGCCAGTCACAGCTGATCAACGTACAATACTGCTGCCACTGTGTACAACGTTCTCCCGGTTCTGCTCACCTTACTTTGCATCAGTTTGGGTAAGACTGCTCAGGTTTTTCTGAAAGCATCTTGCTGATCATTTCTTTTTTTTTTTTTTACTCCTTATCATTTCTTGTAGCACAATAGTATTCCATCACAATCACATACTATAGCTTGTTCAACCATTTCCTAACTAGTGGGCCACCACTAAAAGAGTTTTTATAACTGTTTTTGAACAGAGAGGTACTTTTCCTTTTTCTTTCATCTCTTTGGGATACAGACCTAGTAGTGGTATTGCTGGATCAAAAGGTATGCATGGTTTTATAGACCTTCTGAGCAAAGTTCCAAAATGCTCTCCAGAATGGTTGGATCAGTTCACAACTCCACCAAGAGTGTATCAGTGTCCCAATTTTCCCACATCCTCTCTAACAGTGACTAATATGACAGAAAAGGAAAATGACAAATCTAATAGATGTGAGGTGGTACCTCAGAGTTGTTTTAGTTTGCATTTCTTTAATCAATAGTGATTTAAAGTATTTTTTCATATGACTATAGATAGCTTTGATTTCTTCATCTGAAAACTGACTTCATACCCTTTGACCATTTATCAATTGGAGAATGACTTGTATTTTTAGATATTGGATTCTGTTCCCTTTATATTTGAGAAATAAGGCCTTTATCAGAGAAATCTGTTATAAAAAAATTTTCCCCAGTTTCCTGTTTTCCTTCTAATTTTGGCAGCAATGATTTTGCAAAAGCTTCTAATTTTGTGTAATCAAAACTATCCATTTTATATCCCATGATCCTTTCTATCTCTTGCTTGGTCATAAATTCTTCCCTTACTCATAGATATACCAGCTAAAATTTTCCATGTTCCCTTAAAATGCTTGTGATATCACCCTTAAGCCTAAATCATGTTCCCATTTCGACCTTATCTTGATATATGAGATACTGGGCTATATCTAGTTTATTCCAAACTGCTTTCCAGTTTTCCCAGCAGCTTCTAATAGTGAGTTCTTGTCTCAAAAGCTTAGGTCTTTGGGTTTATCAAACACTAGATTACTATGGTCATTTACTGTGTATTGTGTGCCTAATTTATTCCACTGATCCACTACTCTGTTTCTTAGCCAGCACCATTTTGTCTTCGTGATTACCACTTTGTAATACAATTTGAGATCTGATACTGCTAGGCCACTTACCTTCACATTTCTTTTCACTGATTTCCTTAATGTTCTTGACTTTTTGTTTTTCCAGATGAATTTTGTTATTGTTTTTCTACCTCCATAAAACAATTCTTAGTAGTTTGATTGGCATGGCATAGATAAAATAAATTAATTTAGGCAGAGCTGTCATTTTTTAAAATATCAACTCAGTCTACCCATGAGTGCTTAATATTTTTCCAATTGTTTAGTTCTATTACAAAGAATGATGGTGTTAGATAAACACTACTTATTTTAAGGAAAGCTCCATTTATTCCAATACTTTCTCATGTTTTTAATTGGAATGAGTGTTGTATTTTGTCAAAAGACTCATCCTCCTGAGTGCAAACCTGGCCTCAGAAACTAACTAGCTGTATGGCCCTGGGCAAGTCATGTAACCCTGTTTGCCTCAGTTTCCTCATTTGTAAAACGAACTGGAGAAGGAAATGGCAAACCACTCTAGTATCTTTGCCAAGAAAACCCCATACGGAGTCATTCAGAGTTGGATACAACTTAACAACAACAAAATTTTGCTTTTGCTTTGAAATCATGATTTAAATTACCCCTGCCTTTTTTTAACCTCAGCTGAAACATAAAAGATTCTGTTCCAGCCTCTTATTTTTATTCTGTGTATGTCTCTCTGTTTCAAGTGTGTTTCCTGTAAACAACATATTGTTGGATTCTGGTTTCTAACTCATTCTGCTACCCACTTCCATTTTGTGGGTGAATTCATTGCATTCACATTCAGGTATGATTACTAACTGTGTAGTTCCCTCTCCTTCTCTCTCTCTCCCTCCCCCAGCCCCATCCCTCCTCAAAAGACTATTTTGCCTCTCACCTCTGCCTCACTTAGTCCTCCCTTCTATCAGCCTCCTCCATCCCCACTTACCCTCATTCTCTCCCCTACTTCTCTGTTGGGTAACATAGATTTTTATATCCAACTAGGTATGTATGTTGTTCCCACTTTAAGTCAATTCCAATGAAAGTGAGGTTCAAGCATTCCGTGTTGCTTTACACTATAAAAGCTCCTTCTTGTACATCCCTTTTTACATGAGAAAAAATTTCTTACTATCTCTCCCTGTCCCCCTTTCCCAGTGCACTCCTCTTTCTCACCCCTTCATTTGGGGGAGGGAGAAATCATTCCAACATAACAGACTCACTTCACGACATCTATACAGACTCCTTCTAACTGCCCTATTACTCTTGCTTTGCAAAGTCCCAAGCTCATCTTGCTCCCTCCTCCAATGTCAGTCCAGGAAGAATAATGGCTACTGTCTCCTTTTCTCATCATGGCTTAGCAGAATGTCAAGAAATGGTGATATGCATTATAGCCCAACTAACGCTGCTGAAGATGAATACCAAGTGTCTGACCAATGAGAAGCTCTAACAACACTCTGTTCGATACCAAAAAAAAAAAATTGATGTGGGCAAGAATGAACAGATACAAAGAATATGGGCTTTATTTTTTTAATGTGGAATCATCCTTGGCCACAAGATGCTTGTAGAACCAAACCCTGGTTTATTCCTGCTGTGTTGAGGGAAATTTCTAAACCCAAAGTTTCCAGCATCAACACAGCAGGCAGGCTCACAGTAAAAAAGGGACACCTAGGGATAACCGAAGTAGTCACACTCAAATACAAGAAGAGGGGTCAGTCTTGTCTGTTTCTCCCAGGACAAAGCCAGGAGTAAGGTGGGGAGGGGGTGTGGGGATTTGATTCAATGCATGGAAAAACTTCCTCACATAACTGTGAGCTGTTCTCAATAGGCTCTCTCAAGGGTAATGGGTTCCCCTCTAAATAGACGGTTTCAAGTCCAGACTAAATGATTACCTGCCTAGGAGGTTATAGGAGGGCTTCCTGTTAAGGCAACAGGTTGGTCTATGTGACCTTGGAGGGCCCTTTCAATCTTGAGATTATTGGGCTCATGCCTTCTTCTTGGCATTCTCTCCAACTGTGTATAGACCATATTCAAAGCTACTGGGGTCTTCCTCTAACAGTATTTACACACTAGAGCATGTCACCTCCTATGAGGCAGGCCCAACATGGATGACCATTCAAAGGGGTTCCATTATAATGAACCAAAAGTAACCCATCAGTGGATAGCTGAAGCATAGCTTTGCAGCCACCATTATCAGAATGTTACTGTGGGAGAATTAGAGCCTCATGCCAATAACTGCTTTCACATTTCTGGCAGATTGATTTACCTTGAATCCACTGAGCAACTGTTTCAACTTCTCTAAAATCCACCCCTTTGCAATTTATCCAAGAATTTCTTTTGTTTCTTTGCTAAATGACATTACTATCTACAAGACAGCTACCACATTCCACAGAACAGGCTACAATCCTTCAGGAGTGAACAGTCCCATCAGTTTAAGCCTATCATACTCTTGAATGAAAGGTATTTGAGAAATCAGCCTGATGTTGTAGTTCTTCCTCCTCCGTGCTGTGAGAAGAGAAGAGAAGAGAAGAGAAGAGAAGAGAAGAGAAGAGAAGAGAAGAGAAGAGAGAAATCAGGACAGAATCCTGCCTAGACTTTTCATCCCACTCTTATCTGCCATCCACATCAATTCTATCTGTCCTTCCTGATCACTTCTCTCCCCTGGAACTTTTATGCAGTGGCTAGCCAAACAGATGGATGGCTAGTCTAGCCTAACATATGTCATATTGTCATAAAAGCTCCTGGACTGGAAAAGGAAAGATTAAGGAAGTCTTAGTATAAATATAGAGAGTACTGAGACGCCCATGAAGAAAGCAAGTATGTTCCTGTCACTGGAGGGACTACTAAAAGATGGATACTTACATGTTCTACAATGAGTTCTGTAACTAAAAGTAAATGATCACTAAAATTGTTTGAGAATGCATTGTTCCAAAGCAAAACGCACATTACCCACACAAAGTAAAACTAAAATATTACCATAAAAGAAACGATGCCAGTAATTATGTCAAAGACAGATATGGAGCATTAAGACAAGGACCAGACTGGGGAGATGCAGAGAGAAGGCAGAAGTAAAGCAACCTGGAATATACAGAAAACCACATTTGCAACAGCTCACTAAAAACCAGATCCTGGTAGTCTTATTATTTTGAGAGTCAGGGAGAAGAGGAAAGGAAAAGTGACTGGTTTTTGCTGCCTCCTTTCCCTTCTGTACAGGGATGCCTGGTAGAACCGGAGGCTTCTCCTGATGACTCTCTGTAGCATTCACTCTACCTAAGCACCCCCTGAGGAAAACCATGAGACTGCTTCTGCCATGGATGATTTCTGCCATTCTCCCTCTGAGGGAAGGCTAGAGGATGGAAAGAGGTTATCAAATACCATTTGTATGAATGTTTTCAGGATATGTTCTCAGTAGGAAAAAAAGGAAAATGCTACATTATATTTCAGACCAAGTCTAAAAATAACACAAGAACTTTCCCTTATTTTTAGAGTGCTATCTTGACAGTTTAAAAATACTAGCAACCTAGACATTAAAAGCCCATTAAAAACAAAAGGAGTTTACGAAAAGTTTATTTCTAAGGTAGGCAAAGTCTACTGCAAGAGAAATAGTGCAGAGTAAAGCTCAGGACTTGTACTTTTTTCCTTGGCTTTTCTCATCCCAAAATGTGTACTCACCATCTGGAGTGTCTCCATGATAAACAAAGGGCAGTAAATGAAGAAGATACCCACCACACAACAGGAGCTGGGCACTGAGAGTGAAAGGAACCTTTCTCAGGACTTCAAAGAGACAACAGACATGCATTACTTCGTGTTTAAGAGGTGCTTACAAAATGTTTGTTGAAATGAAAAGTAGCAGGTCTGGGAGAGGCCCTAAAGACAGCAATTCATAAAACAACAAAAGCCATTACAGTATCCCTCATTGAAGCAACTTTTAAAATACTTGATTAGACCAAGCTTTATTTCCAAGCACTGCTTTACTGAAGAGAGCCTTGAGTTCAGCAACCATGGGACTCATCACTGATTCTGAATGTTTGGAATTTTAAAATAGAGGAAAATTATCAACTGTTAATTCATAGTAAAAAACTGAAAATGCCAGTGAAATAAGCCTAGCTTCTGCTTTGCCTTCACCGTGAAGTCCAACCCCTTAGGTCATGTAGCCACCCTAATGATGGATGTCCATCCCAGCCTAGAAAACAGGGCTCAGAAAACAGTTTACAGGCAAAAGCTATGGAGATTACCTGAGCGCACAGCCGTCATTAGCATTTCGGGCTCCAGCAGCGTCATGACAGCCCCAGTGAAGCGATAGACACACACTCGGACTAAAGAAAATTTGAAAAGGATCTTGTCTTCAGAGGCCACTGAGAACCTTCCTTAAGGCCACTCTCACACGCCTTCAGCTGAGATCAGGCTGAGAACTCTCCCTGGAGAGGGTAGTTCCCAGTTTATCCAACCCTCAGGCAAGCTCAAATGGCCCGGAGTTGAATGACTGCCCACAGGAAGTTGAAAAGCACTCGAATCAAGACTCTCAAGTGTTCTCAGAACAGGGAGCTCCTCCCCTTGCTAGCCTTCTTTGGGGGAAGGGGAAAGACACAAACAAAAAGCTAGGGAAAAGGAGAGGAAGAGTTCCCCCTCTCCCCAGTCCAGAAATCAGGAGATTCTGTACACATCCCCGATCCTCTAGGGATCCTACTAATGGAGGAGCTTAGGGCTACGCATAAGAGACAACACTTAACACACTCCAGGGCACTCAGCAACCAGATTCCAGATCCACTAAATGTGGACAAAAAAAGGCATACATCACACACAAATGTGAATGCTATGTGAGCATTATATATTACACCCTCTTAGTCTGAGATATTTATAGAAGCCAGGCCAGAGAAGCTAAATATTTGCCTACAGAATCCGAACTATTCCCTCCTCCCCTCACCCATTAAAATATATTTCCAAAAAATTATCTAAGCACATCACAGAGTTTTCATCTTTCTCAGGTCACTCTCGGCAATGGTCCACTCATAAGCACCTAAAAAACCCCATGTGATCATATTTACACATTCAACACTTTCTGTTTTCTTATGAATATGTAGAGCTAGCAGATGAATAGTTCCTTATTCACATGATTAACATATTTTAAATGACAGGCATTACCCAAATCTAATGAAAAAGTATAATCCTAATGCACAAAGACCTTTCTTGTCGGACACTATGTTTTTGTTTCAATATCTCTTTACTAACACAGAGTGTCTTTTGAGCTGAAACTTAAAAGTAGGTGAATCAGGGCAATGAACCTTGGAAGTAGAGATTCTTCTAGAAAGTCCATTAAGTCACAATAAATTCCCTTAGTTCAGAATCTAGATAAAAATCAAATAATCACACTTTCCCTCCCTCTCACAGTCCTGTACACAAATCAGCATTCATAATGATAATCCGTGTTCGATATTTTTGCTGTTGTTCCAGCTTGTTTTAAAGATGAGGAAACTGAGGCAAACAGGGATCAGTGACTTGCCCAAGGTCACAAGGTCGTAAGTCTGGACTGGATTTGAACTCAGGAAGGTGAGTCTTCCCGACTCCAGGCTCAGTGTGCTACCCACTGTGCCACCTAGCTGCCTATATCTGACATATGGAGTTAATGAAAACCTGGTAATTAGAACACCCTATTTGCCAACATTAAATACTGTCAGGAATCTACTTTATCTTCGTAACACACCACCATTCAATTTTTGGTAAATGAATGCCTCAATGCCAAAGAGTCAATTGCAAAAGAGACGTCAGAAGGTTAACCTGACCACAGACATACGAACAACAGCAGTAACAGAGATCCTCTAGGAGATAAGGGGCTCAGAACCATCCAAGGCCCCTACTCTGTTATGGCAAAGAGGAGAGTTCATGCAGATTTCTAGGGGGAAATTCCTCGGGCCCCAAGGGAGAAAGGAGAGGCTGCTCCACCCCCCCCCCCAAGAATGTAAGAGAAATCAGGAAAGCTCTTTTTAGAACTGTGGGAGTGAATCCACAAGAGATGGGAGCAGTGGCCAGAGTGGGCTAAATTTTCCACAGCAACATTCTCACTGCCCCTCTCTGGCAGCCTCCTTACCAACCCCCTCCTCAGTGTTCAAGTCAGTAAGACCAGAGAGGGCTGACTCATCACTTTGTCCCTACACAGGATGTACAATGAGCTACATGGTGGGTTTTCAGCTCAAACAGATATTTGGTCTGTTTTCTGTGGACAAAGAAGTGCAAATTGCAGTTCTCTGTCTGGGAAAAGGAATAGGTTCTACCTACTGATAAATTTCTTCCCCTCTTCACAATGGCAGTGCTCTGAACAGCCTGATCCTAGCCCATGAGAGATAAAGTGATATAATAATTAAAAAGAATCTACATTACCAAGTATTCACTTTTATCAAAATGTTTTCACATTTAGGACCACTTTCATGTTCCTAACCCCAGATCTAGCACAAGGTCTGGTACTCAGTAGGTACCATTCCAATCCTTCTGGTGTGTCACTTGGTCTCATCCTTCCTCATCTTCTGCAGCAAACTGCCCGGACAATCAGCCCCCTCTAATCTTCAGACTGTCCAAACTGTTACTTGCCATTCCTTTACTGACTACAGAGAGGTATAGGTCTCCCCAGCGAGGTGGCATATTGGATAGAGCGGTAGGCCTGAAGTTATGAAGACCCAAGTTCAAATCTGACCTTAGACACTTCTTAGGTGACTGAATCTGGCAAAGTCACTTCACCCTGTTTGTCTCAGTTCCTCATCTATAAAATGCTCTGGAGAAGGAAATGGTAAACCACTTGTATATCTTTGCCAAGAAAATCCCAAATAGGGTCACGAAGAGTCAGACATGACTGAACAACAACATTCTTTTAAAAAAGAAAAAAACCCACTCTTCTTCACTAGACCCCACAAACCCCTCAAGCTAATGTCCTACATCCTTCCTTCCTGTTGCAGCCAAACTCCTAGGAAAAGCTGTATTATACACTCTTCCCAAGCTTTTACCTCTCACCTCATCACTCAACTGAATCTGCTTCTCTTGCCCCCTCCAGCATCCCTTTCTCTTGAGCTTCAGTTTCTCCCTGTCTACTGGCTATTTACCTACTGCTCCCAAGCCTGTCCTCAGAAAAGCCTCTCATGATCCCTACTAGCTGTGGCCCTCCATCTCTTGTGTCCTTCCCATCTCAATCCTCTGCCTTTCCTCTCCCTCTCTTCCGAATTCTCTGCAGCCAAGTATACAACCTCCCCATTCTTCATGGTTATTAATGATATCTTAATTATCAAGCCCAATGACTTTTCTCTCAATCCTCACTTGCAGCCTCTGACACAGCTGATCCTTCTCTTCTCCTGGACACTCTCTTCTTTCTGGGTTTTCATGACCCTGCTCCCTCCTGGTTCTCCTCCTGCCTCTCTTGGCTTTTAAAGCCCTGCATGGGCACAGACGGGAGCTTAGCATAGAGGCAGCCACAGCGCGAGGAAGGCAGGAGTGCAAAGGACCGAGGGGCCACCGCTACCATGAGTCTCTTAAACAAGCCCAAGAGCGAGATGACCCCTGAGGAGCTGCAGAAGCGGGAAGAGGAGGAGTTCAACACTGGGCCCCTGTCGGTGCTCACCCAGTCGGTGAAGAACAACACCCAGGTTCTCATCAACTGCCATAACAACAAGAAACTTCTGGGCCGGGTGAAGGCCTTTGACAGGCACTGCAACATGGTCTTGGAGAACGTGAAGGAGATGTGGACGGAGGTACCCAAAAGCGGCAAAGGCAAGAAAAAGTCGAAACCAGTGAACAAAGATCGTTACATTTCCAAGATGTTCCTGAGGGGGGGATTCTGTCATCGTGGTCCTCAGGAACCCGCTCATTGCTGGCAAGTAGTAGAGCCAGAGCCTCCCTTCACACCCCAACCCTCAGCTCAGCCCAGTTAGGCTGAGGGGTCCACTTGTTTTACCTTTTGTGAATAAAACCTTCCTGTTTTTTCAAAAAAAAAAAAAAGCCCTGCATAATTTTATCTCTTCCTGTTTCTCCAGTCTTCTCACACCTTTCTCCCCACCACAGACTGGGTGATCCTGTGACACTGGCCTCCATCCCCCACCTCTGAATGTCTCACTGACTGTCTCCCACATCTGAAACATTCTCCTTCCTCGCTTCAGCCTCCTGGCTTCCCTGGCTCCTTTCTCCAAGCCTAGCGCTGATTTATCCTCAAATATGGTTATTCCCATGTTGTTTCCCCCATCAGACTGGGAATTCCTTGAGGGCAGAGATGACTTTTTCCTTCCCTTTGTACTTCCAAAGCTTAGCCCAGTGCCTGGTACAGGGGAGGCTCTTCAGAAAATCTTCCTGATTTCCCCCAATATTCCCCAAAGTTACCAATGATCTGTTAACTGTCCAATTTGATGAGTCTTTATTCAGTCTTCTCCTTCTTGACTTCTCTGCACCATCTGACATTGATCAATTTATCCCACTGGGTGAGCTCTCTTCTCACCGTTTTTAGGATGTTCCTCTTTCCCAGTTTTCCTTCTACTCATCTGACTATTCTGTCTTAGTATCCTTTTTCCTGGCTCTTCATCTATCTCCCCACCTCAGCCTTCTTCTTTTCTCTTTTTACATCCCCCTTCGGTGACCTTAACTTCCAAGGGTTTAACCATCAGTAAGCGTCAGGAAAGTCCTTGCCTGGATCATCCCTGATCCTCAATCAGAGGAATCGCTATTCAAGTTTTACTTTATGAAATAATTCCCAATGAGCTGCAGCCCCTGGGTCTCAGGCTTTGATAGTTTTAGCCACAGCACCCTGACTTACTAAAAAACGGGTCCTATTTATCAATGCAGTCTCACCTTCGGGTGACCTAGGGGATCTGAATAATTACAGTGGAAGAGATGTTATTAGCCTAGAGACTGATTTTTAATGACTTAGATTTATATAATGCTTCACAGTTAAAAAGCACTTTACATATATTCTCCTGTGGTCTAAGAGCCCCATGAGGCACACAGTCAGGACTTGAACCCAAGTCTTGAGACTCCAACTCCAAAGTGCTTTCCACAACACTACCCTACTTCTTCTAAGACAAGGTCAAAACCAAATAGACTGTCAATGGTTAGATCCAAAAGGAACAAGCTAAGCCCTGTCTAGTAATGACAAAAAGCTAAAGTAACATGGAAATGAGAACACCCACCTCAACAACTGCACTAAGGCATATATGCTCATATAGTCTAGGGGCCCTTGGTAATGCCCACAGGAAACCCCCATGTGAACAATCTGAAGAAGGTGGCAGGGGACAGACCAGCGAGTCCATTGCCAGCCCTGGTGCAATCGGCCACCCCGCTGTCACCGCATCTTGGAGAACTGTCCACTCAACGGTACAGTGACCTCGCAGGGTCACATGGCCAGGACAGGCCTTTCTGATTCCAACTCCAATCTGGCCTCAAAGAATTACAAGCAATGTGAGCCTGGGCAAGTCACCTAACCTCAGTTTCCTCATCTGTAAAATGGGGATTATGAGAGAACAGCATCTGCTGCACAGGGTTTAGCACAGCGCTCGACAGCTAACAGGAGCTCTATGAATGCTGCCTTATACCCTTCTCCCCGACTACGCCGTGCTGATTCAACGTAACTAGATGTGCTTCTGGGAGAAGATGCCAACTTCATAGTAGCGAATGAACATAACACAGTTACTCAGAGTGACGTCAGAGCGACAAGAAGGCTTCTATGGGACATTTTCCATTTGATAATAACATATTCCAACAACAGAATATGATGGGGGGACTTTGAGGACAGCCACTGTCCCCAGTGCCATCCATCCCATAGAAACTCACAGATTTCAAAGACAAAGTAGTACTAGATGAAGGCTACTGAGTGAGAAATCTCTCTCTCTCTCTCTCTGCAACTATGAAGCACAAAGAATAAAATGGACAAATGATCTCAAATTCTTAATTGAGTCAATAGGCTTTCCTTGTTCACTCTGACCACCAAACTTTATCCTAATGCATCTAAAAATTCAATTTTATTTTCTCTACCTACCCACTAACAAATAGAAATGGTTGTTTCACTGCTAACGATAAGTATAAAGACAAGATGGTAGAAGGCAGTAACATGGAGGGCTGGATCCCACATGAATTGCTCCAGTCCTGAATATTTAAGTGTTGTCTATATCTCTAATAACTAAACTCTGGCATGCAGTGTAGCTTACACAGGCACAGATTGAAGCAACATGTGCTTTTTTTTTTTTCAGTCTTCAAAGCGCTACAGACAGCTAAAATGTCATCTCACTCTCATGTCCATTTCTGATAAACACATTCCCAAGCATACGTGCAAGTTCATTGTTTACTATCCTAAGGAAATCTAATCATATGGAGATGCTATGGGTTCTAACTAGTTAGATCTCTTCCCCCAAACACCTGGTGCTGTGCAAACTAAAAGGACTCAGAAGATAAGAGCAAGCCATGCCAGGCTCTAGGCCTCCCCCAGTGTCCTGTGCCCCAACCAATGTCTCCAAAGTATCAGAACTAATCTAACAAAGAGAACTGCAACGGCCACAGATTCTCAGGTGCACTGTTCTTTGCTCCAGGACAGATGGAGATAGCCAATTCTGCTAACTTTTAGGGGCAAAGCAAATGTCAGAACCATAAAATTATGACTGCAAATATCCAACTCTATGGTATTACAACTCACATCATTCTTGTAGAACTCTAATTTCCACATCTAGTCACCTGGGGTTCTTAACCTAAGCAGTCTATGAACTTGGGGTTTTTTTTTTTAAAGCATTTTGATAACTATGTTTCAAAATAACTGATTTCCTTCACAATCCAATTTTATTTGATTCATTCAAAAATGTGATTCTGTGAAGGGGATCCAGAACATACAGAAAGTTAAGAAACTACAGCCCTGTGTACGTACCCTAGAATACTTTGGGTCAAACGCTCAACTACCACAAGTGGCATCTTTGGGGAAAAAGAAATTCTCTATGTAAGACATTTATACATAACTATTCCTTATGTCAGGGTTCTTTATTCTGCATACAATTCAACTGCCTTGGAGAAGAAATAAACAACTGACTATACTTCTAAAGACCATGGCCAACTTCTCAAATTTCAGAGAGAAGGTTCCAGAACAGTATTAAGAACAATTATCATTTTCCATTTCTTAAGAATATACTATAGTCTTCAATTAAGAAACAGAAAATTCTCAGAGTCCTTGTATCTCAAGAAGCCATCACTTCTAACTGCACAGATTAAAAATGCCAAATACTCTTTACACACCTTACTTCCACCACTTCCAAAAGATGGTTCCTTGGTCTCTTGATGAAGGTCTTCCCAAAGAGCCTGCCCTTGGCAATCTCCCTCCCGGCAATCAGGTCCTTATTCAAAGCAAGCATTTAATAACTGTCTCTTGAACTGACTGTTCTCTTGAATGCTACCCTCTTCTTTGAGTTCTACACTCACACCTTCATCTGCCCAAAGTGCATCCACCCCAGGATTCAAATCAATTTAACATGGCAAACGTTTAGACAATACAAGGAGGTACAGATAAGGCCTTCTGCTAGACCCTGGCAACAAAAGCAAAGTCCAAAATCCAATAGTCCCTCCCTGCCCTTGGTGAGCTTTGAGTGCCCAGGGAGGCACAGCATGTACCTCAGTAAATGAATGCCAAGTACAAAAAAAGTAACAGAAAATCATTTCATGATAGAATCCCAACAACTAGGGGGAGAATGAAAGTTCTTGTGTAGGAGGCATCAGGTGAGCTGTGCTTTTAAGGAAGACAAAGGAAATGGGGGAAGGAGTGCACCACGTTGAGCTAGCCTTTAAATGCTAGGTGGGGGATTTTGTATTTTATAAACAGCAAGGCACTGAAAACTGCTGAGCAGGGAAGTGTTACGGTCAGAGCTGTCTTTTAGAAATATTAATTTGGAAACTGTACCAAGGAGGGATTGATTAGAGCCATTCTTCAATTGATGGACATCCCTCAATTTTCAATTCCTTACCACCACAAAAAAGAGCTGCTATAAATGTTTTTGTACATATAGATCCTTTACGTTTTTTTTATGTCTTTGGGATACAGTCTTAGTAGTGGTATTGCTGGGTACGCACACTTTCAAAGCCCTTTGGGTACAGTTCCAAAATGCTCTCCAGAATGGTTAGATCAGTTCACAACTCCACCAACAGTGCATCAGTGTCTTAATTTTCCCACATCCCCTCTAACATTTGCCAGTCTCCTTCTCTGTCACATTAGCCAATCTAATAGGTACCTCAGAGTTGTTTTAGCTTGTACTTCTGCATTGGTAACTAAGGTGGGGCCAATGAAAGGAGGTCTGATTATATATTAGCCCCCAAGTAGGCCCCAAACCCCTAGCTACTAGATGCTAAGCCACTGTGGGCGTGAAGCCCCCAGGGTCCTAAGGGGAGTTGCTAAGACCAGAGCCAATGGTAAGAGCTTAAGTTCTGGTCAACCAGATGACATCTGATGACGGCTAAAGAGTGCATAAAAAGGGAAGACAGAGCTATTTGCTTAGGGCTCTCACTCTTGGAGGTGTGCTGATGTGGAGACTCTGGGCAGCTGTAGTTAAGAGCCCTCCAGGTTGTAAACCCGGATGCTCAGACTTTGTTAAACTCTGGTAACTATGCGTTGAGATTTGAATCAGACAAGGTCTGTCTGTCGATGTTTGTAATTTGTTTGTATTTGCTCCGAAGTTCAGGGTGCTGGCTTTTTCCCCTGAACTAAGCGAATGATGTCTGTGTGCTGGATTAAGGTAAGATTGTTAACCCCTTAACGTTGCTTTCCTTAATAAAACAGATCAAAAGAACCTGGGCTTGCAGCATTCTGTGTGCTGGTTGGTTTTACACCCCCACAGCAGCTGCTAGCTTAACTGTTGAAACAACTTCTCTAATCAATAGTGACTTAAAGCATTTTTTCATATGACTATAGATAGCTTTGATTTCTTCATCTGAAAACTGACTGTTCATATGTTTTGACCATTTATCAATTGGGGAATGACTTGTATTTTTATAAATTTGACTCCATTCCTTATATATTTGAGAAATGAGGCCTTTATCAGAGAAATTTGCTGTAAATTACAGTTCACCATGGTCATGTAACTTCCCCCACATGGGGGCTTGGTGCCTTACAAATGGTGCTAACAATAAAGCTAGTGGAGATGATGGAATTCTATCTGGACTGTTTAAAATCCTAAAAGATGATATTGTTAAAGTGCTGCACTCAACGTGCCAATAAATTTGGAAAAATCAATAGTCACCAGTGTTTTGGAAAAGATCAGTTAATGTCTCAATCCTAAGGAAGGGCAATGCCAAGGAATGTTCAAATCACCAAACAACTGTGCTCACTTCATGTGCCAGCAAGGTTATGCTTAAGATTGTGCAAGCTAGGTTTTAGTAATAAATGAACCAAGGATTACCAGAAGAACAGGCTGGTTTTTGAAGAGGCAAAGGAACTAGAGACCAAATTGCCAACTATAGAGAAAGCAAGGGAGTTTCAAAAAAAAAAATCTACTTCTACACTAAAGCCTTTGATTGTGTGGATCACAACAAACTGTGGTAAGTCCTCAAAGAAATGGGAACAGATCATCTTACTTGTCTCCTGAGCAATCTGTATATAGGCCAAGAAGCAAAAGTTAGAACCAAACATGGAACAAGTGATTGGCTTAAGATTGGGGATGGAATATGACAAGGTTGTACATTGCCACCTTATTTATTTATGTGTAGAATACATCATGTGAAATGCCAGGCTGAACAAATTAAAAGTTGGAATTAAGGCTGCTGAGAGAATACCAACAATCTCAGATATGCACAAGATACCACTCTGCTGGCAGAAAGTGGAAAAGAATCAAGAAGCCTCTAGCTGGCTTGAAGCTTAACATCAAAAAAACTAAAATCATGGCAACTGGTCCCATCACTTCCTAGCAAATAAAGGGAGAAGAAATACAAGCAATGTCAAAGATCACCACAGATGGCGACTGAGGTCATGAAATTAAAAGATACTGGCCCCTTGGAAGTGAAGCTATGGCAAATCCGGACAGCATACTAAAAAGCAGAGACATCATCTTGTTGACAAAGGTCCACATACAGCCAAACCTACAGTTTCCCAATAGCAATGTATGTATGGCTGGTAAGAGTTGGACAAGGAAAGCTGAACGCCTCAGAAATGACACTTTCGGTTGTGGTGCTGGAGGAGACTTTGCAGAGTCCCTTAGGCAACAAGGAGATTAAATCAGTCACTCCTTTAAAAGCCTGGAGTCACAAAGAGAAGGACACGACTGAACAACAAAAACAACACTGCTATCCAATGTTTCTAAGGTCTGTAGATTTTATCTTTGCAAAGTTTCTCACACACCAGCCCTTCTCTCTCCTAACACTGCTATCACCCAGACAGAAGTTGTCATTACCTCACAGCTTAACTATTTCAATGTTGTTGTTTGTTGTCTAGGTGGTCTCCCTGCCACAAATCCCTCCCCACTCCAGTCCATCCTCCGCTCAGCTGTCAAAGTGATCAAAGTGTAGGTCCCTCATTCAGCAAACTCCGGTGGCTCCCTAACACCTATGAGATCCAAAGTAAAAATATCATTTTATTAAGTCCATCCTATCCTGAGCCTTTCTTACCTTTCTAGTCTTCTTCTATCTTATTCCCCTCCACACACCCTGTGATCAGTGACACGGGACTCCTTGCTGTTCCTGAACAAGGCCCTTCACCTCTCGATTCTTCGTTTTCATTGGCTGGCCTCCATGCCTCAGATCCTCTTCTTCCCCATCTCCACTTCCTTTCAGTCTCAGCTAAAGTCTCACCTTCTGCAAGAACCTTGTCCCAGCCTTCTTTGTTCTTAGCACACTCCGTCTGAGACCCCCCCATATCTCTCTTCTATCTACCCTGCTTCTACAGAGTTGTTTATATGCTGTTTCCCCCACTGGACTTGAGAGCACCTGAGAGCTCACTCTTTTGGCTTTTTCATATTCCCTGGAACACAGCAAGTGCTTAATAAATGCTAGGTTCCTTACTGACTCTATACATATGGCTCCTTGTAAAAACTGTGAATTATTATGAAATGATGTGAAAACTTTACTAAGGGGTATAGTGAGTGTGGAGTCATAGGACCTGGGTTCAAATCCCAACTCTCCTACCTCCTAGATGACTAACCTGAAGCAAATCCTTTCACTCATCAGTTTCCTCGAAGTTCTCAGGATCCAAAAATCTGCAGGATCCCTTCTAGCTCTACTTATGCCCTGTGAACACTAAGGTCCCTTAGGTGTCTAAATCCCGTAAGAGTAGAGAAGATCACAAAAGATAAAAACAGATCATTCTAATTATATAAAATTGAAGAACTTTCATGCAAACCATATCTGGTCTAGTGAAACAAAAGCAATGATATGCGTAGGATCAAGAGGGAAATTACTGATTGGGGGAAAAAAACCACATCAAATATCTCTGAAAAAGATCTGCTATCTAAGCTATATAGGGGATTGACACGAATACATAGGATCAAAAGTCATTCCCCAATGGATAACCGATCAAGGAATGAATGGTTCTTAAGAGAATTGAAAACTATTAACGTCTGTGTGAAAGACGGCTCCAAACCAACCACAACAGCATAAGTACAAACTGAAACAACTCGGAGGTCACACCTCACACCCAGCAAGCTGACCGAGAGAGGGAATAACTGATGTGACAGGCTGTAGAAATGATCAAACTGGTCTGGAGAACAACTTGGAATTATGCAAAATAAGTGCCTAAGTGCCCATACCCTTTGACCTCTATATCTTGTTAGGAATATACCCCAAGGAGGTCAAAGGCAGAACAAAAAACTCCACATAGAACAAAATAATCAGAGCGGCACTTTTTGTGATTATTAAACAAAGAAATGAGAAAGGAACATACATAAGCAGCATAGAGCCAGAACAATCATTAAGTTTAACATATACTTTTAAAAGAATCATGCCGTAGGTAACAGATTCAGTGTCATATGAAGTCTTTTTTCTGTTTCTTTGAATAAGGAAATTTTCATGTTTGTCGATGTGTGTGAAGTTTATGATAATAAATAAAAAAATTTTTAAATAAAGTATATGCTAATTGATTGGTAAATGACTGAACTGGGATACATGGATGTGATGGAGTATCATTACACTATTAAGAAGTAGGAAGAATTCTGAAAAAAGTGGCTAAGAGTTGGATGAATGGATACAAAGTGAAGTAAACAGAACCAAGAAAGCAATATATATCATGACTGCACAAAGGAACAGGAGAACAACAAAGTACACCTGAATATATGGGATTATAATGCCTAAGTCTGCTACTAGGGAAAAGAAGATGCAGCTCCCTTTTTCAACTGGAGAGGTGTGTGCAGTGCTGTACAAGCTACCAAACAGAGCAGGTGGACTACCGTTTTTCTTTCATCTTTGTTACAAGTGAAGGCTCACCGTGGAGTGGGGATACATCTGGAAATGGTTGTGATGTTAAAAACAAAAGACGTCAATAAAACAACTTTTTAAAAAATTTTAAGAAAAAAAAACTTTATAATTCTATAATCTCTAAAATCAAAGTACTTAATCTAGGGTCCTCAGACAACTAGGGGTTCCACGGACAGATTTCAAGAGGTTCATGAACTTGAATGGGAAGAAAAAAAATATATATGTATATATGTATATGTGTGTGTGATATATTTTCATTAACCTCTAACTGAAATTCGGCATTTCCTTGGATTATGAGTTTTTAAAAAAATCCTTATTCTGAGAAGGGATTCATATGTGTCACCATACAGCCAAGGGGGTCCATGACACAAAAAAAGTTTAAGAGCCCCTGCTATAAGCTAAAATCCCTGCTTCTGTTTCCACCTCCTATGAGCCCACAGGGGTCAACTAAAGTCCTGACATCTTTAAATTCTCTGTTCCTAGGATCTTCTGAGTCCTTCTCATCTCTATAGTCTATACTCCTATGATTTCTAAATCCTTTCCATCTCTAAGGTCACTCCCACCTCCAAATCTGTGCTTCTGTGACATGAAGGCTTGATTGAACAAGCTCCACCAAAAGGCAACTGAACTATCTTTCTACTCACCATTCTTCCGCTCACTGAGTGGAGGCAGGTTGGGATTCCTGCCAGGATGTAGGCTTAGGGTCAGCTCAGGCTGCAGGGTAAGTTCCTGAAGCTCATTGGCAACAGCTTCACTCTGGGGGCTTGGTGCCGCAGCCAGGGCCACCAACACTGGCTCATCATCGTTGTCGCCAGCCCCTCCTCCGTCCAGCCCATTTACAGCAACGACGGAAGGGGGCAGGCACACCACACCGGAGAAATCCACTTTGGCTTTTGTGATGGCAACCTGGAAACCAAATGAAAAACAAAGTTCAGATGTCCAGTGCTACCCAGATCATCAGCTTAGTACTCTGGGGTTCCTAATTTACTGATGAATCTCATATTAGGGAGATCTGAAAAACAGAGAAGGCTGAAAAGCAAAGCAACAGGTAAGAACAAATGATGCCTGGAGACAGTCAGGCACCTCACTAACCTTAAGTACCAGCCCAATAAGGTCTGGAAATGGCTCTCAATTATGAAATAATACACTATTTTAAACTCTGTTGATTTACAATTTTTGACAATTCAACTCGGGTTGGAATGAAATTTACTATGATGTCTGTGAAGACAGAGTTTACCAGGCTAGTATTGGTCTTAAATAGCGCTGACCTGTTAAAAAGGATATCTTAAAAAATAACTGTAGTGAACATTCGTGGCTCATTACATATGCAGGGCAGGGCGGGCTAGTGCGGATGCGGATGTATGTCAGTGTCTGGAGAATCTGGCCTCAAACCTCTCTCTGCCATTTCTTCCCACCATGAGTGACCTTGAGCGCGTCACTGAAGCCTTAGTCACCTCCTCTATTAAGATAATGAGACTGAGTCACATGACCTGGCTGGTAAGACCTTGACTTAGAAATAAGTTATTGCCAGTTAGTGCGAGTAGTGGGACATCCTTTTGAGAGCCAGAAGGCGGTGAAGGGCCCCTCCCCCCACCTCCCCTCAGCTCTGCCCCTTTTCTGGCCTTCTCTCCAGGCCCTAGGCTGCCCAGACCCCATCAAGGAAGCCCGAAAGAACAAGAGCGTTCCTACTGCCTGGCTAAGCTAGGAATGAGAACTGTAAGCCGCCTTGCCACCTGCCCAGTGGACGGCTCCTTCTCCAATTAGAGAGCCAGCTACTCGAGGGCAGGAACTGTCTCATGATTTTTTCTAATTGTATTCCCAATGGCTGGCACAAAGTAAGACAATGTTTTTCATCCGTTCATTTAAAAAATGTTGTGCAATTCATTTTTCATATTAATTCTGTTAAATAAACACTTGAGTGCAAAGCACTGTGCTGGATATTAAAAGAGATACGAAGATGAGGAAAATGAGGAAAACGTATACTCAAGGAGCTTACAGTCTAGTAAAGCAGATCCTGTTCTAGATGACAGAATAAATGAGGTGTCATCTGCAGGGTAAGAAGGCTTACGGGGGCTTGAGGGATTAGAGAAGGATTTTAAAGAACAGCCAGGATTCTGAGTGAAGATTTAAGGAAGGCAAGGATAAAAAGAATATTCCATGAAGATGGAACCGTATCAGTGGAAAATAAGGCTGAGGAGGCAGAACCAAGATGAGGGAGTAACTGGGCTTCTTTCCACAACTTTTCCAAACAGATCTAGAAAATGCACGAAATCAACTCCTGAGTGGGAAATACAGAAAGTTACAGGGAGTATTCTGTCTGGTCCAAGTCAACACAGGTAGATAGAGAAGTTAGCTGATGCCAGGGCCTAGGATACTAGGACAGAAGCACGGCCTGGCATCCAGGGAGAGGTTGTACAACAAGGCAAGAGGAGGTCTCAGAACTCAGGGGGGCCTAGGGCACCACAATGGGCAGATGACTCGATTAGGAGGCCCTGGATGGGATACTGAGAAAGCAGATCAGAAGCAAGCAGTAGTGGCATGGCTCAGACCACAGGAGCAGAGCAGGATATCAGCTCCAGCCTCTAGCCCAGCCTGCAGAAGAATGACCAAAGGGGAGCCTGTAGTTTTGCCCTCTGAACCAGCAGAACTTCCCAGATGACTGATAGGGTCAGAACTAGCAGCAATCTATGGTTGCTCTGACAAAAACCCAGGTCAGAAACTTGGAGAACTTGGACCAGAAAGGTAGCAATTAAACTCTGCCTGGGATCAGGCCCACTGTGAACACTGAAAGCTTTCTAGTCCCAAACCTGGCCTGTCCCTGAGATCCTGGAACAACACAACCCTCAACACCTCAAGAAAGCAGCAAAAAGACAAGCCCAGGCCTTCCCTCCAGAAACGTGTAGAGTCCACTCCTAACCTCAAATCTGAAGTCAGGAAGAAGACTGGAAGAAGGGACAAAGAACCCCACTATAATGAGCCATTATGATGGTAGGGACCATCAAAGGCACAAACACAGAAGAAGAAAATGACTTCTACACATTTACAAGCAAATCTCAAGAAAAAAAGTTTAGTCACAAACTCAACCAGAATTCCTGAAAGAGATGAAACAAGAGTTTAAAAATGTTTTATAAGTGAAATGAAAGCATTTGAGGAAGAAATTGGAAAAGAAATGAGAGCTATCAAAGAAAGAATCAGAAAAGGAATTAACAACTTGGCACAAGAGATTCAAAACCTTATCCAACAAACTCCCTGAAAATCAGTAACTTGACATGACAACAAGAAATATTAAAACTAAATCAAAAGGCTGGGAAAAAAAACAGAAGAAAACATAAGATACCTCATAATAAAAACAACTGATGTGGAAAACAGATCAAGGAGGAAAAGTAATGCCATGGCCAAAAAAAAAGGGCCTAGATGTCATTTCAAGGAATGTTCAAAGAAAAGTGCCTAGATCTCTTCTAACCAGAGGACAAAGCAGAAAAAGAAAGACTGGTCACCCATCTGAAAGCAACCTCAAAATGAAAACTCCCAGGAACATTATCACCAAAATCCAATTCATCCAGGTCAAAGGAAAACTACTGCAAACATCCAGAAGGAAAGAATTCAAGTGTCTCTGAGTCACAATCAGAATCACACAATTTAGTAACCACTGCTACAAAGGAACGGAGAGTTTGGAAGATGGTATTCCAGAAGTCCAAGGATATAGGTTTACAATCAAAGATAACTTACCCAGCAAGGCTGAGTATATTCACACAGTGAGGAAAATGAATCTTTAATAAAATACTTCCAAGAATTCCTAAGGAAAAGAGCAGAGATAAATAGAAATTTTGAAGTCCAGAGAGATCATGAAAGACACAAATAAGTCATCACAAATGACCAATCAAAATGGACTAAACAAGGATAAACTATCTAAACATATGGGGAAATGATACATGTGTCTCCTCTGAATTGTATCTTCATCAGGAGCTACAGTCTAATTAGACAGAAGGCCTAGAAGTGTTATAGAAATCTATATAAACAAGGAGGACTGAAGGGATTAGATGCCATTTGAACCTTTCTTTCCTCCGAACTAGTTAAAGGAGGGAAGAACACACCTAAGCACAGAATTGGCTGCAGAAATACAGCTCACTCGAACAGGGAAAACAGGCAAGAAAGGGGGTGGATGTGAAGAGGAGAGTCAAAGGGCAGAAAAGATGAGAACCTGTGATTGGACTCTTGGAGAGGGAAAGAGAAGAGAGACAAAGAAGCAATAGCAGACTTCATCAAACCTAGACTACTGGAACTGAGCACATGCCTTTTCTCTCACCAACCTCTCCTTTGTAAAGAGGGAAAGAGCTAACTCTGATCAAGGTAATGATTAACTGTTATAATAAAAAATGCTACCCACTTCCTTCCTGAGAGGTGAGGGACTCCGGGTGTAGACTGAGACATACTCTTTTGGAATTTGTTTTGCTTGACTATGCAAATTTGTTGCAAGGATTTTATTTTACTTTCTTTTTCAATGGGAGAAGGGAGAGTGAAAGAAAGTGGGTTTTTGTTCATTAAAAAAATAAGTTTAAAAAAAGAGGGTACATATTTCTTACAAGGGTTTTGTTTTCTTTTTTTCAATGGGGGGAGCACAGTGGGAGAGAAAATACTGTAAATGCTTACTAACTGGGACGGGGGGGGGGGCCTAGAAAGGAAAGAATAAGAGTATCCAGGAAGAGAGGATAGTCAACAGTGCCAAATGAAGCTAACAGGTCAAAAAGGATGAGGACTGAAAAAAGCTAAGTTAGATTTTACAAGTAAAGGATCATAAGCAATTTTAAAGAAAGCTGTCTCAGTTAAGTGATAAGTTGGAAAGCAGATTATATAGTTAAGAATTAGAAAAAAAAAAAAGGAAAAGTAGACACGAGTGGTTGAGAAAGGAGGGAGAAATGCACTATACAAGGACAGCTTCCTGGAATGGCAGAGTCCAGGGGCAGTTTTTTATATAGGAGACTTGGGCATGTTTGAAAGCAGAAGGGAGGACCAGTCGACAGGGAGAAGTTAAAGATTAGAGAGGGAGGGGTGATTTTTGACACTTCGTTCTGCTTAAGAAGACAGAAGAGATATGGACCCAAAGGCACATAT
Source organism: Trichosurus vulpecula (assembly GCF_011100635.1). Classification (NCBI taxonomy): domain Eukaryota; kingdom Metazoa; phylum Chordata; class Mammalia; order Diprotodontia; family Phalangeridae; genus Trichosurus; species Trichosurus vulpecula. Next base: position 299,098,744 of record NC_050577.1, read on the forward strand.
AGAGGGCTTAGCCTGGACAAGAAAAGCCACTTCATGGTCTGAGGCTGGGGAAAAGGAGGAAAGAAATAGGGATGATGTCACAGGCTTTCGAGTTGAAGCTGAAAAGGAGGGAGATGAAGAAGCTCCCATCAAACAGCCCCAATTTTCTCAATATAGTAGGAGGTGGGTCTTGGCTTAGGGACAAGAAGAGGGAAAGGTATGGGAAAGTTAGAGAGAGAAGAGAAAGTTTGAAAAAGCTTTTGTGATAAGTGCGCTCAAGCTATCAATTAGGGAGGAATAAAAGGACTGTCTGTACTGCTCTAGCAAGGGCCCACTCAATGGACCCAGTTCACCATGGTCATGTAACTTCCGCCGGCTCTGATTTGCAACAAGTAGGATCAACAGGGGAAGATGGTGGGAATAATAAAGGCCTGAGTTTTGGGAAGGGAAAAGCAACCACTAGACAAGAAAAGGGATTAAATAATAGAGGGTAACATGGAATTTTTCTTTAAAAGATTTCTGTCAAGGAGCATTTTCGTTTCCATCCCAATTTTTCTTTGCTGGTTTTTGAGCTGTGGGTTACAGCTTATCTACAACACTAAGAGATTCCTTTTCTCAATATCACAGCACAAGGTAGGCCAAACTGCTACATTAAATACTCATACAAATCAGCACAGAATCTGAGGACTCCTCCTGTTGTGCAAACCACACCACCCATCTGGAGGTAATTTTCAACCATACGGTAGAGAGTGAGGAGGGGAATGGAAAAAGCTAACAGACTTCCTGGCCACTGCAGACTCTGCTTGGCTAGGAGTAAACATGAGCAAAAAGATTTCAGTTTTTTTTTTTTTTTTTTGTACATACTAGTTTGGAATGAGAAACTTGTTGAGACAAGCTGGAACTGGGATGAAGACAGGCAGCAACGGGGAGGGGGGTGGACGCTTGAAGGTGAGGCTTTGTTTGCGATGAACCAGTTGAGTTATTCCTCTGACAATGGACCATTTGAAAGAGAGCCCTACTTTCCACTGCCAGAGGCACCGTGTCATTAGGTTGCCCAAGCTGAACTCCCTCCCAACTATAAACTCAAAGAAATGCCCCTATTTTGCAAAGCAACCCAGTGGCAAGGAGTATTTGAGAAGCCGATTAAATATTTGAAGCACTAGTAATGGATGTGGTGCTTTTTCAAAAGGATTCCTATTTTTTAAGAACTGAGAAACAGATTCAGAGTAAGAAAGCCACCTGGGCAGGTCTTCAGCATCTGTCTGAGTTCTGTTAGCTCAGAAGCCAAGGTGGCCCCAGAGGCCGAAGCCTCTGCTCTGTTCACTTGAACTCACTTCCTCTACTTCTCCAGCTCCAAACAGATACATAGGCAACCTTAGCAGGGACTGATCCTGGCCACAGAATGGACAGGGTCCCAATGGTGCCTCCTGTTCTAGGAGAGCACAATGAGTAGATTCATGAATCACTGTGTTTAGGGTTCAGTTACAAAGTCCACCTTGGCTAAGCTTGGTCCAGACCACGTTTCATCCTCACTTCTGACTTGGCTCTTTTTAGTTGAGTCCTACCACTTGCTCAGCCCCCCCCCCCCACCTCTCATATTCAAACAATATGAATTAATTTGTGGTTCCATTTTCATAACATTTCTCTCATCTGACTTCCTTTTACAGGAAAACGTAGGTTCTTCCTGCCTCCACTGTCGCCTTTCTCGAAGTCATCCTCTACAGCACTACCAGGCTTACCCTCCTTACCAGTAATGCCATTGCTCAGCTCAAAACTCTTCAGTGGTTCCTATGGCCTTCTGAGTAAAGTTCAAGCTACTCTTGCCCCAATTTGATGACCCCCCCCCCCCAAGCTGGCACTACAACCTTACCTCTACTCACCTGCCTCCAACCCCACGCCCCAAACTAGACCCAAATTTAACAGTGATCTTTCCCACTATGCCAACCCTGCCCCCCACCTGGAATAACCTCCGTCGCCCCCCTATGCCTGTTTAATTGTAAAGCCCAGCTAAACCAATCAACCAACAAGCATCTAGTAAGTGCCCGGGCACTAGGGCACCAAAGACAAAAATGAAGCAGTCCTTGCCCTCAAGTTTATAATCTATAAGAAGAGACAACAGGCACACACAAGCAAATTAAAAATATCTGTGCAAAGCCAAGATGGCGGCTGGAAAGCAGGGACTTGTATATGCTCCCACCCAGGTCCCTCCAAACACCTATAAAAATGGCTCTGAACAAATTCTAGAACTGTAGAACCCACAAAATCGCAGGGGGAAGCAGGGCTCCAGCCCAGGACAGCCTGGACAGTTGCTGGGTAAGGTCTATCACACGGACCTGGGAGAGGAGCAGAGTGGAGCCCAGCGTGGGCTGCATGGATCAACCAGACTGGGAGCCAGGCAGAACAGGCCCTAGCGCCCTGAATCAGTGAGCTGTGGCAGTTACCAGACTTCTTAACCCACAAACACCCAAGACAACAGAGAAGGTAGTGGGAAAACCTACTGGGACAAAGTGAAAGGAGTTCACGGTTCAGCCAACACCTCAGGGGGCAGTGGAGGTGGTGCAGCTACAGAACTACAGCTGCAGTTGCTTCCGGCCCCAGGCCCACCTGGTGGAAGGAATTAAGTGGCAGATTCCAGCAGCAGTGCAGAACCAGCTTATATCTGAGTCAAGGTCTAGGTTGACGGTTCTTGGGGGAGGAGGAACGCTGGTGTGGCAGAGCTTGCTGTGTAGCTCTGAAAACAATAGCACAGCCCCTCAAGCTTGGGACAAAGTACTCTCTACTCTACAAGCAGTCATACCCTGACAAAAAACTCAACAGTCAAGTAAGTTGGCTGGGAACAAGGCCAGGCAGCGAAAACAGACTCAGATTCAGACTCAGACTTTGGAATCTTTCTTTGGTGACAAAGAAGACAAAAACATACGGCCAGAAGAAGTCAACAAAGTCAAAGAGCCTACATCAAAAGCCTCCAAGAAAAATATGAATTGGGCTCCAGCCATGGAAGAGTTCAAAAAGGATTGGGAAAAGCAAGGTAGAGAAGTAGAAGAAAAATTGGGAAGAGAAATGAGAGTGATGTGAGAAAACCATGAAAAACAAGTGAATGACTTGCTAAAGGAGACCCAAAAAAATACTGAAGAAAACAACACCTTAACAAATAGACTAACCCAAATGGCAAAAGAGCACCAAAAACCCAATGAGGAGAAGAATGCCTTGAAAGGCAGAATTAGCCAAATGGAAAAGGAGGTCCAAAAGACTACTGAAGAAAATACTACCTTAAAAATTAGATTGGAGCAAGTGGAAGCTAGTAACTTTATGAGAAATCAAGATATTATAAAACAGAACCAAAGCAATGAAAAAACGGAAGACAATGTCAAATATCTCATTGGAAAAACCACTGACCTGGAAAATAGATCCAGGAGAGATAATTCAAAAATTATTGGACTACCTAAAAGCCATGATCAAAAAAGAGCCTAGATATCATCTTTCAATAAATTATCAAGGAGAACTGCCTTGATATTCTAGAGCCAGAGGGTAAAATAGAAATTGAAAGAATCCACAGATCGCCTCCTCAAAAAGATCCCAAAAAGAAAACTAGGACTATTGTTGCCAAATTCCAGAGCTCCCAGATCAAGGAGATAATACTGCAAGAAGCCAGAAAGAAACAATTTGAATACTGTGGAAACACAATCAGGATAACACAAGATCTAGCAGCTTCTACATTAAGGGATGAAAGGGCTTGGAACATGATATTCTGGAGGTCAAAGGAGTTAGGATTAAAACCAAGAATTACCTACCCAGCAAAACTGAGTATCATGCTCCAAGGCAAAGTATGGATTTTCAATAAAATAGAGGACTTTCAAGCTTCCAAAAGTGAAAAGACCAGAGCTGAATAGAAAATTTTATTTTCAAATACAAGAATCAAGAGAAGCATGAAAAGGTAAACAAGAAAGAGAAATCATAAGGGACTTACTAAAGTTGAACTGTTCTGTTTACATTCCTACATGGAAAGATGATGTGTATAATTCATGAGACCTCAGTATTAGGGTAGCTGAAGGGAATATACATATATAGTGAGTCAGAGGGCACGGGGTGAGTTGAATATGAAGGGATGATATCTAAAAAAAAAAATCAAATTAAGGTTTGAGAGAGGAATATATTGAGAGAGGGAGAAAGGGAGAGATAGAATGGGGTAAATTATCTAACATAAAAGTGGCAAGAAAAAGCAGTTCTGTAGGAAGGGAAGAGGGGGCAGGTGAGGGAGAATGAGTGAATCTTGCTCTAATAGGATTTGACCTGAGGAGGGAATAACATACACACTCAATTGGGTATCTTACCCCACAGGAAAGAAGGAGGAAGGAGATAAAAAAGGGGGGAACGATAGAAGGGAGGACAGATAGGGGGAGGAGATAATCAAAAACAAACACTTTTGAAAAGGGTCAGGGTCAAGGGAGAAAACTGAATAAAGGGGGATAGGATAGGATGGAGCAAAATATAGTCTTTCACAACATGAGTATTGTGGAAGGGTTTTACATAATGATACGCATGTGGCCTCTGTTGAATTGCTTGTCTTCTTAGGGAGGGTGGGGGAGGGAAGAGGGGAGAGAATTTGGAACTCAGAGTTTTAAAAACAGATGTTCAAAAAAAAAAAGTTTTTGCATGCAACTAGGAAATAAGATATACAGACACAATGGGGCATAGAAATCTATCTTGCCCTACAAGAAAGTAAGGGAAAAGGGGGTAGGGGTGGGGAGTGGGGTGACAGAAGGGAAGGCTGACTGGGGAACAGGGCAACCAGAATATATGCCATCTTGGAGTGGGGGGGGTAGAAATGGGGAGAAAATTTGTAATTCAAACTCTTGTGAAAATCAATGCTGAAAACTAAAAATATTAAATAAATAAATAATCAATAAAAATAAATGTTAAAAAAATCTATGTAATAAACTCAAGGCAAATGGGGTGAGCACCAGCAGGTGCAACAGAGCTTCGAAGAGGGAGAGGAAAGACCTCGTGAAAAGGAGGGAGGCAAAATGCTAGCTAGGGTGAGGGAGGAGTGTGTTCCAGCCCATTGTGAAGTCATGGAGACAGGCCACACTGTCACACTCAGCAGCCAGAAGTCCTGCCTTGAGTCTCAGAGAAGCTCTCCCACATTGCCTGTTCCTTCAGGAGTGCTGACTGCTGCTCAGTAATCCCAGCCAGCAAACACATCTGTGACATATCTGTAATAGGTTAGTAATTTGGGGTATGATGAGCTCACTGGGGGCAGCTGGGTGCTCAGTTCCTATAGCTTTACTGGTCAGGGTGTTAATTCCAATTAAAAATGTTGCTTTTGATCCTACCCAGTCTGAACATCACTGTCCACTTTGGGCAAAAGGGGAGTTGAATTTTTCGTATTTTGTAACCACCAGCAGCCCCACAAGCCTGGTCAAAGTAGTGATGTGTCCTGGGAGGCAAGAGTTGTTGTAAGTGAGGTAGGCCAAAGTGCCACTACCTCCCCTCCAAGCCCAGGAGAAGCAAGTCCAAGAGCCCCAGAAACAGCCCTGCTTCCAGCTCACCCCCAATGGTCAGTGTCCAGGGTGGGCAGCTTTGGTCAAAACACCTACCATCCTACCACCAGTCTCAGACCAATTCCAACAAAAGGGAGGTCAGGAGAAGTTCAAAGGTCCCAGGAACAGTGGCACCCCAAGATCACCAGCCTGGCTTCCAGCCTACTTCTGCATCCGCTGTACAGCGAATTAACCCTTGGGAAGCCTTGACCCAGACAACATGCTGCAGCCCCCACCTGCCCAAAAGCCCACAGCCACTGAAAAGCCAGAAAAAAAGAGTTCACCAGCATTCTTGTCACTGTGAAACGGACTTGCATCAGAACAGGACGCAGACTTTAACCTGAAGGAAGATGCATCCCTCTGCGCTGGGCCACTGTATCCTAAGGATCACGGGGCCTTTCCATCTGACTTGCAGCTGACCCCCCATATGGGATATTTCTATATGAGATGTACTAAGCACCTGAAAGTAGGAACAGACTTGCTTTTCAATTTGTATCCCTTGATGCTTTATGCATAGGAAGAGCTTTGAAAATGCTTTTTTCTGGGGCTTCTGTGAAGAAGGGGACAGACATCCCCACCAACCATCTGCCACCCACAGGATGGGCAAGCCAGTCTCACTGAAGAAGCAGGGGATCCAGAGAGTAAAACAGGAGGCAGCCAAGTCAGTCACCAATATGGCTTTGACCATCACTTTCACTTGGACCCTGATGGGAACAAGCCACACCACCAGCCACCAGAAGAAGACGGCTCCTTCTGGCAAGGGTTGTAGTCACAGCTTCTGAAGACCCAGGAAGGAGATTTCTTATCACCAAAGGCCTTAGCCCTGGCCAATCAGAAAGCAATATGATTTTATCAGTGGAAATGGTCTTTAAGAATAGGCCTAGACACCTGTTTTGTCACTGCACCCCAGAGACAATGAGCTCTTTCCATGTGACCTGCAGGTGAAACCTTTCGCATGTGTTGTCCCCTCCATTGCAATGTGAGGCTCCTCTACAGTTGAGACTGTCTTACTTTTCTATTTGTATCCATAACAAATGCTTCTTCTTTAACTTTTCAGTCATAAATTCATAATCACTCCAAGCTGGGTTCCTATCCCTTTCTTATCTTCTTGCCCCAAATACAGCTTCCCAAAATCCTTCTTTTTGTCTTTTTAGTGTTCATCCTAAGTCTCAGAGCCCACCCGGTTTAAGGCTTTTTTTTTTAATTTTTTATTTTTAGTTTACAACATTCAATTCTACATAATTTTGAGTTCCAGATTTTCTTCCCTCCCTCCCCCTCTCCCTCCCCAAGACAGCATGGAATCCCATATAGCTTCCATGTATAACTTCGCATTGAATTAATTTATACAGTAGTCAAGTTGTGAAGAACTGTGATCAATGAAATGAATCATGCGAAAGAAGAAACAGGACCAAAAAAAAAAACCAACCCAAAAACAAAAACAAAAGAGAAGAAAAAAAGGCAAGCATGAAGTGTGCCTCAATCTGCATTCATACTTCATAGTTCTTTCTCTGGATGTAGATAGCATTCTCCATCGTGAGTCCTTTGGAGTTGTCTTTGTACTTTGTGTTGCTGAGAAGAGCGAAATCTGTCAGGGTTGGTCCTCACAGAATCCATACATCTGTGGTTGTGTATAATGTTCTCCCGGCTCTGCTCCGCTCACTCAGCATTATGTCGTGTAGGTTTTTCCAGGTTGTTAGGAAGTCCATATCATCCCCATTTCTTAGAGCACAATAGTATTCCATTACCTTCATATACCACAACTTGTTCAGCCATTCCCCAATTGATGGGCATCCCTTTGATTTCCAATTCTTAGCTACCGCAAAAAGAGCCACTATAAATATTTTTGTACATATGGGTCCTTTTCCCGCTTGTGTGATTTCTTTGGGATACAACCCTAGAAGTGGTATTGCTGGGTCAAAGGGTATGAACATTCCTGTGGCCCTTTGGGCATAGTTCCAAATTGCTCTCCAAAATGGCTGGATCAGCTCACAACTCCACCAGCAAAGTAACAATGTTCCAGTTTTCCCACATCCTCTCCAGTATTTATCATTTTCCTGTTTTGTTATTTTAGCCAATCTGACAGGAGAGATGTGGTATCTAAGAGTTGTTTTGATTTGCATTTCTCTAATCAGTAGTGATCCAGAGCATTTTTTCATATGCCTATAGATAGCTTTAATTTCTTCCTCTGAAAACTGCCTGTTCATATCCTTTGACCATTTCTCAATTGGGGAATGACTTGTATTCCTATATATTTGACTCAGTTCCCTGTATATTTTAGAAATGAGGCCTTTAGCAGAGACACTAGTTGTAAAGATTTTCTCCCAATTTTCTGCTTCCCTCCTAATTTTTGTTGCATTGGCTTTTTTTTGTACAAAAACATTTCAATTTAACATAATCAAAATTATCCATTTTGCATTTTGTAATGCTCTCTATCTCTTGATGGGTCATGAATTCTTTTCTTTTCCATAAATCTGATGGGTAAACTATTCCTTGCTCTCCCAAATTACTTATAGAGTATCAGCCTTTACTCCTAAATCATCAACCCATTTTGACTTTATTTTGGTATATGGTGTAAGATATTGGTCTATGCCCATTTTCTGTCCTACCATTTTCCAATTTTCCCAACAGTTTTTGTGAAATAGTGAATTATTAGCCCAGAAGCTGGCCTCTTTGGGTTTATCAAAGAGTAGATTGCTATAGTCATTGACTTCTCCATCTTGTGTTCCTATCCTATTCCACTGATCCACCACTCTGTTTCTTGACCAGTACCAGGTAGTTTTGATGACTGCTGCTCTATAGTACAGTTTAATATCTGGTATGGCCAGGCCACCTTCTCTAGCATTTCTTTTCATCAATACCTTAGATATTCTAGACCTCTTGTTCTTCCAGATGAATTTTGTTATTATTTTGTCCAGCTCTGTAAAATAATTTTTTGGTAGTTCAATTGGTATGGCTCTGAATAGATTAATTTAGGTAAAATTGTCATTTTTATTATATTAGCTCGGCCTAACCATGAGCAACTGATATTTTTCCATTTATTTAGATTTGACTTTATTCACGTGAAAAGTGTTTCATAATTACGTTCATATAGGCCCTGGTTTTGTCTTGGCAGATAGATTCCCAAATATTTTATAGTGTCTATAGTAACTTTGAATGGAATTTCTCTTTCTATCTCTTGCTGTTGGGCTTTGTTAGTAATGTATAGGAATGCTGAGGATTTATGTGGGTTTATTTTATATCCTACAACTTTGCTAAAGTTGTTTATTATTTCAAGTAGTTTTTTACTTGACTCTCTAGGATTCTCTAAGTAAATCATCATATCATCTACAAAAAGTGATAATTTAGCTTCTTCTTTTCCTATTCAAGGCTTAAGGCTTTTTGACATAACTCTTAGAAGACACTTTGACACACTTTTATATTTGTCCTCAATTACTTTTCTCCTCTCATGTATTAATATTTAAGCACACATAAAACAATGTACTGATTTCAAAATAAAAAAAACTTTAAAATTCACCCAGTCCTTAAAAGAAAAGTTTTTTTAACTTCTCAACTGAAACATAACAGAAAATCTGTTAAATATCCTAACACTCTGTAAATAATGCATAAGATCCAAGGAATCTTATGTAACTTGGTAGAACATATGAACTTTAAAGCCAGGGACCTTCTTAACTCTACAGTAAAGTACACAAGAAAGATCCAACTAAAATCATTTCCATTTTCCACAGCCATTCGTTTGACAGGCATCTTCATTAGTCTCTCATGTACAGAGCGGGCCAAACATTGAAGGAGAAAGAAAGGTTTGATATGACAGTTTCTACTCTTGACAAGTTTATAATGTACTTTTCCATCCAGATTATTGTTCTTCGGGCCTTTCAGTCATGTCCAACTCTCCATTTGGGGTTTTCTTGGCAGAGCCATTTCTTTCTCCAGCAAATTTTACAGATAAGGAAACTGAGGCAAACAGGGTTAAGTGACTTGCCCAGGGTCATATGGCTAGGAAGTATCTGAAGTTAGATTTGAACTCAAGAAGATAAGTCTTCCTGACTCCAGGCCCAGTACTCTACCTACTGTGCCACCTAGCTGCCCCTTTCCAATCATACCAAGGCAGAAATTCCCTTAATATTATAAGAAATTTAGTGTATTAAAAGACAAATAGAGATACAGACACCCAAGAAATTCATGATTGACTCTCACTGACTACTGCAATATACAGAACAAGATGCTTTTTAAAAAATCAATAAAAAGCAAACCGCTTCTCAAAAAAACACGTCTCGATCATGGGCAACTCTGATATCCGATCTTTCCAGAGTTTGGAACACTTTTCAAATGTCACTGTCTTATAAATTTCATCTCTGCAATCACTCGGCTTGCCCCTGGAAGAGGAGGGCAAAGCATGTTTCCAAGTTCATACTCGAACTTGAGCTCATTCCTAAGTTGTAGTTTCTGGAAAATATACAAAATTTCTTCTGGCTCTACAAAACCTTCTGCCTGACCCAAGAAGCATTTGGAAAAGGTATCATTTTAAACTCCTATAAAGTTACACTGCTGGAAACACCATAAATATACATTTAATTAAGTGGCTATATTTTTCTGTTAGCGTTAAGGGCGTTATAAAGAAAGCTAGAAAGGCCCCAAATGACTCAAATCAAGTCAACAAACATTTATCAAAGGACAATTATGTGCCAGGACCTGTGGTTTAAAGACAAAAATAAACAGAGTCCCTGTCTTCCATGAATTTGCATTCCTCCAAGGCTGATCAACATGTCCCCAGAGAAGGAAACACAAAATCTACACAACAGAATTCGATTTCCAGGTGAAGGGATCCTCACTGAGGGGATGAGGGAAAGCCTCCTCCTCGAGGAGGGAGCACTTGGAGGGAGGAGTTGCAATATAGTAAGTCATTTCCAACTTCAATCCATCGCAAAGCATGCACCAAGGGCCTGCTGGGGCAGATTCTACTAGGTAAAAAGACAATGTGAAATGGGCCTGCTTGCAAGTAGGTTACAGTCTAGAGGGGAGGGTTATGGCCTACATACAAACAAGTACATGCAAAATAAAGCAATACAAGGTCATTTAGGGGGAAGGTACAAGCAGAACCAGGGGACCAGGGAAGGCCTCCTGGAGGAAGGAGCATTACATTGATCTTTTAAGGAAACCAGTTATTCTCAGAGGCAGAGTGAGGAGTGAGCACATTCCACATGTGGGGACAGCTTGTCCAAAGGAACAGAGAGAGCAAGGAAATGAGTTTGGCTGAATCATGGATCGAGGAAAGGAGGAAATACATAACAAGGCCAGGAATGGACTTAATTTCCAGTCAAGAGAGCTGCCTGAAGGGAGGCCGACAGCCCAGCACCCCCACAAAGAACTCTAAGATCTCAACAAAGGGAATGATCCCATCTCCCCACCTTTAGAATGGTGACCCAATGTGCCCAGAACATACTACCTCTTGACCTCTCCCACGGAGCCCCTCTTTGCCTTTAAGACAGCTTCCCACTGAGATAATCTTCCACCTCTTGGGTCGATAGCTTAGATCAGGGATATCCAAAATACGGCCTCATGCGGCCCACAGTGAGATTTTACACAGCCCGCCTGTGGGTTTAAATTTTCATGAGTGAAAAAATAAAATAATAATTTGCATGGAATGCGTATTAGGTTTTTAAATTCCATCACTAATAAATAATCTCATTGATGTTAATTTTCTTTGGTGTTTTTAAGCAGTATTATGGACGGAACACACCTCATGGAATTCTCAATTGATCTGTGGGATGCATTCCCTCTGTACAATGCAGACTAGTCAGTATGCATCTACCTTTGTACTGTTGTGTTGTCACTTTGTGTTTGTTTTTGTGCTTAGCACCTTCGCCTGTCGTATTGATGACGTGTTCCCCCACTTTCTATTAGTATACTGTATTTTTTATTCTGAGTGAGGCTCTTGAATAGTTATTTTATTTTAATGCGGCCCTAAGATAAGCTAAGGTTGGACAGCCCTGGCTTGATTCACAGACCAGTTTGCATGCTAGCTCCCCAATCAGACAGGGTGCTACATGAGGACAGGGCAAGTGTTTCTGTCTTCCTGTCTCTCTTTGCATCCTCAGAGCTAAGCACCATGTCATGCCTCATAAGTGCTTATTAACAATGCTTCAAGACTCGTAAGAGATCCAGTTCAAGCATATCTTCTGCATGAAGCTCTTCTGATTCCTCTAACAACTGATACTTGGTCCCAAACTCACTCACTCTTGCTCTCACTCTCTCGCTCTCCCTCTCTCTCTCTCTCTAGCTCTTGCTCTCTCTCTCTCCTCCCTCTTTCCCATCTCTCTGTATATGCATATACATATATATGCATGCATGTATTCATGAAAAATACATATGTATGTATGTATGTGTGTACACACACACACACACGTCTCTCCCATTAGACTGTGAGCTCTTTCCATGGTCTCTTCCTTGTACTGGCATTTCCTGAGCCTACACAATTGCCTGCCATTGGTAGAGATGCTTAACTTGCTGATTAACTAAATAATCAAGAAACCCAATGAGAAACTACAGTAAGGGGAAAAGATATTAGCAATGTTCTGTTTGGACCCAAAGGCAGAACAAGGAGTAATGGGTGGAAGTTACAGACCGGCAGGTTGTGAGGGAAAACTTGCTAACAATTCCAGCTATCCCAAAGTGAAATGAGTTGGCTCAGGAGGTAGAGACCAGATGATCCCTCTTTTGGTTAGGCTGATACATACTGCAAAATGTCTCCCTGTGGTCACCAATGACTTCTAAACACCAAGGCTCTCTCAATCCTCACCTTCATTTTCTATTCCCACCTCGGTGATATGATTCTCTTCTGGTCTGGCTCAAGTGGCTTCCTGATCTCCCAAGTGGTGAAATCACTGTCCTTCTTCAAATAATTTTGTATTTACTTATCTATATACATACTGTATTCTCCCCTGCCCACAGTGGACGGAATACTCCTTAAAGGCAGGCACTGTTTGATTAATGCCTCATGCCCATTAAAGAGATGCCCACAAAATGGGGGAGGGGAGGCAGAAAGGTAATTGGTCAAAACCATTGACACAGCATCACAAAGCATGGGCCAGATATCCTGTTAAGTGCAGGTGGGCCGGAATCAGGTTGTGAAGGGCTTTAGATGCCAAGCAGAGAATTCTGAATTTGCCTCTGGAGAAAATGAGGACCCCACCAGAATTTAGCAAGCAGGGAAGTAAAATGATAGAACAACGACATGACTTTGAAGATGCACTTCCCTCCCTGCTCCGAATGGGTGGAGGCCTACAGGTGGGGAGCGCTGCCTATGCCATAGAAATCGAATAACTAGTGGACTGGCTTTTACTCAACAGTTGGTTCTTTTTCTTTTTTATTCTTGATTACAAGGGATGGCTCACTGGGTGGGAGTAGGGGAATGATCTGGAAATCAAGGCAGTATGAAAACAAAATATCTCGGTAAAAAGGAAAAAAATTTGAAGAATATTACTTTGGCAGCTGAGTAGGGGAGGGACTGGAGAAGGTGAAGGATGAATGAGAAGATAACTGTAGTAGTCTGGCCAGAGGGTGATGAGGGCCTGAACTAAGATGGTAACCATGGGAGTAGAGAGAAGATGAGAGTTGTGCAAAATATTATGGAAGGATAAACAAGATTTAACAACTGACTTAATATATTTAATTTACATGATTTAAATAACAGTAATTAATATGATTGATATAATTATAATATAATTAATAGTGCATATGATATATTAATTATAATGATGTATCACATAAATAATAATCATAATATAATTAACATAATTTAATATATGGGGTAAGGAGTCAAGTATAATGTCAAGGTTGTAAACTTGAAACTAGAAGGAAGGTGGTAACCCAGATAGAGACCGGGAAGCTTTTAAGAGGATAGATTTGGGGGGAGAAGGATGAGTTCTGAGTTAGACACACAAAGTTTGAGATGCAGTAACTGTAATCAGGGCGGGACTTTTTTACTATTTTCTCTTTTTGAGTGCTAGGGCAGCCAAGTGCCTTTAATGAGTCCGGCCTTTGTTTGAATGGTGCAGGTAAAGCGGACCCCTTTTTGTTTTGGAGAGTTTCTCAGCATTAAGGCAATCGGGAGTCATTTATTGGAAACAATGTATATCATGTGGTGCTAGTGATCAAAGAATTTTCCCACACCCTGGTGCGAGTGACTGAAGAACTTTCCCACACCCTAAATGGTAGGCCCCAAGCCCTCAGGGCCGTGAGCGGAATATATGTATTGGAAGGTTAATGTTTCCCTTTTGGGGACACACTCATTGAAAGAGTGCTGGTGACAAGACTCTGGGTAGCTGTTGAAGCAGCCCCCCCGCCCCCGCCCCAGCTTTGAAAACCCAGATGTTGTTGCTTCTCTCTGGTATGTATGGTGATTTGGTCAGACAGACAGAAGCCTGTCTGTTGATCTGTTTGTAATTTCTGTTTGTATTTGCCCTGAAGTTCAGGGTGCTGACTTTTTCCCCCTGAACTAAGTGGATGATATATGTATGTTTAATTAAAGATTTTAACCCCTTAAAGTTGCTTTCCTTAGAAAAGCAGATCAAAGAACCTTTGTTAGCAGCCCTTCTGTGTGCTGGTGTTACTGGTCTTACACAGCCACAGTAGCCGCTAGCAAACATTGTTGTTACAGATGCTTACAAAAGATCTAATTTGAAAAGTCCAAGAAGCAGTTGGTGACACAGAACTAAAGCTCAGGAGTGAGACTACTGCTAGATAAATCCATGAAGGAGTTTTCTGCATGGAGATCACTGAACCCTGATGAGGTCCCCTATAAAAAGAACAGAAGACAGCCCAGGACAAAGTTTTGTGGAGCACCCTTGGTTAGGAGGCAGGGTATGGATGATCTAAAAACGAAACTGAGAAAGAATAGCTAGGCAGTTGAGACAGAAAATAACAGGACTTCCACAAAAGCCCAAAGAGAGAGTATCTAGAAAGAGACAATCAACAACGTCCAAATGTTGCAGTGAGATAAGAAATACGAAATACAAGAAAAAGCCATTGGATTTGGCCATTAAAAGGTCACTGGCCAAATAGGGGAAAAAATATATATATTTGGGGGCACCCAGGTGGTACAGTGAATAGAGTACTGGCCCTGGAGTCAGGAGGACCTGAGTTCAAATATGACCTCAGACACTTGATACACTTACTAGCTGTGTGACCTTGGGCAAGTCACTTAACTCCAACTGCCCTGCCTTCCCCCTTCCAAAAAAAATTTTGTATCAAATTTCTTTGACAAGGTTTGTTATTCAAAATACTCAGACAACTAAGAGAAACATATGCAATGAAAAGCCATTCCCCAAGAGATAACTGGCCAAAGGATATTAACACACAGTTCTCAAAAGAAGAATTGCAAATTATTGACAACCATATGAAAGCATGCTCCGAGTCACTAATTACTGAATAAACGCACATCAAAGCAACCCTGGTGTTCCAACTCACACTCAGCAAACTGGCAAAGATGACAAAAGATGGGAAGATAGTTGGTCCCTAGCAGCTGGTGGCAGCAGCTAACATTTACACTGCACCTACTATGTGCCAGACACTGCGCTAAGCACTTTACAAATATTATCTCATTTGATCTTCACAACGTGTGGAGAGTAGGGGCTATGGTTACCCTCATTTAACAGATGAGAAAACTGAGGCAAACAGGTATATATGTGCCCAGGGTCACAGAGCTAAGTGTCTGAGGCCAGATTTGAACTCATATCTTCCTGACACCAGACCCACCTGCTGAAAGCACTGCAGAAAGACAAGCACACTGATGCATTGTTGGCAGAGCAGTGAGTCAGAACATCCATTTT
Organism: Trichosurus vulpecula; assembly: GCF_011100635.1. NCBI lineage: Eukaryota > Metazoa > Chordata > Mammalia > Diprotodontia > Phalangeridae > Trichosurus > Trichosurus vulpecula. The sequence goes on from NC_050577.1 coordinate 299,114,090, forward strand.
AGAAAGAAATTTGGAATGATGCAAATAAGTAATTAATATGGCATACCTTTGGCCCAGAAATTTAACTCCTAAGGATATACCCCAAAGAGCTCAATGGTAAAAACAAAGGCCCGGTATACAGCGGTACCCTTTGTGGTAGTAGAGAACTAGGAACGACACAGGTGCCCAGCGACTAGCGGATGGCTAAACCAATCGTGGTGGATGAATACAATGGAACAGGACTAGGCTGTACTACAGGAAAGCGTGCAAAGACCTACAAGAATTGATACAAAGTGAATAAACAGAGCCAGGAAAACAATATACAAAATAACTACAACAATGTAAATGGAAAGGACAAGCATAAAACCACTGAAAATGAATAATGAAAAATTACAAAGAACAAACATGGCCCCAAAAACCAGATATGAGATCTCTCTCCTTTGCAGAGGTGGAAAGGAAGGAGAACCTATGTATGTGGAACACTGTATATATTTCCAGACTGTATCTGTGTATTCACTGGTTTTACTGATGCTTATTCTCAGACTGTATCTGTGTATTCACTGGTTTTATTGATGCTTATTCTCTTCATCTTTTTTTTTTTCAAAAAAGTTCTTTGTTTTAAGGAATAGCTCTCAGGAAGATTTGAGGAGAAATGCAGGAAAGGAATTTAGATGATTAAAAAAAATATAGAAGAATTTAAGGAATGATTTATGCCATCAAACAAGCAATACGAATAATCCCAGCTTAGCAGCCTTTAAAAAGAATCTCTAGTTTGGAAACTACATCATGCTATGTTTTGTGGGGCTGGCGGAAGAAGAGGTTCAAACTTGAAAATGCAACCTAGGATATTCATGATCAACAATTTCTGGGGTAAATGAAACTGGATTATGCTAAGCTAAACATTCCCTACCATAGAAAATAAAAGCTCTTTTCCTCCCCTCAAAGACTGACAGGGAATAAATTTATGACACTGCCATAGGACAGATTGCAGGGCCAAATCTGTCACTTAGAAGTACATACGGGAATGTATAAGTCATGTAAAGGCATGCAGACCTTAGGCTATTTCTCTGAGCTTTGTTTTAGTCACATTAACCACTGAAACAGTGAACATTAGTTACTCCCACACATCTTTTCTGGACTCTGAAAAAATTATATAGCCCTAGCTCGCCAAAAGCACAATTTCTTCTGAGAACTTAAACTAATAAATTAACAGACATAATAATTACAAAGCAACCTAGCAATCTGTTAATGTACTTGGTGTTTTACCAGTCCCCAGCATGAGCGGATATAATAGCTAGAGCTAGGAGGGATCTTAGCAACCATCTAGTTGAAAGATTCCCCTTTTGAGAATTCAGAATTCATTATGGGAGACAGTCTGGAGAAGGTGATGGACCCCTTCTCAGAATAACATTTTTAAAATACATAAAATAAAAAACATAAGCTTACATAGGAAACCATTTATTTAAAAACATTTATCAAAAAATTTTTTTAATAAATTTTCAGACCCCAGGTTAAGAATCTAGTCTGGGGTTACAATACCTGCAGTCTTGAGGCCACATGAGGCCTTCTAGATCCTTAAGTGCAGCCTTTTGACTGAATCCAAATTTCACAAGACAAATCCTTTAGAATTTGTTAAGGGCCAGGTTCTCCACTCCTGATCTAATCCAACCTTCTCATTTTAAGTGGAGAAACCAAGTCTCAGTGAATTAAAGTGATTTGCCCAAGGTCACAGAGACAAAAAAAATGGAATTCACGCTCAGATCCTCAAGCCCCAAAACCAGCGTCCCACTATCTTCCCTATGTTTTTTACCCTATCTTGGAACAAAAGTGTCACTTCTAGGAAGGTCACACTATACAATGATTCTACCTTATCTAATAATAGGCTTATAATGCTACCTGAAGCCCTTGAGACTTGTTCCCCCCCCCAAAAAAAAGCAGCAATATTGAGTTTTAAAAATTAACATCTCTAAATACTCAAATATCACCAAGAAAATATTTTAACAGTCATGCGTCATAAAAGAAATCAGCCTAGAGGTCAGGTTATAAAGAAGAACATCAATAAAAATTTAAATCAAGACTTAGAACAGATAGCATATTGCATCAGAAAATAAACTTATTTTTTAAAAAATAAGCAGCTTAAAAAAGATAAAGAAATTTTAAAAGAATCCATTTATACCATTCTCCTCCCTTTCCTCACGTGTATGTGATGAATCATCACTACCAGCAAACATACTCTCACAATTCACTACATACAGGTGAGGAAAGGAAGGGGAAATGGCGCAATTTGATTTTTTTAAAAATGGGGTTTTTTTTAAGCTGTTGGGGATTTTAATAGTTTATTATTTTAATTCTTCAAGAGACAAGTTTTTTTTTTTAATTAATCTGTCCCTCCCACTACCTTTCCCTCATTAAGCAAAATTTACAATGGGGATAAAGAAAGGGGAAGCGAAGGAAAAAAAGATGGCTAACCAAATCATTCCACATTTCAAGTTCATCACCTCTCTAAGTAAGTGAACGCAGAGTTTCATTCTCCTTCTGTTTATCATTGTATCATTCAGGCCTAAAGCCCTTCAAAATCCTTTTTCCCTGTGTCATCACCGTTATCTGCTGTTCTCCTAATTCTGCTCACTTCCCTCTACATCAGCGCATAGAGGTCTGCCCACTTTCTCCCAAGACGTCCATTTCATCATTTCTAGTGGCACAATAACATCTGATTACAGACATACACCTTGTTAAGTTGTTTTTTCAGTCCTGTCCCATTCTTCATGACACCATTCGGGGTTTTCTTGGCAAAGATACAGCAGTGGTTTGCCATGTCCTGCTCCAGCTGATTTTACAGATAAGGAAACTGAGGCAACAGAGTTAAGTGACTTGCCTAGGGTCACACAGCTAGTGAGTGTCCGAGGTCAGATTTGAGCATGGGAAGATGAGTCTTCCTGACTCTTGGGCCAATGCTCTGTCCACTGCACCACCTAGCTGCCACTATCAACATTTTTGTAGAAAAAGATCACTTTCCTTTTTCTTTAGGGGACAGACCTGGCGGTAGGATAGGTAGGATAGCTGGGTCAAAGCGTATGAACAACTTGTAACTTTCTGGGTTACTTGCCAGTTCCAAGTGCCTTCTAGAATATGGATGGACCAATCCACAGCTCAATCAACAGTGCTTAGTGTACCTGTCTTCCCACAGTCCCCCCAATATTTGTCTTTTCCCTCTTTTGTCATCTTTGTCAATATGATGAGAATAAGGTGGAACCTAAAAGCTGCTTTAATTTGCTTTTCTCTAATTAACAGCCATTTGGAGCATGTTGTTTCACGACTATTTGTAATTTGGATTTACTTCCTTTCCAAACTGTCTGTTAATATCTTATAACCATTTCTCTACACAGGGAAACGGCTCTTAGTTTTACAAATTTGAATCAGTTCCTTATATACCTCAGAAACAATACTTTTACCAGGGGCACTTGATGTAAAGGGTTTTTTCCAAGTTATCTGTTTTCCTTCTAAATTTTACCACATTAGATTTGTTCTTGCAAAAACTTTTAAACTTAATAAAATCACAACTGTCCATTTTGTGATGATCTTCCCTATTTTGTTTTATTTTCACCATTCTTGTTTGTTCATGGAACTTTTTCCCCTAGCCATAGATAGAAAAGGAATTTCTTCATCACTGGTTGAGGTGATCTGATGGTCTGTTTTGTTTTTTTTTTTAAACACAAATCTGATTTTAATCCTAAACAAACTATAGTATAATGACACACAATGACATGACTGTCTGAGGTGTTTCAGGGTGCTTCCCAAGAGAAATTCATTAAATCAGTCTTACTCAATAAGCTAAAGGAATGTCTCCTAGATCACTCACTTCCTTCCATCTTATCACAATGCTACAATAGTTCAAGTGCCTAACCCTTTTATATGTTCATTCTCTACTATTGGCCTAAATAAATGAGACCCACTGGAAGAGTGAAATATTTGCAAACTGGAATAAACCTGAAAGGCCTCCTTCCTCCCTTCCTTCCCTCCCACTAATCATCTGGGAACAGTCTCAGTTACTTTGTTTACAAATTATTCTTTACCAGAATTCACTTTACATACTGAAAATCTGGGTCACGTAATTACACACATGGTCATTAACCACTGTCTTCATAGTACAGAAATGAGGGGAAGGGTCACCACTATTTCCTAGAAGCATTAAAAAAGATTTTTAAAAGAGGAAAAGATATTTTTTTAAAAATCCAATAAGAGTAATGGAAGTAAAACTGGGAAAAGAAATGAGCTATGCAAGAAAATTATAAAAAGAGAATTCATAGCTTGGTAAAAAGAGGTAAAAAAAACTTCATTGAAGAAAATAAATACGTAAAAATTTGAATTTGACAAGTGGAAGCTAATAACTCCATGAGACATCAAGAAATAATAAAGTCAAAAGACTGACAAATGGAAAAAATTATGAAATATCTCATAGAAAAAAAAACAACTAACCTGGAACACAGATCAAGGAGAGATCATCTCCAAATCACTGGACTACACGAAAGCTATGATCAGGAATGCAGGACTGATACAATATTAGGAAAACCATAAGCATAGCTGACCATATCAATAACAAAACAACAAAAATCAGTTGATTATTTCAATAGATAACTTTTGATAAAATACAATGCCAATTTCTGTTTTAAAAAACAACACACTATCCCCAATTGAGAAATGGTCAAAGGATATGAACAGGCAGTTTTCAGAGGAAGAAATTAAAGCTATCTACAGGCATATGAAAAAATGCTCTGGATCACTACTGATTAGAGAAATGCAAATCAAAACAACTCTTAGATACCACATCTCTCCTGTCAGATTGGCTAAAATAACAAAACAGGAAAATGATAAATGCTGGAAAGGATATGGGGAAATTGGAACATTGTTGCATTGCTGGTGGAGTTGTGAGCTGATCCAGCCATTTTGGAGAGCAGTTTGGAACTATGCCCAAAGGGCTATAGAAATGTTCATGCCCTTTGACCCAGCAATACCACTTCTAGGGTTGTATCCCAAAGAAATCACACAAGCGGGAAAAGGACCCATATGTACAAAAATATTTATAGCAGCTCTTTTTGTGGTAGCTAAGAATTGGAAATCAAAGGGATGCCCATCAATTGGGGAATGGCTGAACAAGCTGTGGTATATGAAGGTGATGGAATACTATTGTGCCATAAGAAATGGGGATGATGCAGACTTCATAACAACCTGGAAAAACCTACACGACATAATGCTGAGTGAGCGGAGCAGAGCCAGGAGAACGTTGTGCACAGCCACAGATATATGGATTCCGTGAGGACCAACCCTGACATACTGCGCTTTTCTCAGCAACCTAAGGGGCAAGGACAACTCCAGGGGACTCACGATGGAGAATGCTATCTTCATCCAGAGAAAGAACTGTGAAGTTTGAATACAGATCGAGGCGCACTACATGCTCGCCTTTTTTGCTTCTTTTCTTGTTTTTGTTTTTGGATTTTTTTTTTTGGTTCTGTCTCTTCTTTCTCACGATTCATTCCATTGGTCAAAATTCTTCTCCATGACTTGACTAGTGCATAAATTAATTCAATGCGAAGTTATACATAACAGTTATATGGGATTCCATGCCGTCTTGGGGAGGGAGGGGGGAGGGAGGGGAGAAAAACTGGAACTCAAAACCATGTAGAACCGTGTGTGGTAAACTAAAAATAAATAAAGAAATTCAAAAAAAAAATAAAAAAATAAAAAACAACACACTAGAAGCATAAGACTAAATGGCGATTTTCTTAAAACGATTAGTGGTATCTATCTAAAATCAAGAGCAAGTACTATCTGTAATAGAAACAAACCAGAAGCCTTTCCAATAAGACCAAGAGTGAAGCAAGGATGCCCATATTCACCATTATTATTCACTACTGTGCTAGAAATGCTAGCAATAGCACTAATATTAAAAGAAAGAAGCAAAGTGAAGGAATAAGCATAGGCAAAAAGGAAACGATAGCTTTTTGTAGTTTACCCAGAGAACCCCTAAGAGTCAATTAAAAATGTAATCAAAAAATCAACAACTTCAGCAAGGTTTCAGGATATAAAAACCTAAATAAATCCATTACCCTATCTATATATTTAAAAAAAAAAACCCACCTGAAAGAGAGCAATTCCATTTAAAATTAGACAGTAGGGACAGCTAGGTGGCGCAGTGAGTAGAGCACCAGCCCTGGAGTCAGGAGGACCTGAGTTCATATGTAGCCTCAGACACAATAACACACTCACTAGCTGTGTGACCTTGGGCAAGTCACTTAACCCCAACTGCCTTGCCAAACCCCCTCCAAAAAAAAAATAAATAGGCAGTATTGGTTGTTGTCTTTCATTCTCTGAGAGGACCAAAATGACACCACTATGTTAGAGTCAAGTTTCAATGTGTCCAACTGTGGCTGATCAGACCAATACGAGCTCGGAATGCTTTACCACAGGTTGGACACAAATAGTGTGTGTGAACATGTGGGGTGTATACTCTAAATGTGCACATCTCGCATTTCCTTTGGGTTGTGTCAATTCTGCTTTGCTCATAGAGCACAGCACGTTCTCTGATGTAGGCACATCATGCTGAGTGGTCCTGTGCCAGTGCCTCCCATGTCACACAATCAATTCCAAAGTTCTTAAGAGAGGTCTTGAGTGTGTCTTTGTATCACTTCTTTTGACCACCATGTGAATGCTTGTCCTATGTGAGTTATTCGAACAACATGGCCAGCCCATTGGAGTTTCACTCTCTGAAGCAGAGTCTGAATGCTTGGCAGTTTAGTTTGAGTTAAAGACCTCAGCGTTTGGTACCTTATCCTGCCAGGTAATCTTCAGAATCTTCCTAAGAAAATTCAAATGGAAGCGATTCAGTTTCCTAGCATGGTGCTGGTAAACTGTCCAGGTTTCACATGCCAAGACACACACAGGAACAAAATATAAAACATTTCACACAAAGACAAATAATTGAAGAAATATTCATTGTTGACAGACAGGCTGAGCCCATGTAATAAAAATGACACTACTACCTCAACTGATTTGCTTATTCAGTACCATACCAATCAAACCATCAAAAAATTCCTTTAAAGAACCAGAAAAAAATAATAAAATTCATCTGGAGGAACACAAAGTCAGGAAGTATTGATTTTTAAAAATGAAAGATGGGTGCTTAGCAGTAACAAATCTCAAACTCTACTACTCAAAACTATAATCATCAAAACAATCTGGTAATAGTTAAGAAATAAATAGGTTGGTTGATCAGTGGAAAAATTAAGCAAATAATATAAAGAAGCAAATGAGCACAGCAGCGTCCTAGTTTGGGAAACTCAAAGATCTCAGCTACTGGGGCAAAAACTCACTATATGGAGGAAAAAACTGCTGAGAAAACTGAAAAGCAATCTGGCAGAAACTAGGCATAGACCAACATCTCATACCATATATTGAAATAAGCTCAAAATGGATACATGATTTAGAAATAAAAGGTGAGATAACTTAAGCAAATTAGTGGAGCATGACAGAAATTATCTATCAGATCTATGGAGAGGGGAAGAGTTTAAGAACAAACAAGCATTAGAGAGGGTCACAGGAGGTAAAATGAGCAATTTTGATTGCATAAAATTTAAAAGTTTTTGCAAAAACCAATACAGCTAAAATTAGAAGAAAAGCAAGAAATTAGGGAGGTAGGGAAATCTTTGCAGCAAGTTTCTCTATAAAGGTCACATTTCTCAACTATATAGAGAACTAAGCCAAATTTATAAGAGTAAGAGCCATTCCCCAATTGATAGTCAAAAGACCATTTATTTAAAGGACTGCCTGAAAATAGGCAGTTTTCAGAAGAAGATTAAATCACTAATAATTAAAGAAATGAAAATTAAAACAACTCTGAGGTACAACCTTACACCCATCAAGCTGGATAAGACGACAGAAAAGGAAAATGACAAATTCAGGAAGCAATGTGGAAAGATAGGGACATTAATGTACCGCTGGTCCAGAAAGCCATTTTGGATTTGGAACTATGCCCAAAACGTTATTAAACTGTACATACCCTTTGACCCAGCAACACTGCTACTAGGTCTACACCCCAAAAAGATCAGAAAAAAAAGAAAAAAAACCCATAGGTACAGAAATTGAGGGGATGCCCATCAGTTGGGAAACAGCTGAACAAGTTATGGAATATAAATGTAATGGAATACTAGTGTGTTATAAAAAATGATGAAGCAGATGGTTTAAGAAAAACCTGGGAAGACTTATATAAACTGATGCAAAGTGAAGTGGGAAAAACCAGGAGAACAATTTGCACAGTAACAGTATTGTAAAGATAATCAACTGTGAAAGAATTAACAACTCTGATCAACACACTGATCCACCACAGTTACAAAGGACTCATGATGAAAAATGTTATCAATCTCTAGATATAGAAATAATGGATTTAGAGTGCAGACTGAAGCATACTTTTTCTCTTTCACTTTTTTGGAGAACATGGCTAATGCAGAAATTTGTTTTGCATGACTTCATAAGTGTAATGAGTTTTGTATTTCTTGCCTTCTCAACAGGGAAAGGAAAGAATTTGAAACTGAAAATAAAATTGAATTTAAAAATAAGAAATGAGTTATAGAACAAAGAATTGGAAGAGAATTAACAACTTGGCACCAAGAGGTACAAAACCATGCCCAAGCAACAAATTCCCTGAAAATCAGAATGGACTAAATAGAAACCAATGACTCCACGAGTAAAGAAAAAATATTAAAACAAAGCCAAAGGCTGAAAAAAATAGAAGAAAATATAAGGTAATTTCATAGCAAAAAACAACGTAAGGGGAAAACAGATTAAGGAAAGATAACTGAACTGCCTAAAAGCCATGACCAAAAAACAGTTTAGTAGTCTCATTTCAATAAATCTTTAAACTATCTAGATCTCTTAAAACAAAGGGGCAAAAGCAGAAAATGGAAGAATCTTTCAGTTACCTACTAAAAGAAACTGCAAAACAAGAACTCCCAGGAACATTACAGGTAAAATCAAGAGTTTCTAAGACAAAGAAAAAAATACTGCACACAGTCAGAAAATATTCAAGATACTGAGGAGCCACAGAGTCACACAAAGTTAGCAGCCACTAATCCATCAACCAGCATTTTTAAAGGCCTATTATGTGTCAGGCACCGTACTAAGTGCTAGAGATACAACGAAAGGCCAGAAACAACCCCTACACTCCAGAAGGTTGCAATCTGATGAGGCAGACAACATACAAACAACTAAGTACAGATAAGATACAGGATAAATTGAGGACAGTCTCAAAAGGAAGACACTAAGATTAACTGGGACTGAGAGGCTTCTCGCAGAACTTAAGACTATCTAAGATTTGAAGGAAGAAGCCAGGGAAGCCAAGAGGCCAAAATGGAGAGAGAGAACATTCCAAGCATGGGGGACAGACAGCAAAAACACTCAGCGTCAAGACATGGAGTGGTGAGTTCGAGAACAGCAAGGAGACCAGTGTCAATGGATTGCAGAATATGTGAAAGAGAGTAAGGGGTAAGAAGGCTGGAAAGGTAGAAATGGACCAGGTTATGGAGAGGATTTTATATCTGATCTTAGAGACAACAGTGAACCATCGGAATTGACCGAACAGTGTGATATAAGGTGATATGATTAGATCTGCCCTCACACGGAAGTCAGGAGTCGTAGAAGGACGTTCTCAAGGTTCCCTTCAGTTGGAGAATGGCTAAACAGTTTATGGTATATAAATATGACAGAATACTATTGTGCTATAACAGGGCTGTCCAAAATGTGGCCGCATGTAGCCCACAGTGTGATTTACGGGGCCTCCCTACAAACACAGAAATTTATATAAATGCTTTAGTAAACAAAGCCAATAGAGCTCTCACTAGAATGGCAAATCAAAATATGTCTATTGTTTCAACAAAAACCTAAGGTCGCACAGCCCTGTACTGAAACAAATAAAGAAGCCTTTAGAAACGTGTATGGACCAATGCAGAGAGAGTAAGCAGTACTAGGAGAACAATTTATACAATGACGATAATACTGTAATTTTCATAGACTTAAGAATTCTGATCAGAGTAACGACCATGATTCCAGAAGACTCGTAATGAAAAATGCTACTCACCTTCTGATAAAGAGATGAAGGACTCAAGCGCAAAATAAGAATTTTTTTTGGTTGAGGGGGGCAGGGTGTAGGGGGAACATCAACCACTGCAGAAATTTGTTTTGTTTGACTATATACGCTTTTTGGAAAAGTGATTTTCACAGGTCTTCCCAAATCCTCGGAGGGACAAGAAGACAGTGCTAGAACTGGAATAACAGACTCAAAACCACTTTTAATTTTTTGAACATAAGAACGAAACAAGAGGACCGTTTTTAAGGAGGAGCTATGCCCCACAGTCTGGCTCACAAAGAGAAACCTTGGCAATTTCAGTGATGATCTTTTCTGCCTCTTTAAAGCTTGCTCCACTACTGGCATGGGGACTGGTCAGGAAAGTCCCTGCACAAAGGGAAGGGTCTTCTTGGGGCACTGCAGGGAAAAGCACAGCCACCACAGCCCAAGAGATGCTCTTTCAGGCTGCCCAAAGCTAACCACAGAGCAATTCCCCCAAAGTGCACAGGAAATGTTTGCTTATCTATGCTCCCAAAGTGCTGACACCATGAGCATAGTACTTTAAATGCCCAAGTTCTGTGCAATTATCTGGGGGATTATTATACATTGAGCTCTTGTGTGGGAGGGCCTCTGCCACCATTAGGGCCTAGTGATGCCTTGGAGACCTCTCTCACTTCTCACTCAGTCCTGGTGGAACACCAAAGGGTGATCACTAGCCAGAAACTGATGCTAGTGCTGGCTGGCACCCCGCCTAAACAACATCCATTTGATGCTTTCTAGAAGCATCAAATATAGAAGAGGCTTTCCTTAACAAAAGAGACTTGTACCCAAGCCCAAAGACAATCAAGAAAGCTTCTTCCTTTACCTGTCCATTAGGTCTCGATCTTCCCACAGAAACCTATGCAGCTCTCAAAACTTAAAAGTATTATCCTGGCTGAGGTTCATTAAGGATTCAGGGCTTCTCAAGATACAAAGTGATACCGCCCCCTGGGGGACCCTGGGACGATCCAGGGTGCAATTAGGGGATAATGAATAAACATAAGGGTTAGCCCAACCTAACCCCTGAGCTGAGGGGAGCTGAGTAAGGAGGCAGCAGTAGGCCAATTACGTTTAGGAGCCTCTGTCAGTTAAGCCAACCCTCAGAGACCTACACAGTTCATGATAACTATCATACTGCCCTGGAGAATGCCCAACTGAGAAAAAAAAAGTGGGGTTTGCGCCTCCACTCAGTGTCCAAGTCTTCACTGCCTCCCAACAGTGCCAGCTTCTTGCATTCTTCCCCCACCCCCTGCCCCCACACTCTCCATTACTGGTTCTGGGCAGACATCATGGTCAGGCTCATTGCACCTGGCTTCTCTTAGAGATGCTGACTGCCTGGGAAAGTCTGCATGTACTATTGTTAAAAAAAAATAGAGAAGGCTAAAAGAAGTCCATAAAATGTTCTGTGAAGAATGAAACTACAGCTACACCCACTAAGGGAACACTATGATGATGCCCCCAAAAAGTGTAGGGATCACTATCAAATCTCCTGAAACTCTCTGAAACTCCCAGCTTCCCCCCCCCCCAAAAAAAAACGTTCAGATAAACATGAAGGAGAAGACCAGTCCTTCTCAATGGTATGGACCTAGGTCAATCATTCTCATGTTATTTGTATACAAGAATGTTAGAGCTAAGAACAACCATACCACCCTCTTACAAACACTCACATTTTAGAAGCATCAAATATAGAAGAGGCCTCTTGACTGAGACCAAGTTTTACGTAACAAATCCTTTTATGAAGGGAATTTGTTCTGTAAAGTTGGGATTCAGTCAAAGGGCTGCACTTGAGGACCTAGAGGGCCATATGTGGCCTCGAGGCTGCAGGTTCCCCACCCCTCTCTAGTCAAAGACTACCCTGAGAGGTTAATACGTCTTAGGTCACACAACTAAGCAGCAAACCAAGTTTTGAACTCAGGCTTTCTGATCAGAAGACTAGTGCTTGCATTTTTGACATGTTACAAAATACTGTAGATACATATTTTCAAAGCACAACTTTTTTAGTGAATAAATTTCACCTTGACAATTCATGTAGCACTCCAGCAGATTCCCAAGTGAAAGAGCAAACAAGTGTGACAGGTGATCCAAGCTCAAGCCCTTTCCACTTCAACAGTCTTCGGTTTGTTCAGAGAAGAACGAGCACACGCTTTTGGGGTTTTCCAATGTTAGGAGTGTTTTGTAGCCATTTAAAGTTTTCTTCATTTCCGTAGAAGTGCTAAGTGTACCAAATGTTCCTTGTGCTCTCTGTATAATTGGATCGAGGCCTAACTACATTTCTTTAAGTTCTTCGTATTTGTGATCCCTTATGGTGCAGGAGTCCATTACATTACATAACTGGCTAATATCACCATTTCCTGTTATTCATATAATTAATCCACTCCACTCTGGAATGCCAGCCCTGGGGCTGAGTCATTTTGATTGGTGAGTGACTGAGCACAAGCTCACCTGGCCACAAAACATAGCCAGCTTCAGATCAGAACATGCTTCACATCCCAGCCAGCCATCTGCCTTACCATGATTTTCCATCTTCTGCTCTGGGTAGAACAGTCAAATCAAAACTGCCATTACTTGTGGAAAAGATATGTCAAGTGGCTTCCCATGGTTCAATCTACCATTCGCAAGATCCCCTGGTCACCACTCTCTGTGGCATGCTGTTCCAAGTAACAAATACTTCTGAGATAAAATGGAAGCATATTCACAAGATAATGGAAAGAGCACTAAACGTGGAGGTAGACAACCCGGGTCCAAACCCTACCTCTGCTACCAATTCCCATGGAACTATGGGCAAGTCACTTAACCTGCCCAGACCTCTGTTTCTTCAACTGTAAAATGGGGCTGGGGCAAAGCACTGGATGCTCTCCAAGGTCCATCCCAACTTTTAATGCTGCCATCTAAGTCCTTCATAACCTGACCCCAGGAGGAGACTTGAGACTAAAATTCAGTGAATTTAAAGAGCAGAACATAGGAACGTGACTTGGGTGCTATAGTGGACAAAGGTGAACCAATGCTGCGAAGCAAAATCAAAGAGAAGGCAATCACAAGCTGCTTCACATTACTAGGATGCTCAGAATGAGATCAGTGATGGTGGGACTGATAGAACCTACTCTGGCTGGACGTGTCAAGTATGGGAAGTTCTAGATGTCCTATTTTTGAAGGAGAAATTGCTAAGGTAAAGAACATCCAGAAGGTGACCAAGATGGTGAAGGAACACCAAATACTGTCACCCGAAGGTCATTCAAAGAAACTAGTAAAGTTTAATCTGGATAAAAGACTGAGTCAGGAAAACTGACCACTTTATTCATTGAAGAATTCTCCTGTGGATGAGTGATCAGACTTACTCCTAGCCCAAAGGGCAGACCTAGGACCAACAGGTGAAAGTCACAGGGAAGAAAATTTGATAAAAAGAAAAACAGCTGCCTCAAAACGAAATCCCTGCAGGCATTCAAATAAAAACTAGATTCCCATTTTCTAGAGCTTTGGCAGATGAGATTCACACCTCAGTTAAGAGCTGGATTAACTGACCTCCTGAATCACTTCAAACTCTTGAGATTATGAGTCTCTGAAACTCTGATGAAATAAGCTGATCGCCTTGTTTCTGTAAAACAGAAGCACCAGCTGATTACACTAAGCCATCCAAATGCCTTGGCTTTTTAGGCACCTGCAAGTCACAATGGATGTTCTAGATTAGAAGTAATGTGTAGCATATCTTTTATTACCCAGTCATCATGGCCTTTTTCTGAAACAAGTGGTACATAGCACACTGATGGCTAGAAGAAAAACAGATAAACAGACTGGTTCCACAATGTCCTGAATTAAAAGTGAGACTACATCCCCATCGAGTTTCACACAGAAGAACATGAAGGCTAGCATTACCGAAGGAAGGTCTAAGGTTACTGCCCTAGGCAAAATCAAGCATTATGAGTCTGGAGGTATGTCTGTGGTAAGGCAGGGCCACTGAGTAATAAGTGAGACACTTAAGCAGATGGAATAAGCAGGAGAGGGATGTGAAAGACAGAAAATCAAGAAAAGACTTGTCTGAAAGCATGACAAAAAGATAATGCTTGGCTGAGGCAGCCATGCAGACAAATGCTCACAGCCAAATGAAAGAGGCTTTCATTTCAGTGACACTTACAGCTGCCCGGAGCTCACAAAAGTCTGCAGTGCAAGCAGCTGAGAACATTAAACACAAATTCTACTTTGCATACCTTGAGTTCCAGACCATAGGTACTCAGTACATTTGTTAAATGAATAAACATTTATTTTAAAGTCACTAGGTTATCACTGCACTCACGTCTGTTAATGAGCTCATTTCTCTATAGAGACATTTGCTCTTCTGACCACATGGTCCTGTTCTATCAATGGTCAAAAGGAAAAAAATTATTCAAGACCTAAAACTCTGAGTTCCCTCCAGGAAAACTGACAATGCGACCTTGGCCAAACAAAGAGACATAAAGTCTATACCCGCAGCTATAAAATAGGATTTTCTTATAGGAGTGATCTGATAATGTAAACTAACCCACCCAAGGTGAGAGACTCCTAAATCTTTTCCCCCCTCAATAAATGTATTGTTTGTTTTTAACATTCTTTTCTTTTTAAATTCTGAGTTGCAAGATCTGTCCCTACCTCCTGCCTCTTCCTCACCCTCTAAGAAGGCAAGCAAATGATATCAATTACGTATGTGAAATCATGCAAAACATTTCCCTCTCAGCCATATCACAAAAAAAAGAAAAAAGAGAGAGAATTGTATTTTGATTTGTACTCAAGAGTTCATCAGTTCTTTTTCTGGAGGTGATAGCCTTTTTCCATTACGTCCTTTGTAACTGTCTTGGATCATTATATTGACCAGAGTAGTGAAGTCTTTTGTAGTCACTGTGCCCTGATTCTGCTTACTTTACTTTGCATCAGTTCACAGAGGTCTTGCCATGTTTCTGAAGTCACCTCATCATTTTAGAGCACAATAGTATTCCATCACAATCATATGACACTCCCCATTCGATGAGCAATTTCCCGTTCCTTGACACCACAAAAAGAACAGCTATAAATGTAGGTCCTTGTCCTTTTCATCTCTTTGGGTTAAGACCTAGTAGTGGTATTGCAGGGCATGCACAGTTTTACAGCCCTTTAGATGTATTTTCAAATTCTTGTTCAGACCAGTTCCCAATTTCACCAAAAGTTTATTAGGGTATTTATTTTGCCTTATTCCCTCCAGCATTTTTCATTTCTGATAGGTGTGAGATGGTGCCATAATCTTTTTGAGACAAATATAGTGGCAATACCTAAACCAGGGAAAGAAAACATGGATGTAAACTATAGGCCAATATCATTAATGATAGACACAAAAATTTTAAACAAAGATCTTATCAAAAAGACTACAGCAATTTATCCAAGAAATCATTCATTATGGTCAAATGGGATTTATACCAGGGACACAAGGATGGCTCAACATTAGAAAATACTCAACATAATCATATCATCCAAAACAACAAGACTGTCTCAATAGTTGCAGAAAGACTTTTAAGTACAACACTCTTTTATGCTAAAATTCTACAGACATAGAGGGACCTATTTTAAAAAAAAATCAGTCAAGCAGCTGGCATTAATTAGGGCCTGCCTACTACGTACATGCCAGGTACTGTGCTAAGCACTGTGGATACAAAGAAAGGCAAGAGTCCCTGCTCTCAAGGAGCTCACAGTCTAAAGGAAGAAACAACATGTAAATATGATATAGACGGGATAAATCTGAAACAATCAACAGAGGGAAAGTACTAGTATTAAGTGGGATCTGGAAAGGCTTCTTGCAGCATTTTAGCTGAGTGAGACTTGAAGGAAGTCAGAGAAGTTAAGAGGCTGAAATGAAGTGGAGACGGTCTGTGAAAGCACTCAAGAGTTTGGGAGACAGAGGGTCTAGCGAGATCAGCAAGGAATTCCCTGTCATTGGATGAGTGACTGAGTGAGAGAGAGAGAGAGAGAGGTGAACATAAGGTGTAAAAGACTGGAAAGGTAGGAAAAGAAACAGGTTCTGAGGGGCTTTATAAGCCAAAAGGAGAATTTTCTATTTGATCCTGGAAGCATTAGGGAGCTAGTGGAATTGATTGAATTGGGAGTGAGGGGTGACCTGGTCAGACTTGCACTTGAGGATGGATTGTAGTGGAGAGAGATTTGTAGCAGGGAGACCAACTAGCAGGCCACTGCAATCGACTTCCACTTAGTTAATAATGTACCATATTTGAGGGTGGTGAGTGGAGAAGAGGCCTCTCCTACATTTCTGGGTGGGGAATAAAAACTCTTGCTACCAACAGTCTTAGATTTGCCTGGCACTGGGTTAGATGCCTTGCCTGTAACCGCACAGACAGCACATGTCAAAGGCAGAAGCTGAAGTGAGACTTCCCAGCTCCACAGATGGCCAACCATGCCAACAGCGATGGCCGCCTCTCTGAGCACAGTCACCCTACCTACTGCTCGCCTCCTATTCACCTCGCCATTCTGGAGGATTTCTCTGCTGTATCAGAATCCATATTTACAGACTCGATCCGGACCCTCTCCTGCTCTCTCTGATCTTATCACTTGTTGTTGTTCAGTGGGGTCCAACCGTTGGTGACCCCACGGACCCCTTCTATCCTCCACTCTCTCTTGAAGTCTGTCCAAGTTCATGTTTGTTGTCTCCACGACACCATCCATCCCTCTCATCCCCTGCCGTCCCCTTCTCTTTTTGCCTTCAATCTTTCCCAACATCAGGGTCTTTTCCAATCTTCTCATTATAGGGCCAAAATATTTAAGCTTCAGCTTCAGCACTTAACCTTCCAGTGAATACTGAATTAATTTCTTTAAGGATTGACTGATTAATCTTCTGGCTTGTCCAAGGGACTCTCAAAAGTCTTCTCCAGCACCACAATTTGAAAGCATCAATTCTGTGGTGCTCGGCCTTCCTTACAATCCAACTCTCACAGCCATACACTGCTACTGGAAAAGTCATGGCTTTGACTATATGGACCTCTGTCAGCAAGGTGATGTCTCTGCTTCTTAGTTTGCTGTTCAGACTTGCCATCGCTTTCCTTCCAAGGAGCAAGTATCTTTGAATTTCATCCCTGTCGTCTTATCACTTGCACGGGTTCCACTGTCTTCTCTATAAAGATGACTCCTTGATCAAAACACCCATCCCTAGTCTTTCTCTTGAGCTCCAGTCACGCATCGCCAAATACCCACTGGACATTCCATATAACCATCTGAATGAATATCCCACAGGCATCTCCAACTCCACATGACTAGGACAGAACGCACTGCCTCCCCTCCAAACCTCACCCCCATTCTGAACTTCCATTTTTGCCCAAGGCATGAACATCCTTCCAGCATCTTGGCTTCACACCTGGAAGTCATTCTCAGTCCTTCCCTCTTCCTCCCCCATCTAAGTATCTCCTCCTCTTTCACAGCCCCCAGGTTTATTCAGGTCCCCATTACCTCCCATCTAGACTAGTGCAACCCCTTCTAAGTGGACTCACTCCCTTCAAACCTTCTCCTGCCCAATCCATCCTCCACACAGCTGCCCAAGGGACATTTCAAATACACAGGCCTGACCACATCATTCACAACTGTGCTCCAAAAGCTCTGGTGGCTCCCACCTACATCTAGGACAAAATGAGGTCGTGCTCTGGTGACATTTAAAATCCTTAACAATCTGGCTTCATCCTACTTTGCCAGACTTCTTATATATTATTTTCCCTTGTGCATTTTAAGGTTCAATTAAACTGGCCTCTTAATTGTTCCTCAGCCACAACCCATTTCTTTTCCTTGGTATAAGAAATGGGAGGAGGAGTTTTGTTTCCACAGAATTGAAGGTATACTTCCCCCCCTCCCTCACCCCAGTTTTAGCAGAAACCAGGCCTCAGGTTGGTCAGGTGAAAGGTCAGAGGCTTGTACCCATGCTTAAGTGAGTCATTTGGGAGGGCATGATGTAGGCAGTCAGGGGGTTGTATCTGGACAATGAAGAGCCTGGCAGGAGATTCAAGGTGAGGGTCTATTAAAGGACTGGTGTCCATATGACTCCTTTGTACCTCTCCTGTACTCTGTTCAGGGGAGGTACCCATTTATTCAGGGAGAATAAATGTAAATTATAAATAAAATGTTCCTGACTTCCCAACGAGTCTTGCTTATTCCTAGACAATGTGAGTATGTTTCTAACAGCTGGGTGCTCATCACGGGATCAACATAGCATCAGAAGAAAAAGCTATTTCACACAGAGAATGGGTGGTGCCCCAACTCTTTTGCAGTGGGCCCTAGTATCTGCAGGTGAAAATTTCCTTCTTCAGACTGCTATTTTCCCCAGGAGTATTTTTCTGGAATCCTTGGGAACTCAGGAACATGAGTAAAGGGGAAAAAGGGAAGGAAAATGGCCATAGACAGCGCAAGTCAGGTGCCTGAGCAAGGTGGGGGAGTCCTGCTTTGTCATGTCTGGATTAGCTCCAAGTTGAGAAATAAGATTTGCTTGGAACGGGGAAAATGGCTCTTAAAACATTTGACCTAGTGCTTTGAAGAAAAGCACTGGTGGGTTGACCCAGGGAAAGTGCTGCTCTACACCCTGGAGCAAGCTCTCAAGAAATCCCGAACAAGAAACAGGGAGTCCTTGTGAGGATTGGCTCTGTTGAGTTTGCGGGGTTGAGGGAGGACAAGAAAACATAAAGGAAGAGAGCTCTTAGAAGTTATGATTGACTTGGAAAGAGAAGAAAGCTGGGAGCTCTTAATTAAGATTTGATTAGGTCCTAAAGGTTTAAAAAAAAATCTGTGTGTTTGCATTAACTCTAACATCAAGCAAAGTGTTTTAAAAACCGTAGAAGTAAAGGGGATCTTCTGTATGATGGGATGATCACTTTGGGGATTCAGTGGTCTGTTTAGAATGTGATTAAATTGCTAGTCACTTAATTCTTAAGCACTTGGAAAAGGATCCTGGTGAGTATAATTTTTTTTTCATATATTTGAAATGTTTGAGGTAGTCTGGGTCAAGATTAGGGAAAGGAAGATTGAAATTGGAATGGAGGGTAAAAGTTTCAGTAAAAGTTGGGAAAGGGAGATAGAAGCTGGAAATAAGGGATTTGGGTAAGCTGAGTCCATGTGGCTCTGGGTCCATATGCTCTTGGCCACCCCTTCCCCCCCCCCCCACTCCACCTTAGAAGACTGGGTGTGTCAATCAGGAGCTGAAGCTAAAAGAAACTTGTAACCTGATTGGAAAATAAGGCAGAGACAGGAATTCTAAAGGAGTTAAAGTTTAAAAAGTGGGGGCTGTGTTGAAAAGCCAGTCTCTTCCCCCACTTCCCCTCTTCTTTGGTCTAGATAAGAGGAGAGCTTGATCTATGCCCACCTGGTAGAAGGGAAGGAAGGGGGAGGTGCAGCAGTACTGGGATTTGAGTTTTTACTGAAAGAAAGAGAACAGTAGAGGTCAGAAGCCTTCGAACCTGGCTTCTTAAAGGCAGCAGAACTGATAAGATTAGACTTGAGACGGGGTTTGGTTTGGTAGTTTTCATTAGCAAAGCTTGCCATCTGATGGAAAAGAACCCACCCTCAGGGGGAGATGATAATGGCAGGTCTCTGTAATCAAAAATTAATAAGTAGTGATAAAAGGAAAGGTATATACCTACAGATGTAGAAGGGTTTATAGGGAGAAATGGAAAATTGGATAAATGCAAATATGTGAAATCTTCTTGTTTTAATCAAATGACTGTTTACATCGGTGCTCTTGTATAGTCAAATGAAAGATAGTGTTGTTTCTGGATATTGGTGGGAGTAGTTTGGACAGGGGGAAGAGAGGTTTGTGAAGTGAAGGTGCAAATGTAAGGTTGAATCATTATCCCACAGACTAAAGCTGGGATTTAAAGTTATATTGTATCTATGTGGGATAGAGTCCTTAGATGTTTTAAAGTGATATAAGAGCAATTACGTATTAATACAAATAGTGTAATTAATCACTGGAACTAAATCAGAGACATCTTCAGTTTAGGGAAAAGAATTAATATAAGCCTCTTTAAGAGAGCTAAGTTGTAAAATATTTTTGTATTGATGGGAAAAGTTAAATGTGGATTTGAATTCATTCCGTCGTCTAAAATATAAAGTTATGGTTCAATTCTTTCAGATCAGGCATAATTAGAGAAGAACAGAAAAATAGAGGAGAAACTGATGCAAATGTGTTAGAGCAATAACTTATGATCCTAACGGGAAGATTTTATGAACCAGGGAGGAAATGCATGCCAGCTATTTAGAGCTAGCTTTAAGGATGTTCCTTAAGCAATATGAGATTATAGTCATATCCTAAAGCGATTATTGGAACTTGCCATTCAAAGACTTAATGGGACTGTTAACTGACTGTTTTTCTGAGTCTAACTCAAGGTGTGAGTATCAAGGAAGGCTGAGCCAAGATGCCAGCAGCCCTGTGGGAGGGCAGGCATGAGCTGGAGTTATGATTTCTTGGCAAAGTTGAGAGGGCAACTGTTCAGCATGTGCTGAGGTGGGACCCTCTTGACTTGATCCCCTTAACTGAAACCTGGCAGACTAGGCCTGGCTCAATGCAGCTTTCAGTTTGACACAACTTCTGCCTGGAGTTGATAGGAAGCAGGGGAAAATATGGTCCCCTTACTCTAAGTCCCTACTCTCTTGGTGGCAAATTTCTATAATCAGAAGGTTTTGCAAGTACAGTAACAAATATATTAAAATAATTGATTATGGAACATCTTAAATTACCATAGGACTGGGACTAGCATTCCTGTACAGGCTAGGGTAGTTTATAAGGGCCCTGTATAGGGTCTTGTATAAGTTAGGTTTTTTCTTGGTAATGGTATGGAGACAATTAGGTCAAGGGCTTGTGAGAATATTGTTATTTGGTTAATATAATGCTTGTCTAAAGCTTTGTTACAATTGGTAATGTTAAAAGAAGAACGGCTTGTGGTTTATTTTGTAAATGCCATCAAAGAAACATGGCATGACTAAAAGTTTATGACATTATATATACTGTGTTAAGAATTGTGTTTATGTGTATGTACTGGAGCCTGTTAATTCCTTAGTGAAATATTCTCCTCCTGGTGAGGAAATTAATAATGAGTTAAAGTATAAGAAACTGGGTTCTGATGTGAATTTCTTAAACATGACAATTGGCCAAAGTTCCAATTTTGAATCTGTAAAAATGATCAGGGTATAAGGATTAGAAATGGTAACTTAAAATTGTGCTAAGGTAACTTTTGCAGGAGAATGGAAAGAAAGCTGGTTCCTACAAGAAGGCAAGAAGAAGATGCTGGAGATGGCTGGAACAAATACCAAGGACCAGAAGACTTCACTGATGTTGTTCCCTGCCAGACAGCCTTATGGGAAGAGACTTTTGAATCTTAAAGGGGGAACTGCGTTACCGTTTTCTTTTGGGTCTCTGCATCTGTATTTACAAAGGGCACTGCCCCCTTTGATGTGTCAATGTGGCGATCAATCCTTCCCATATTTACTTAAAGGGGTGATGGTTAAGAGGAAAAATTCAGATGAGAAAAAGAGTAAGGGAGTATTAAAAATGTGGAAACAAAAATTTGAATAAAAGAAGAGAGGGGAAATTGCAAGAAATGGGAGGAGGAGTTTTGTTTCCACAGAATTGAAGGTGTACTTCCCCTCCTCCCCCACCCCAGCTTTAGCAGAAACCAGGCCTCAGGTTGGTTGGGTGAAAGGTCAGAGGCTTGTACCCATGCTTAAACGAGCCATTTGAGGAGGGCATGACATAGGAAGTCAGGGGGTTGTATCTGGACAATGAAGAGCCTGGCAGGAGATTCAAGGCGAGGGTCTATTAAAGGACTGACGTCCATCTGAGTCCTTTGTGCTTTCTCCTGTACTCTGTTCAGGGGAGGTACCCATTTATTCAGGGGGAACAAATGTAAATTATAAATAAAATATTCCTGATTTCCCAACGAGTCTTGCTTATTCCTAGACAATGTGAGTATGTTTCTAACGTTGGCAATGCTCTCTCTCCTTACCTGAGAATTTCCAACTGCCTCCAAAGCTTCACCCAAGCACTGGCACCTCCCCAACTGATCCTAAGTTAGCTCTCCCCATTGCTACGCCCCACCACACAACCCCACAGAGGGGAAAGGGACTGATTAATTTGGAGGTTTGTATCGTTGGTGCCTAGAACATAACAGGCCTTTTAGAAGTGTTGTTTAATTTAATGCCATCAAAAGTCAAGTTGGTTTCCTACATAAAATTTGTAAAAATTTGTATTTCCAAAGATTTGTAATTCTCAATTCTTCTGGTATTTCCATTTAACAGTTTCTTGTCTAATTCCCTCTGTACCCTGCAGGTGCTTCATGTTTATTGAAATGAACTGAATTCCCACGTAAAAGGAGGACAACAGAAAAGGTTTGCGACTTAAAGTTCCTAAGCAGTCAGACCCTAAAAAGTCTGCACACGTCTACTGGTCACATCGATGTCTATTCAAGCTGACAAGTGAAGACATCAAGGATACGAGAGCACAAATCACATTTCTTTTCAAGTCAACAAGGACTGATGAAGTGCTACACAGATCGCTTGGCATGCTAAATGCTGGGGATACACTGGCATCCTCTCCCCTCCTCTTCTCGCTCCGGGACGACAGGGTCTGCTGCTCTATCACCCAGAGTGCCCAGCCTCACTACACACCCATTTGAGGGGCTCTCGGTCTCCTTCCCAGGGAAAGCCTGAGGCCTCAACATCACTTCTACTCTCCTACGTGTAGAACAAGAGTCCAATGACGCAGGTCAACCCACAAGTCCTTACTCTCTCTCTATACACACTCAGAGGCCCCCTTTCTCTATCCACCCAGTTCATTCCTAACGTGGTCAAGGTCTGCCAGAGCATGAGCAATGGAGTTCCTACCTCCCTTAAAGCCTGGGAAACCAGAACCCCCTCAATCATCCCCCATCCTTCCTGTGACGGGTGGTTTTCATCCAGGGATGTTTGCAAAAGCATGTGATCCTCTCACTAGCAGTAACATATCAGGTAATGCGGGAGCTCCACCTGGTGCATTTCCACTTGTGGCCTAAGATTTAATCCAAGCACACAAGTAGGAGAGGTCCAGCTCAGCTCCAGCAGCAGCAGGAAGGCTGACTTAGTCACTAATACAAACTGGAGAGCAGCTGGAGTCAAGAGCACGAGAGGCAGCTTCAGGGTACAGTGGATAGAGCACTGGGCCTGGAGTCAGGAAAACCTGAATTCAAATCCAGCCTCAGATACTCCCTAGCTGTGTGAGTTTGGGCAAGTCACTTAACCACTGCTTGTCTCAGTTTCCTCATCTGTAAAGTGAGCGTGATAACACCACCTACCAAACAAGATAAGAACTGTAGAGTACCATGCCTGGTACCCAGTAGGTACTGCATAAATGCTAATATTATTGTTTTAGTAACCTCAAAACCCACCTGGTGCTGCGCTCATTCAGTCCAGCAGGCACACTCCTCAGGAGCCCAAATAATGTTCCATGACAACTGGCGCACAACGGTGGCATCTGCCCTCCGCAGCTATGCAGAACCCACAGTCTTCTAAGAGCTCGGCTGACCCTCAGGGCAGTACTGCTCAGTAAGCAGAGCCACTATTTTAATTCCTATTTTACAGGTGGAGAACTAAGGCTCAGACTTGCCCAGACTTACTTACAAGTAGTAAGGAGCAGAGTTCGAATTCAAACTCGGGTCCTCGAACTCCAAATTTAACATTATTTCTACCACTGCCTTGGGCCTCTGCTTTGTACATGTTCATAAATGACCATGAGACAAGGTTTGCACACATGGTACACGCCAATATTTCAATAATCAACCCAGGCCCTTTTTCAATTCTCTGAACCACAATGGTAGTGGTTGTTCCAAAATACCCCATAAACACCAGGCAGACTGGAGCAAGACAGAACATCAGACTACATCCCCACCACCGGGCAACAGACGAAATTTCACTGTCTCTGATGGGGATATAAGAAGTATACTTTTTTTATAGAAGGATGAAAAAGATGTGAAATAATGGTGAGGTCAAGAATGTTTCAGGAAGCAAATTAGCACTACCATGGTTTATGCACGTTTAGTAAACTGAGCAAAGTTCAGAAGCATTTGATAAAACAGGAGGGAGAAAGACAAAATAAATTTGGAGGTTCCCTTATTTACAATTCCTACTCACAAATGAAATTCGATCCCACGTCAAGCATACCCTCCAATCACTAAAAACAAATGGAAAATTAAAGTTCACGATTCTCTAGATAAAATGCCTGGTTCTTTAATTCCCAAAAGGTATTTAGATGCAAAGGTAAGAAACAAGCATCTGTTTCCCATTATACTCCCTACACACTCGAGCCAAGCTCCACGGCGAACCAAAAGCTGAACTCTGAAAAACGAAAATATCTGCAAAGCAGCCTTCACTGGTGCCAACCTACACCTTGAAGTCACTCTCAGTGACACCCTAAATATCCAAGCTGAGCTGTTTCAATACTTTGGATTCCCTCCATCAACAACCATGTGCTGCTGGGTGCCTCCCCACATGTAAAAAAAACCCAAACCAAACACATGTTGCCCTCGATCTGAAGGAAATAAACAACTGTGTGAGAAAGACATAGTCGCTATCTGCTCATAATCCAGCCAGGAAGAAAAGCACTACTAGGCCTGAAATAATCAAAGACTGCAAAACCACAGACAGCACAAAGAAGTTCCAAAGTGCACGGCAAAGACTAGAATCTACAAGGATACAAGGACTGAAGGAAGTGATCACTTAGCCTTGAATTAGACAAAGATTTCCTGAGAAGCTTGCAACAAAAGCAGCCCTTGAGGAGAGGTATGAGCTGAATATGTATAGGTCAAAGGCGTTAATCGGGGCAACAAAGGGCAGACACTCCAGGTAAGACAATAACAAGGAACAAAGGCGCAGAAACAGGACGGAGCAAGGCCTATGAGAACCGTGAAAGCAGTCTAGGAAAGCAAAGGGTGTTATGTTAGGAAGTCAGCTTGGAAATTAGGGCTGGGGGAGAGGACAATGAGAGGACTCAGAGAAGCTGAGACTAGCTTCCAGAAAGTCATCAAAGGGGTCTGAACAACTGAGCACCTTGAGGAAAGCAACGTTTACAAAAGCTTCTTCACTTTACAAAGTCTCCCCTTGCCCAAAGCATCCATTATAAAATTGAAGCTCTCCAGAATTTAAAATGATGCCCCAAACACAAAAGGTTCTGTACAAAATGAGATACATGAGTACCAACACTGTCAGAAAATCGACACAAGATGAGTCCAAATTTTTCAGACTAAACTAAGACCTTTGCTACAAACTATCAAAAGTTGTTAGATTAAAATCACACTGATTTTTGTTGAACACTATAATCCCCGCACTTGGCCTTACAATCTTCAACAGGCCAAAATAACTTCCATTTTTTTGAACAACTTACAATTCATACTTTTATTATTGTGGCCAGTGACCTTCTCACTGAAGTAGCAACACAAATGTTGCTACAGCTTTGTATAGAGAGGGTCTATAAATAGAGGGTAGGAGGAGAAAGATGCATCTTTAGGGGCTCGTTAATAAGTCCATGGGGCAATATGCCCAATAACTGGCCTCTTCCTACACAGCAAGGATTGAGGGCACAAATGTGAGGGTGGGATCCTTCTCCTCTGAAGAAGGAAGAGCATCGGGGGATGGGGGTGGGGGGCACTGCTTCAGGAAGAGAAAGAAATGGGCAGGGCAGGGAAGAGCCTGGCCAAAAATCAGGGGCCTCCAGGGCACCAGAAGTTTGACGGTCGGGCCCAGAATTCACATCGCACACGCCCCAAAGTGTGATGTGCATTCACTGAAAACCACATACTGCAGCTTGAAATAAGAAAATGTTCTAGACCACTTCATTCATCTGAGCAGCCAGCTTCTGACACACTACATTTAAAATAAAGATGTGCAGTCCATATCCAAGGCCAAGGCCTGAGCTAAACCCTCCATTTACAGACACAGATCTTAGGGAAGAATTTCTAAAACCAGCATGAGCATGGTGAATAAATGCGCAACTGCCACAAGCCTGGGAAGGGCTAGCTACCACACTGAATGACTACATCAGTGTTCAAAATATTTTCCTAAGTACAAGCAGTCAGGTGGCACAGTGGATAGAGCTCCAGGCCTGGAGTCAGGAAGGCTCACCTTCAAATCCAGCCCCAGACTAGCTGTGTGAGCCTGGGCAAGTCACATAACCCCATTTGCCTCAGTTTCCTCATCTGTAAAATGAACTGGAGAAGGCAATGGCAAACCACTCCAGTATCTCTACCAAGAAAACCCCAAATGAGGTCACAAAGAGTCAGACACAACTGAAACAACCAAACAGCAGCACAGGTCTGACCAGGTCACCCCTTGCATAAAAATCTTCACAGTATGTGTGTGTGTGTGTGTGCGCGTGTGTGTGTGTGTGTGTGTGTGTGTGTGTGTGTGTGAGATGGACTCTTTGTTAAGTCTGGAGAAGCCTAGGGACTTTGAATGATGTTAAATGCATAAACTAGAACACAGAAAACTGCCAAGGAAATAAATTAGAACAATACACAGATTAGTTCATGGTCTCAAGGTTAAGAGCTCCAAGCTCCTCATCTTCCGAGCCTGGGCCTGGCCTCCTGGTCAGGATCATTCCACCTTGCTCAGCTGTAAGCATCCTCATTTCCGGTCACACAAATCAGCCTGCTTGCTGTGGCCTATCCAACAGACCTGGAGTGTTCTCCCTCCTGACCTCTCTTACATTCCTCTGCTTCTTCCTTCAAGGCTCAACCTGGTAACCCCTCCTATGGGAAGCTTTTGTGACCCTCTAGCTCTGTCCCTCCTCAAATGACAATCTATTTAAATGTTATAAATTACAGTGGAGTCCAACCTCCTTGAGGACGGGCTTTTTTAGCACAGTGCCTGGCACAGAGCAGCTGCTTAATACATGCTTGCTGACTTGACCCTACTCTGGTCAGACTCCAGTCTGGAATATTTCAGCTCTGGGTTCCATATCCTAGGAATTGAAAACTATGTGGTATGAAGAAGAATAGTTGAAGAAACCAGGAATATTGAGCTAGAGAAAAGAAGACTTGGGGAGCACAACAGCGATCTTCAAGGTGTAAAGGGCTGTCATGTAGGACATACTGATGTATTATGGGCAAAGTGGTGAATTGAAGAATCCCACTCTGGAAAGCCATTTGAAATTATGCAAATAAAGGACTGAAACATTCACATCCTTTGACAACATAGATTCCACTCCAAGGAAGTCACAGGCTCCATATGCACTAAAATATTTCTATCAGCACATTTTATGGTAGCAAAGAACCAGAAAAGAAAGTGCCCATTTAAATATACTGTGGTACATGAATATAATGAAATATTATTGTAACTTAAGAAATAATGAGCAAGATGAACACAAAAGCATGTAAGGACTTAGATGAACTGATGTAAACAGGGCCAAGAAAACAGCAGCTGGCTGGTGCAGTGGATGGACTCAACGTTGGGCCAGGAGTCAGGAACACCTGAGCTCAAAGGCTGCCTCAGATATTTACAAGCTGTGAGACCCTGAGCAACTCACTTCACCTCTTTCAGTGAAATTAGGATAATAATAACACCTACCTCACAATGCAAGCAAATGAGGGAACATCTACAAGCTATACTCTTAAGTTTTAGCTGTATATTGAACTCTAAATTCAATATACACAATGACTTCCACCTGAATACTGCACAGTTATAAACCATAAGCTTGTCCCCAAAAAAGATATATGGAAAGATATCTCTCCCTGTTCCTTTACAGAGTCTGGGGTTCACATTCAGGGAACGTCGCATATCATGTCAGATGGTCTTCAATGTATGGATCAACTCTACTCAACTTCTTTCCTTCTTCCTCTTGTTTTTTTTTTTTAATTATTTGTCATAAAGGAAGGGGGAGAGAGGAAAGAGACAGTGGCAAATCTAGGTGACATATAAAAAAAACTTTTAAAAATCAATAAAACTTTTTTTAAAATTAAGGGCTGTCCTGTGAAAGACAGATTGGCCCATTTCTGTCCGAACCAACACCAACTGCCACCAATGAGCAGATAAGCCCCAGCGCACCCGAAATACCAGCACATGCCTACTGCCCTGCTTGTTCCAAAGGGTTGGACCAGGAACAAACAACGGCAGGTGCAGAGAGGGAGACTTCAACTCAACCTCAGGAAAATCCTCCTAAAAAGAACTCTCCACACTCCCCAACACTGGCACAGGCTGCTCCCATCTACCCCAACCATCTGAGCTGACGGCTTGTCCACGGCATTATTGGGATTTCTCTTTAGATAGGTTCCGAATGAGAAGAACTCCAAGGTCCCTTCCAACACAGATGCCAATAAAGGATCAGAAGGAAATAAACAAGATCCCATTCAAATGGAATGAACAATGGTTTTTAAATATGCACTGGAACAAATCAGGGCAGGTCAATGTAGCACAACGGCCTCTGCCCCAAAACAAAATTTGTGCCCAGGATGGTTCTGTCTTCACTCTCGTTAGTGGTCATTGATTTTTTTTTCCCTGTTCCTATTGAGAACAGTAGCAGAGCTGATTGGGTTCCACAGGGCAGAACTGCCCGTGGATGCCAGTGTACAACTACGAGAGAACTGCAAGAGTGAGGGGCATTGGGGAAACAACATAGAGCACACTATGGCAAGTGGACAGGGAGACATTAGCCTAGGAGACCCTACTTAGGGAACTACCCTATTCCACTGCCCCATACCCATCAAGAGACTTCCACTGTCATGAGCAGCACAAAGATTTATTTTATTAGATAACATGTCTTCGCAATGCAATGATTTAGAAATACAAATGGTGTTCTTTATCTCATGCATTTATCATATTTCTTTTAAAAAACACTCCCCATTCAATCCCAATACATTAACATTAATAGCAATCCTCTCCATCTAAGCAGTCCAATGAAATACTTTTTTTAAGTAGCAAGATGATGCCATGTATTGGCCCCTTCTCCTCTGGCAAAGCAACATCACTCCACAACAGTAAATTACATTAAAATGTGGCAAAGCATAAATAGCCCAAGTTTTTTCTTTCCTTTTGTTAATCCGTCATTCTTACCTTATCCTCCAAATTGAGCTCACAAAAGAAAAAGAAAGCCCTCGATACACAGCTGCGGAGTCTGACACAACAAATCCTCCCATAACCAGAAATGCATCTCTCTGGATTTGAAATTCATCACCTCTCTCTGGAAGTAGGTGGTGTGTTTCATCTTCATTCTTCTGAAGTCATGGTTTACCCTGGCACTGAGGAGAGTTCAAAAATCTTTCAAAGTTGTTATAATGCTAACATCGGGGTAGAATTTGTTCTAGCCTACTCATTTCATTGCGTTCCGAGCATAAAGCCAACTTGGTCACAGAATATAATCTTTCTATTAGGCTATTGTAGCCTATTTGCTAATATTTTATTTAAAATGTTTACATCTATGTTCAATAAGGATATTAGTCTGTAGTTTTCTTCCTTATCTTTGTCTCTCCGAGGTTTAAGAATCAAAACTACGTTTGTATTACAAAAGGTGATTGGAAGGGTCCTTCTTTTCTCATTGTTGCCAACTGCTTATGTAGTACTGAAATTGTTCTTTCAGCGTTTGATAGAATTCACTTGTAAATCTTTCTGGTCCTGGAGTTTTTTTTCTTTGGAGTTCATTTATGCTTTGTTCAATTTCATTTTCTGATTTTGGGTTATTTAAATAGCCTAGTTCCTCTTTTGTTAATCTGGGTACTTAAAAAGTATTCATCTATTTTCTCTATCAGTTTTGATAGCACGTAATTAGGCAAAAGATTTTCTGAGAATTTTATTTCCTCTTCAATTTTGAGTTCTTTTTATTTTTTATAGCAACACTGAGGTTTTCCTCTCTTTTAAAAAATCAGGTTTAGATTTATTTTATTAGGGTTCTTTCTCCCTCCCCCCCAAAAAGCAGCTTCTTTTATTTATCAATTCAATGGTCTTTTTGCTTTCAGTTTTATTAATCTCTCCCTAAACTACAGAATTTCTACTCTTTGTTATCGTTCAAATTTTCTTAATTGCATGCACAACTGATCTGTTCTTTCTTTTATGAAACTATGTAGACGTACAAATTTTCCCTATAAGTGTCCTATAAGTTTTGGTATGCTGGCTCATTATTGTTCTTTTCTTTGATAAAATATTTTCTTGCTTCTACCATTTTTAATTTGACCCACCAGTTCTTTAGCATTGTGTTATTTAGTTTCCAGTTATGTTTTCATTCTTTTTTAAAAGGGTTTATTATTTAATATAGTTTATGTTGCACTTGAATGAGCAAGTGTTGTATTTAGCATTTCTACTCTTCTACATTTTTTTGGTGTTTTATGCCTCAATAATTGGTCAGTTTTAGTAAAGGTACGATATACAGCTGAAAGGCATATAAATTCCTTTCTATTCTTGTTTAGTAGTTACCAAAGAGCTATCCTCTCTAATTTTTCTAAAGTTTTATTCAAGTCCTGAACTTCTTTCTGGTTTACCTTTCAGTTAAAAGTCTGAAAGGTCCAAATCCAAAAGGGTGTATTAAGATCCCCAGTTGTAATAGTTTCCTTACATATTTCTCCCTCTGATTGTATTAACTTTTAAGTATTTAGATGTTATCAGGTGCATATATATTAAGTATTGGGTTGATTTGTAATCTATGATTCCCGTGTGCATAATGTGATTCTCTGGCTTATCTTTTGTTTATGATGTATATATTTA
This sequence comes from Trichosurus vulpecula, assembly GCF_011100635.1. Classification (NCBI taxonomy): domain Eukaryota; kingdom Metazoa; phylum Chordata; class Mammalia; order Diprotodontia; family Phalangeridae; genus Trichosurus; species Trichosurus vulpecula. The sequence continues at coordinate 299,144,916 of NC_050577.1, forward strand.
CAGGAACCTTAGATGAAATTATGATTGCTAGCTGAGTAAGAGAGTTTGCATCAGCCCCTCATTGACACTGTGAATCTTTGGGTTTCAAGTCTGCTTCTTGTAATTTGCCTTCTAATCCATTCTACTACTTTCTTCCACTTTATGGGTGAATTTCTCCATTTACAGAGTTCTGGCTGTTAATTACCAGTACCTTTTTCTCTCCATCCTGTTCTCTTGCCCTTTCTCCTCTCAGTCCTCCCAACCTCGTACTGACAAACCAGAAGGTGGGGAAGGAGAGGGGCCTGCCTGACACCTGGCATCTCCTAGATGAAACAGTCCATTTCCTCTCTGTTGCAGCTCTTCTTTTGTTTTTACGTTGCCCTTAAGCCCAGGTTTTTGCTCTTTCTTCTTTTCCTTTTAATCCCCCCCAACATTTGAGTTTGTTTTGCTTATAACTAACCTACTCAGTCAGTAAAAAGAGCAAAATGAGTCTCTGCCCTCAAGTAGCTTACATGCTAATAAGGGAGACAGCATACATAAATCAGAACATAGAGGGCTGGCAGGTAACCGTAGAGAGAGCAGACTAACAACTGCAGAGACAGGAAAAGCTTCCTCAAGGAGGTCGTGCTTGAGATGAGTCTTTAAGGAAACCAGGGTTTCTAGACATTGGAAACTCGGAGAAGGAGTATCCTAGGCACAGGGAATAGCCAGTGCAAGATATGGAGATGGGAGATGGAGTATCATGTGTAAAGAAACAGCAAGTGGGGGGCTGTTGTTGTTAGCCCTTTGTTTCTGAAGAGGACCAGTGACATCACAGGGTGATGTCTTGACTAGAAGGTGAACTGATTTAAGTGAGACAGAGCTGAACAAAGTTGTGAGCCTCATTCTCTCTTCCAGAGTCACTGAAGTCCAGTGGCAAGACAAAAACCAAAAGGACTGGTGATGCCTCAGAATAGCACCTGCTTCGGCCACCTCCATGGCCATTGGAAGAAATTGTTCTCACCCACTCATTCTGCCTGGGGAATCTTCACGTGGTTTAGATATCCTCCCAACTCACCAACAGGTTTGAGGCCTCTCAGTAAACTTGGTTTAGCCTGTTTGCCGAGACAGCTATACCAAGATATAGCCAGTGTGCGTGCTCCAGCTTCTTGGAGCCACAGTTGAGAGGAGTGCTCAGAGAGGACTACCACCTCTGGTGTGAGGGTTTGCCAAGCCCCTTTCAGGGCTGCTCGTGCACCTTTGGTGTCCACCAACTCTCACAAAGTCACTAATGATCCTGTAGTTGCCAAATCCAATGGCTTTTCTCAATCCTCAATCCTCCTTGACCTCTATTCAGCCTCTGACACTGTTGACCACTGTCTCCTCCCTGATACTCTCTTCTAGACACTCTCTCTCCTAGTTTTCCTCATATGTATACGATCACTCCTTCTGTCTCCTTTGCTAGGTCCTCTTCTAGATCATGACCTCTAATCATAGATGGCCCTCAGGGTTTGGTCCTGAGCCGCCTTCTCTCCTCCCTCTGTACTTCATTTTGGTGGTTTCATTTCAGCTCCCATGGTTTCAATTATGATCTCTATGAAAATGATGCTCAGATCTATTTCTCTAACCCTGACCTCTACTCTTCTATCTCCACGTGTCTTTCAGACATCTCAAACTGGATAACCAATAGACATCCTAAACTCACTATGTCCAAAATAGAACTCACTGTCTTTCCCCCTAAACTCTCCCCCATCTTCTACCTCTCCTATTACTGTAAAGGGCAACACCATTCTCCCAGTCCCTCAGGCTCTTAACCTGGGAGTCATTCCGGATTCCTCTTTCTCACCCCTCATATCCAACATGGTGCCAAGGCCTGTCAATTTCACCTTTGGGAGGGCAGCAGAATATAAGAAGACTGGAAAGGGAGAAGCGACCAGAACTTCAGGTGTCAAAGGACTTTATATTTGATCCCAGAAGTAAGAGGAATCCATTATAGTTTACTAAGGAGCGGTTTGAAAAATCACTCTGATAGCTAAGTGGAAGTGAGAAGAGACTTGATGCAAGGAGACCAATCAGAAGGCTCCTGCAATAATCTAGAGATTTTGAAAAAGGCTCATACAAGGGTATTTGCTGTATGAGTGGAGAAAAAGGGGTGTGTGACATCTCATACAGAAAAATATCACGAGATGAGCGAGCAAGAGAGAAACGATGAGGATGATGCCGTGGCTCTGAGTGACTAGAAGGATGGTAGTGTTCTTGACAGTTACAAAACTCAGAATTGGGGAGGGTTTGGTAGAAAGACAATGAGTCCAGTTTCAGACATGTTGACTTTAAGGGGCTCATGGGCTATCAATTTTGAAATTTTCAACAAACAGTTGGTGTTATGGAACCAGATCTCAGGAAAAAAAGCTAGGGCTAGATAAAAAGATCTGGAAATCAAGTGCATAGAGATGATAAATGAACCCATGGAACCTGATGAGATTTTCAAGTTAAAGAGAGAGAAAGAGGCACCAAGACCTAAGAGAGAGCCTTGAGGCAGACCCACATGCAGAAAGGCCTACACTTTTTCAGTGACTCTGGGTCTGAAGACCCATCTATGGGGCTGCATATAATTCAGTTAACCTTTATGATCCTTGGCTTCCTCAACTGTGAAATAAGGAGGTTGGAGCAAATGAGCTTTAAGTCCCAGGTGGGGAATCTGCAGGCCTCAAGGCCACACGTGGCCCTCTAGGTCCTCAAATGCAGCCCTTTGACTGAATCCAAACTTCACGGAACAAATCCCCTTAATAAAAGGACTCAGTCAAAAGGCCACACCCAAGGACCTAGAAGGCCACAGGTTCCCCACCCTGTCCTAAAACCTTAGGATTTGTGTCCCAACCTGTAGCCTTTGAGTAATGAGCTGCTTCTAAGTCACCTAGAAAAATTCTGTGAACTTTAAAAAACAGTTGCCATTGCTGCCCACCCATCTTACAAAGATACACGGCGCTCACGACAAAGCATTCTCTCACAAAGAATTAATGGTAAACTTACTTTCAGACTCAAAGATTTGCAAGGACTCAGATGAAAGTTACCGTATGCCTGGAAATTTCAAAGCAACTTCATTTGTTAAATTTCATTCTCTTTTTCATTTTTAAAAATTATTTGTTATAAAGGCTGACTCTTTGGAAAGAGAGAGCAGGGAGAGACTTGTGGAAAAATCTAGGCAATGTAAAAAAAGGGATATCGGTAAAATCTATTTCAAAATAACACTTATGAAACACCACACAATAAAAATAAAATTAAAGCAGCATCCTTAGCTATTGGCCCAAAGAAAATGCCACTCAACCATTAACATTTATTACTAGTATTAACTGTTTACAGGTACATAAGGTTCTTTGCCTGGAAATGTCCCTGGCATTCAAAGACCAATTTAAGCAACAGAAACAACTCAACGATTCCCAGCTGGCTTTACTGAGAGAGACAAACCAGAAGACAAGGGAATACATAGGAACAGAGGGAATGATTCCTGTTACACTTTCATTCTATTTTATATTGTAAGATTAAATCTTATGTTCTCTTTGGTCTAGACTTTCATCTACAGTTTTGCAACAGCTTAATCTTTAACTTCTGCAGACATTATTTGGATGATAGCATGACTGGGAAGTGAAACGTGCAACAGAAAAATTCCCAACTGTTGACCCATTTCTTTTGTATGTCTTTCAACGACCAAGATTCAAAAATCTCTCCCACTTCACTATCAAATTGGGATAAAAAGCATCTTAAACTTGGTAACTGATGAAAAACCAAGTATGTTACACTTTAATTGTTCATCACACCATCACTATTTTAATCTGTCATCATTACTGGAAAAGAAAGACTCCTGCTCAGGTGAGACTAACAGACAATCCAGAAATAGCTGGGACTGTTAATTACACTTGAGTCATGTGCACTTAGACCTCTATACTCTCTAAAAGGGAAAAAAAGAGATTTTTTTTCCATTAATAGGAAAGGTTTTCTTCCCCTATAGTGCACTATATCTCCCCTGAATTTATATTAATCTATAATCCACATTTTCTTTTCATTTGCCAGACAGACTTTACAGAGAACCTGAGGTACATGGCAAAAAAGGGGTTCGTATTTGTCTTCACTGCACATGTCTAAAGGCATCTAAACCAATTCTGTAAAACCATTTTTTAAAAATAGCTTATCTCTAGCACATATAAATTTTGGCTTACTAATAATTTCTTGATCCAATGGAAACATTTATAACCACTATTTACACATTCTGGCCAAACTGCTGCTATTCCAGCAATTACAATGGATTATTTGCCTTCAATGGTGAGTCAGAACTTGGGAGTGGCTGAACACATGGAAATTCACCAGCTAGCAACCATGATTAGATTCAACAGGGCAAGTGTGATGTCAAGGTTCTATAAAAGCCAACTTGTTTCTTGGATTGATAATGCCAGGTTATGATGAAATTAAGAACATGGGGGAGGAATAAAGAAATCCTCTGCAAATCGGGAAGCCTCTTGGATACAAGGAGTCAAGACAGCAGCACCAAAGAACAAGCCCTACAGATCCACCTCAACTCAGTCACATTTTGTAATTACAGGGTCACTGTTTTCTCTAACATTCAGCCAGTTAGTATCTTTCTTATCAAAGTTAGGTCATGCCAGCCTACCCCTAACCTTCCCATCTCTCTTTAGAGCAGGAACCAGGTTAAGCTTTCTAACAAGATTTTTAGGTCAATAACCACCCAAATTTATATTAACTAGTGAAAATTTCTTATGCATCCTATTACTCACCCAACATATATATTAAACAATTCCATTCAGACCAAGCTTCACTTACTGGTTCTAATAAACATTCTGACTGATGGTTCAAGACCTCCTCGGTCTTCATAAAACTGAAATACGCCCACATACCCAAGGCTTCGCCTTCCTGCCATCCCCAGTGGTTAATTAGACTCCTTTCATGTATAATCAGCTTTTTAACAGACTGAAAAGGAGTAGGTGACTTCCTCAAGTTAATCAGTCCACAATTTGCTCTCCTGTAAATCTGACAAGGATTTTGGTTGCATAACTTCTCTTTATAAGAGCCAACTCTGTCCAGTGAAGCCCACTTTGAATGCAGTATCAGCCACCTGCCCAAGTCCTTTTTCTACTTATGAAGGCAGAAGGCCATGAAAATTCAACGGCATCACTAACCACAAAGAACAGAGAAAAATTTCATGGCCAACCCCTGTGAAGCTCACCAACAATATCACCCACAGGCAGCCCCTCAATTTCACACAAGTTTCACTCAAAATGCTGGTTTAAAAAATATCTGTTTGGTGCTTGGAGTGCATCTGCACACTGAACCAGTGCCATAAATGGTGGCTAGATTTTCTAGCTTGTGCCACAATGCCTAGTTACCCCATGTAACTGAACCACCAAACCAAGTTAAACAAGATTTTCTGAGCAAGCCTAAGACTCTAATCACTTCAATTTAACCTGGCAAAACCCTTCTCTTCACATCAGCATCAGTTCAAGGGGCAGCTTTCCTTGACCTACCCCAATGGTTTTTTTTTCCCCCTCTCAAGCTTCCCTGGCTCTACTTGTCTGGATTCCTCTTTTCCCTCAATCACACACTCCTCTGTAGGCACACCATCCCCCAAGAGAATCTAAGTACCTTGAGGGCAGGGTCTGTCATTTTTCCCTTTGCATATCCTGCACCTAGCCCAATAGTTAGCAAAGATCAGACACTTGGTGACATGTTGAATGAACTACAATACCTCCTATGGGGGAGATGGTAACCTTGCCTCAACCCCAGATGAGTAATGAGCCTTTGAACTCAGCATACACTCACTGCAATGACTTTAGCGGGGAGGAGGGACTTTTCTCCGCAATTATGACACTTCTACCTCCAAGCTAAAGAACAAGGATTATTCTCCCACTCTCCCCATAGCAGTCATTTCCTGGCAACATCAGCAGAAGGTCACGTATGAAGAATATTTGAATACTGGAGAGGCTTGCATTTTGGGATATTTTCACCATTGATGGGCGGGCAAATTCTAGATCCACAGAAGCAATAAAGACCAGACCTTCTCCAAAGCCATCCTCAGGAGGGGATTGTCACGGGCTTCCGAAGCCTCGTGACTACGCTCGGGGTTCCCCCCAAGCCCCAGGCCTCTGCCTAAGCAAAGGGCCTGATCTCGCGGACAATGTACGGGGCGGGAGCCGAACAAGATGGTGAATGACTCCGTTTATTATTTCAGCAAGCAGCACATTTATACCTTTAGTGACGTAGGTACACTCTTTGGTTACGTGGGTGAAAGACAGGTAAAACTATACACCTGGGGACTAGGACCGCCCTGACTCCACCTACTCTCCTCCCCTTCTCTTCCCGCACTACCCAAAGCTCCCTGCGGGCAGGCAGTCCAGGTAAAGACCAGAAACTCCACGTGGTCAGGCAGCCGGAAGTTCCACATGCTCTGCCAGAGAGCCGGAAGTTCCACGTGGTCAGGCAGGTCCGACGGGGAATCGCTAGGGAGGCAACAAAGGAGAGACCCCTCCTCCTGGCTCCACCCACATCCCAGAGCCCTGAGTCTATCTCAGCAGGCCCCTGGGCCTGGAGGTCTGAGGAGAGCAGGGCTCAGCTCTAACTCAGCCCGTAACAGGGGATCACTCTTATGGAAAAGGGGTCCACCATCCCCAATACCACCAATACAAACTAGCTACCATCTGTGGGCAGGCAAGGCCCAAAGCCATGGGAAGAAGAGCACTGGCCCCCAGACCACTACCCTGCTTCCACCCTAGCCCACATAGTCATCACCCAGGGAAACATCCTGCAGGGATTCCACCAACTACAGTCTTTGCATGTGCTGCAGGAGCTCTCAGCATAAAAACTTTGGCACTGTCCAGTAGTGCAACATCAGAAACAGATGAGGTCTTATCAGAAATGACACCAATGAAGACACATAACCTTCTGATTTGCTGCTGTAACCTAAGGAGCCTCATGGCCCTTCCATCTGTCCTGCAGCTCAAGCATCTTCTCTGAGGTTTCTTTCCCTTATTAAAAGATGAGCTCCAGGACTTAGCACAGGGTTATGCACACAATAAGCACCTAAGAAATACTTTTTCATTTATTCATTCTTTATTCATGATGATTCATAACTAGAGTCAGGAGAAAGTTATTCTTGACTTCAAGTCAATAGATTATCATCCAAGCTGGGTTGGTGCTATGACCTAAGTACTACAAATGAGAAAATCTATCATAAAAGCAGGATCCCAACAGGGCTTTGTTCAACAGCAAGAAACTCTATAATAAGAAACAGTTTGCCTCTAGGACTGTTAGGCTACATCTGCATGTCCCCGCCCCAACGATTCTATTGCTACAGCAGACAGGAACTCATACTGTTACAGCACAGCTGAGAAGTTAGAATTTCTCAAAAAATCTCCCACTGCCCATTCAGAAATCTGCTGCTTCCTGAGATGAGCAGCCAAAAGGAGGCATGGTGATGGATGGGAAACCTGAGATCAAATTACATCTCAGACACTTAGTGGCAGGGTGACCCTGCACAAGTCACTTAAGCATTCTAGACCTCAGTTTCCTCATTTGTGAAATGAAGGGTTGGACATGACCTCAAAGATCCCTTCCAGCCCCAAATTCATAATCCTATAATCCTAGAAACCTGTAGGGAGAGAAATAATGGCTTCTTCTCAGAGAACGGCTTCTCAGGGCAAGAATATCAAGGCAACTGATGAAAGAAAAATGTGAAGGAAGGTTGCCTGGCCCTGCCAGATCTCACCCTGTATTATGGAACAGTAATCATTGAAACAGTGTGGTACTGGCTAAGGAATAGGGGGGCAGATCAGCAGAAGTACACACTGATGGGAAGCAACCACAGTAATCTTGGGTTTGATAAACACAGAGATCTAGACTTTGAGGACAAGAACCATCTGACAATAACTGCTGGGAAAACTGCAAAACAGTTTGGCAGTAACTAGGTATCAACCAACATCCTACACCATTTACCAGGATGAGGTCAAAATGGGTTCATGATTTATGTTTATAAAGGATGCTCTCATAAGCAAATTAGGGGAGCACAGAATTGTCTGTCTGTCAGATCTATGGACAAATGAAGAATTTACAACTAAAGAAGAGACAGAGAGTATTATGGGATGGAAGCTGGATAATTTTAATTACACTAAATTAAAAAGGTTTTACATGCAAAAAACCCAAAACAACCAAGATTAGAAGGAAAGCAGGAAACAGGGAAATTTTACAGCAAGTTTCTCTGATGAAGGTCTCATCTCTCAAATAGAGAACTGTGTCAAATTTATAAAAATCCAAGTCACTCTCCAATTAATAAATGTTCAAAGGATATGAACTGACAGTTTTCAGAGGAAAAAATTAAGGCTACAGATAGTTTTAAGAAAAAATGCTCTAAATCACTACCGATTACAGAAATGCAAATTAAAATATCAAGGTACCACCTTAGATTGGCTAATAGGACAGAAAAGGAAAATGACAATACAATGATCTAAAACTATTCTGAGGAACTATGATGAAAAATGCTATCAACTTCCAGAGAAAGAAGTGATGGAATCTGAATGGAGATCGAAGGATAATGGTTTTTGACTTTTCTTATTTTTCTTGAGGGGTTTTTTATTTGTGTTTTCTTTCACAACACGACTAACATGGAAATGCGTTTGGCATGACTGCACATGTATAACCTTTATCAAACTGCCTGCTTTCTCAATGAAGTGGGAGGGGAGGAGAGAATTTGGAACTCAAAATTATAAAAAATGAAGGCCACAATTGTTTTTATATGGAATTGGGAAAAAATAAAATATTAAATTTTTTATGTAACTTGGCTGCCCCAACACGCTTTCAGATTTGCAAAGGCCTTTCCGTGTTATTCCATTTAATCCTCACGACCCTGTCCCCATTTTACAGATGAGGAACCTAAGGCTGAGAGAGGTGAAGTGATTTGTGACAAGGCGTGTGGCGCAGGATTTGAACTCAGGTAGATCTTCCTGACTCTTTTTCGTTCTTCTTACATTCACTTGTGCAGTTATGTCTTCATGACCCTGTAGACCACACTGTCCATGGGGTTTTCTTGGCAAAGACACTGGAGTGGTTTGCCATTTCTTCCTCCACCAGGGAATTAAGGCAATCCCAGGTTAAATGACCTGCCCAGGGTCACACAGCTAGTTAAGTTTCTGAGGCTGGATTTGAGCCCAGGTCTTCCTGATTCCAGGCCCAATATGGCATCTACTGTGCCTCTCACTGTCTCCTTGCACCAACAAAAGCTACCAACAAAACCAGACCATTTTCCTGCCAAGAGCAGTTAGTTCATAAGTAAGAAAAAGATTGGGTGTTATCAGATCATAAGATTTTGAAGAGGAAAGGAGCCTCAGCAATTCAAGTTCCCCAAGGAGAGGGCCATGTGCTTTTTGGCCCTGCTTGCCCAGCACCCAACACAGTCCCTGGCACCAACTGGGGGCTTAATCAATGCTTGTTGATTGATCCAGTGGCCCAGACGCTTAGCCAATATCCCCAGGGAACAAAGTGACAAGGAAATGACTCTAGCTCCAGGCCCCTCCCCTTCCCTTGTCACAAGGTGGCACCTGATGCCCCAAGGCATGGAAAGGCACAGAACTTGGCTCTTAAAGAAGAGGAAACACCAAGACATAAGTACAAATATACTAAATGCCTACTGTTATTTAACACTCCCTAAAGCAAATCCGAACAAATACTAAGGAGAAGTGAGAAGAATAATCAGATTAGAGATTATCAGAGAGAAACCGGTCAAAGCCACATATAAACAAGAGACTCTTTTACAAAAACCAACACAAGGGGCCATCCAAGTCTCTGCTTGAAGACCTCACTAGCTCAGGAGACAGAAGGAGCTCCTCGAGAACAGCTTCAGGGAGGAGAAGCCAAAGTCTTAATCTCACCAACTTTTCCCCACAGCCCCCAGTTGTACCTTCTAGGGACACCTAACAAAATAAGACTGTTCTCTCTTCCACATAACAGCCTTTCAAGTACTCAAAAGGCAGAAATCAGGATCCTCAGGACCCTTCTTTTCTACCCCAGACTAAACATTCCCAGTTGGATCAACCAATTCTTCATATGACCATATTTTAAGTAGCGAGGTGTCCTAGCTTCTCAGTCACCTTTGAAACCGTCACATCCAGAACAGAATACCACTCCGTAGATGTGTTATTACCAGGGCAGAGAATGGCAAAGCTTTCACGTCCCTTTTTCTGGACATTAGACTTTTAGTTGTAAAAGTCAATACTTTCATTAACCTTTTTGGCAATCCTGTCACACTGCTGATTCACAGTAAGGTTACAATCTACCAAAAAAAAAAAAAAAGCCACAGAAGCTTCTGGGATCAGAGATTTAGGGCTAGAAAGGCCCTTGAAGGTCATCAAGTCCATTTTTACAGACAAGGAAACTGAGGTCAGAATAATTATGTGACTTGCCCAACATCACAGAGCTAGCAAGTGTGTGAGGCCGGACTTAAACCCAGGTCTACCGGACTACTGGGCCATGGCCCTGTCCACAAGCTGCCATCCAGCTACACCCTTCCCCATTCTGATTTTGGGCAGCTAATTTTTATTTTGTTTTTATTTTTTTTTCCTTAGACTAAAACACCAGAACACAAATACAGAATACAGAAAAGAAACAAAAACATATCATAAACTTAAATATTGGAACTTAATACATACAAAGTAAGAAAGAAAAAGCATGTCATGTGCATAGCAGAACATAAGAGAGGATTCCAAATATGTAACAATAAATTTTCATTTGAAGAGCACCTGTATGATAAATACCACATGTCATGTTGAGAGCTGTCCAGCCTTTCTTTGGTCCCTCGTAAGTTTTCTTTCGTTCTCTGCTGTGCACTTTTTTACTTTGCTCTTTTTCCCCCTCCCCCCAGAAGGCTACAATTAAGTGCGGATATAATTCTCTACAACTACGTATATATACATACACATATACGTATATACATATACTTTCCCAAACAAATTCTACTCCTGATCTTTGTTTTTACATTTGTGCATACCTCTTGTTTCCTATCCATCCTGCCTCCTCTGCTTTACTTCTACTCCCTACCTTGCCCTCCTATTTCCTGCTTACCCCGCCACCAAGCAGCTCATTTCTTGAACCTAAGTGAGGCACTTTATATTTACCTTCATCAAATTTAATCCTATCTTGTTTGGCCCATTGTTCTATTTTGTTAAAAAGCATTTTGAATCTTGATTCTTTCATCTAACACGATGCCCTCCTGGCTCGGTGTCATCTGGAAATGTGAGAAGTATGCTATGCAAATCTTCAGCAAAGTCACTGAGGACAGAACAGAAGAGGACCCTGGACATGTGCCTGCTAGAAATGTTTCTCCAAGCTGAAGGGAAATCTTTCTAAGGTGAAGAATAAAGGACAGGGTTTGCAAAGGAGTGATACCTGGAAGAGTAATACAATAACTAGCATTTACTTAGTTCCTTACGGTTATTAAGGGCCTTCACATTATTTCATTTGATACAATAACCCTGTGAGGCATCGGAACATGTATCACTCCTGTTCTTCAAATGAAGAAACTAAAACACAGAGAGGCAACGGCTCACCTAAGTAACACGGGTGAGTGGCAAAACCAGGCGTCCATGCTCTCAGCCACCAAAGACCAGGCCGCAATCTGCTGCCTGAGGGCTAGAGCTGTGGCTCTGCCTGGCTAACGAGGGGCCACTGCAGACTAGGTCACACAAGCGTCCATGTGAACATCACCTCGCCACTGGCTCCACCATCACACTTCTCTACCAGCTTTTGTTTGGGGAAAAGCAATCAAATCAGTACTCCCACTGCTTCTATAAAATACTACCACTCCCTGTGCGATGAATCCTCCCCCCAGGATAAGTGGCCATCCGGCCTCTGCTTGAACACCTCCAGTGACAGGGAACTCACCACCCCGGGAGACAGAATAGTCTACCTGAGAATAGCTTTAAACGTTGGAGCCTCTGCTTCCCGGATGTCCAGTGCAGGCGCTATGGCTTCAAAGACGACTATGCCATCCCCGTGACTATCCAGAATAAACACCCTTGGCCGGGTCAACACTGCCCATCTATGAACCTCTGCTTGAGAATTCCCTCTACATCATCCCCAAGTGAGTGGTCATTCAGCCTTTGACCAAGAGCCACAAGTGAGGGAGAAACCCACTGTGTCCATACTGCCAAAGTCCCCTCCATCTGGGGACAGCATTGGCCATTCAGGGTTTTCCTCCCTTTAGCCTCTACTTGCCCCTCGGCAGCTCTTCCTCCTGCCCTGGCAGGCGAAGCTGAGTAAGACAATCGTCCCTCCCACAGGACAGCTGGCACATCCCTTCCAAGGCTTCCCTTCTCTAGGATCATCACCCCTGTTCCTTCAATTAGTCCTTGAAGGCCGGAGTTGTCCAAAACCACAGCAGAAATGTGGCAGGGAGAAAACAGACCAATCTAGTGAGTGTATAAATGTTCTCTCCCAGGTCACTGAAAAGCAGCCAAACTTCTCCTCATGTCTTTGTATATTCGTCTACCTCAAAGGATTGCTATAAACTGTGAAACAACATATAAACGTGAGGTGGCACAGTGGAGAGAGCACCACTGGAGGCAAGGACTCTTCTTCCTAAGTTCAAATCCAGCCTCAGACACTTACTAGCTGTGTGACCCTGGGCAAGTCACTTCATCCTGCTTGTCTCGATTTCCTCATCTGTCAAAGGAGCTGGAGAAGGAAACGGCAAACCACTCAAGTGTCTTTGCCAAGAAAACCCCGAATGGGGCCAGGGAGAGTCAGACACGACTGAAATGACTCAACAACATTAACACTGCGCAGGAACACATCCGAAGAGAGACCTCTACCAGAGAGGCCATCGAATACTAGAACTGCCCCCCTGAGTCAGTAATAACAGAGCACGTTTTGAAAACATTTGACAAATAGCATCTCATCTGATAGTCACAATAACCCCAAGTGGCAGGCGCTATTACAATCCTCCATTTTTTACAGCTAAGAAAAGAGAGATTAAGTGGCTTGCCCAGGGTCACACAGCTAGGCAGTGTCTGAAGCAGGATCAGGACTTTCTGACTCCAGGCCCAACATTCGATCCCCAGGGCCACCTGGCTGGCTCACCCAGAATGAGTACCTAACGGTTACAAGATACCCGCACATCAATTATCTCATCCGGACCTCACAACAACCCTGTGTGCTAGACTGGGGCGAATATTATCCTCATCTGATAGATGAGAAAACCGGAACTCTTCAAAAAGGTAAAATGACTTGCCCACAATCACAGGAACAGAGTTCAAACTCGGGTCCCGGGACTCCGTAACAAGGAAAACCATGGGTGAAGCGCATTCCAAGGGGCGCTAAGCCCCTGGCATTTCATCTGAGCCTTAGGTATCCTGATATATGTTATCTAACTACTGTCATTAGCTCCGTTTAGCGGATGGGAAAATGGAGGCTGCCCAAAGTGGCATAAAGCCAGGGCTTGCAACCTTCCAAATTAAGACAAACTAGCCCTGTCCCCTTTTTCTTTTTTTTATTAATTAATTAATTTTTATTTTTAGTTTACAACATTCAGTTTATCAAGTTTTTGAGGTTCAAATTTCCTCCCCCTCCCTCTCCTCCACGGTGGACGAGTCAATATAGGTTCTACATAAACCTTCACACTAAACATATTTTCACAACAGTCAAGTTGTTAAGAAGAACTATAACCCATGGAACGAACCACGAGAAAGAAGAAACAAAACAGAAACGAACCCAAAAAAGAGAGCAGTTTGCTTCAATCTGCATCCAGACTCCGCATTTCTTTTTCTGGATGTGAATCACTTTTTCCATCATGAGGCTTTTGGAGCGGTCTTAGAACCTTGCATTGCTGAGAAGAGCCAAGTCTATCAAAGTTAGCCATCGCAGAAGCAATGTGTCTCTAATTGTGCACAATATTCTCCTGGTTCTGCTCCCCTCACTCAGCATCAGCTCATGTAAGTTTTCCCAGGATACAATGAAGTCCGTCTGCTCATTATTTCTTACAGCACAATAGTATTCAATTACCTTCAATTCCCAATTGATGGGCATCCCCTTGATTTCCAATTCTTTGCCACCACAAAAAGAGCTGCTATAAATATTTTTGAACATAGGGATCCTTTTCCCACTTCTATAATCTCTTTGGGATATAGCCCTAGAAGTGGTATTGCTGGGTCAAAGGGTAGGCATATTTTTAGAGCACTTTGGGCAAAGTTCCAAATTGCTCTCCAGAAAGGTTGGATCAGTTCACAACTCCACCAACAATGTATTAGTGTTTCAATTTTCCCACATCTTCTCCTGAATTTATCATTTTCCTGTTCTGTCACGTTAGCCAATCTGATAGGTGTGATGTGGTACCTAAGAGTTGTTTTTGATTTGCATTTCTCTAATCAATAGTGATTTAGAGCATTTTTTCATATGCCTATAGATATCTTTAATTTCTTCCTCTGAAAACTGCCTGTTCATATCCTTTGACCATTTATCAATTGGGGAATGCCTGTCCCCTTTTTCTAAGGTCGCCCGTTCCCAGGGTCCAGCCTTCTCTTCGATGGCTCCCATGCCAACACAGCTCAGTATGGACACAATGACAAACAGAAATCTATGGTCCGTACTCACAGACACCAAGAGGGCAGCACACGAAGCTCTCTCTGGACTCGGATTGCCACCGTGGGAACTGCCGCCACTTAAGTTTCTGGGCTCTTATCAGACAGAAGCAGTCCTAATCTCCCTGGCTCCCCTTTCAGCAGGGCATGCCAGGTAAAGGTAGAGGAGGAAAGAAACTCACACAATATACTTTCAACTAGAAGTTAAGCTATTTCCCACTAAAATTACAAAACCCTGCTGTCCACAGATGGGCCACCAGTGTGTCCCAATATGGTAAGGAGCAGAAAGTGGAGAAACCAGCACTCTCTGCGGAGAGGCCAGGAAGCAGCGTGGCAGTCAAGCAGTGGCTCCCAACACTCTTTGTTCCTCAAATCCCTTTGGACAACAACAACAAAAAGTGCTGTAAATCCCCAAGGTGACATGATCCATGACTCCTAGTATTCTCTAGAATGAGTCATTGCTTAAGGTACCATTACAGGATTTTGAGCACAAACCCCTTGGACCATCATTGTGAAGCCCAAAGGGCTCTGAGAACCACTCGATGGGAACTTTCATGGAAGGAGGGCAGGATGCAAGAGTCCAGAGACACCGTTTAAACCTGGAGTGACCTTTACCAGCCGGGTGACCACAAGTGAATCTCCAGCAGCCTATTTCCTCACCTGCCGACGGGGATGACATCTGTACTACCCACCTGACAAAGTGGCTGGAGAGGTGGGAGAGACACCAGGGTTTTGTAAACCTTAGCACGAGACACAAACTCCACTGCCCAATTCCCAAGGCCCAACACTAGCCGCCTCATGGCAGAGTACTGACGGGCTCAGGAGACACATTAGGACACACAGACTTTTAGACACGACTGACGCAGCAAATCTGTTGTGCTTAATTATGCACGTTACAAGGATTTTGTTTTTGTTTTCTTTTTCTTTAAGTGAAAAGAAGTAATATAGGTTTTAAAACGCAACATAAAGTGGCACAATGGACAGATAACTAGGCCTGAAGTCTGGAAGAGATAGGTTCAAATCCTACGTCAGACATTTGCTAGCTGTGTGACCCTGGCCAAGTCATTTAGTCTCTGCCTGCCTCAGTTTCTTCAACTGTGAAATGGAGATAACAGCACCTCCCTCGCAGGGTTGTGGTGAGGAACAACTAAGATATCTGTTAAGTCCTTGGCACAGTATCTAATACATAGTAGGCACTTAAGAAATACTTATTTCCTTGTTATCATTACCATAAAATTAGTCTGAGGTTAATTATTTTTCCAGAGGAATTTTGTTGTCATTGTGTCATCTTCTTGGCTGGAGATACTCCAGCTCATTTTACAGATGAGGCAACGAAAGCAAAGACGGTTAAGTAACTTGCCCAGGGTCACACAGCTAGTAAGCATTAGGCCGTAAGCTGACTTAACAGAAAGAAGCAACGCAAGGAGTTGGAGAAGGTTGTTCCATGAATTCCGAGCAACCTGCCTAATAACTGGAGGGAAGGATCACCATGACAGAAAGAATAAAATTATTTACTTGACTTTCCTAGTGGTAACCTTCTGACACCTCTTGTAAAGGGGATCAAGAAGCCATCACACAAGGCAGGTTAAGTCCATTCTCCTCCTCTCTTCCCCAAACTTCCTGGCAGGAAAAGAAGGAAGAAGCTTGTTGTTTCTTTGGCCAAACTAGAATCCAAATTTTGCATGGTTTACTTCCTCCATTCTGAGGACTCACTATGCCCAACCTATCACTGGCTGATATTTCTGTATAGACCGGAAAAGAGACTCTACTGTTGTAAGCAACAACCCAAAGCAGAAAAGGAAACTAATCAGCCGTGTTCCCTGACCTGAATGTAAATCTCCAACACCCACAGTAAGCTTGTCCTGATTCCCCACCCACCCAGGTGCTAACAAGGACTTTACATATATTTTATACTGAATTATGGAGGTACCTGTTGCTTCCCCCCCTCCCCCATAACAAGGTTAGCTTCCTGACTTCCTGAAAGCAAAGTGTTCTAACAGAAGACAAATCAAAACCAAATATGAAACAAGTTTGTAGGATTTTGCAGCTAGTGTGATCTAATCCAACCCCTTCACTTTATGGATTATGAGATGATTTCCTACAGAAGAGTCAAACTGGAGATCTGAACCCTGGGCAGGCATCATGGGAAAGTTCTTAGGAGGTTACAAGGACAAGAGTTGCCCATCTAAATAGAGTCTGCCCATCAGTACCATTTCTTCCCATCCATCTACTTCCTGGAATCAAGGGAGGAAGAGAAAGAAGCAAGGTTTGAACAGCTCCCATCCTCCATATCATCTCTTTGCCGCCCTCTTCTCTAGCCCCAGACTTGGACTAAAAGCAAAGAAATAACTTGGTCGTTCTTGAAATGGTCCAAAGATATGTTCATTTCACTCTCGCCTCGAGAGCAGAGCTGTGTGTGTGTGTGTGTGTGTGTGTGTGTGTGTGTGTGACAGAAAAAGAATGAGGAAGAGACAGAAGAGACAGACAGACAGACAGAAAAAGAGAAAAGGAGAAGAGAGAGAGAGGGAGAGAGACAGGAACACAGTGAGATGGGGAGAGAGAATGATGGATTAATTATGTGGGAAAATGGAGAAAACTGTCCAAGCCCCAGCACTCCCATTCCAACCAAACTGGTTTCCTTGCTACTTCTCATACAGAACATTCCATCTCTCATCTCCAGGCTTTTACCCAGGCTATCCCCAATGCCTGGAATAAGATCCCTCCTTGACTCTTTCAACAAAGTTCACCTCATGTCACCACAAATAGGACACCTTTCTTGACCTCCTCCCCTACCCCACCCAACCACCATCCAATCAGGTGCCAGGGCCATCCCCTAGAAATGACTCCGAGTACACTTTGTACTGAATTGTCTTTGTACCTGTGGCTTTCCCCCCATACCAGGTTAGTTTCCTGACTCCTTTATTCTTTTTCTTTGTATTCACAGCCCCTAGCACATGAATGTAACCTAATGAATGCTTATTGACTGACAGCAGGGGAGGAAAGATCAGGGAAAGCAAGGAGGAGGCCTTGCTTCTAAGCGCTCACTTCAAGAAAGAGAATGTAGAAAAAGGAAAATGACAAATGTGAGAGCAGATGTGGGAAAACTGGAATATTGCTGGTGGAGCTGAGAACTGATAGAACCATTCTGGAGAACACTTTGCAAGTACAACAAAGGGCTATAAAACTATACATATCCTTTGACCCAGCAATACTAGGTCTGTACCCTAAAGAGATCAAAGAAAAACAAAAAATATTTATAGTGCTGTTTATAGTGGCAAAGAACTGGAAATCAAGGAGGTACCCCTCAGTTGGGGAACGGCTGAACAAGCTGTGGCATATGTTTGTGATGGAAGCAGGATGCGCTCAGAAAAAACTGGGAAGACATATATGAACTGATAAAAAGTGAAATGAGCAGAGCCAGAAGAACACTGTACACAGTATCAGGAACACGGTACTATGATCAATTCTGAAAGACCTGACTGTTCTGATCAATACAATGATCCAAGACAATCCAAAGAATTCGTGATGAAAAATGCTATCCACCTCCAGAGAAATAACTGAGAGTCTGAACGCAGACTAAAGCACACTTTTTTTTAACTTTATTTTTCCTGGGTGCGTTTTTCTTTTTTTGGTTTGTGTTTTCTTTTTGCAACATGGCTAATGTGGAAATATGTTTTGCATGGAAAAAAAAAAGAAAGTGAATGTTAAAGAAGATTCAGAAATCCTTCTGATTCACCTAACAGAACAAGAAATTACACTATGATTTAGTTTTATTTAGGCACCAAAGAGGTTGTTAAATAAGTTGGAAAATGAAATGCCATTACTAGCCTTGTAGAAAGCAGATCCAATTTTCAACATAAACGCTGATTCTGCCAATTTCATCCTCAGAATTAGCTTTTAGGTTAAATTCAACAAAATAAAAATATAAACCTACAGGGGGCCATAATTGCCTGGTGTCTGGTCTAGAAAAAAATCGAAAGAATTGCTTGGCACAAGGCAGTGGTTGGATACCCATGGATCAGACCACAAGAACAGATCAACAACCCTTTAAACCTGAACAAGGTGAATTTGCTTTATTTAAAATTCCTAGCCCAATATCTCTTATGTTAGTACAAAGGTTTCTGGTCCCCTTTACAAACACACGACTCACTCAAAAAAAGAAAGAAAATCAATTAACACTGGTCTCCTTAGATATTACGGCCTAAAAGGCGTTGTTTTTGCAGATCTGAGTTAAGTCAAATCAAGTCGACAAGCATTTACTAAGCACCTACTATGTGCCCAGAACAATGCTACTCACTGAGGATACAAAGAAAGACAAAACACAGCACCTGTATCCAAGGAGCTCACAGTCTAATGGAGGCGACAACCTACACTTACGAACAAACAAAATAGTTACAGGAACAACTGGAAATAATCAAAGGGAAAGGCATGAGCCTCTGGGGGTTCAGGAAAGGCTTCCTTTATTAGATGAAATTTCAGTAGGAACCTGAAGGAAGCCAGGGAAGCCAGAAGGCAGAGATGAGGAGGTATTCCAGGCACGGGAGGAGCGCCAGTGGACATGCCTGCAGTTGGGAGATGGATGTCTTCGTGGAGGCCAGAGTCTGGATTCACAAAGTACGTGAAGATGAGTGAGGTGTAAAAAGGCCAGAAAGGCTTCTGACGTGAAGCACTAAGGCAGTTGAACATACCCAGCAGTTAGGAAAAAATTTTCTTTAGTTTTAACTCCTGAATTCAATTTGTACTTTTCTCTTTACCTATTTTATACTAACAGTGTGGGTTTCTAATCCTCTATCACTCCCCAGGCCCTCCGCAAAATCTCTTACAGAAAAGCACAATAAAACACATTGTGCCGTCACAGAGAAGAATAATTACTTTAAATATAGCCTACATATAATAATACAAGTGAATAATTAGCAATCCAGACAGGGTCTCGAGAGTGATAACCCACTCTGAAATACAGCTTGCTATACAAAAGCATGATGGGCTGGCAACGTCCCAAGCTCCTACAAATTCTGTGGTAGAGCCAACACGTCCATGTTAACCACATTAAGGGACACTGGCACTGTTCTCCCCATTTGCAGTTAAAAGATACTGAAATACTGGCAAGAATTACTCAAAATGTAGACAGTATAGTATGCTCTCACTTAGTATTTATTGAGCCACTTCAGATGGGAAGTCATCATCCTGGTTTTCCATTTCAGGAACAGCACCAAGATACAAATAAGGAATACGGCAGAGTCCATTTCAATGGCTTGAATACCTTGATTGCTAACACAAAGACTTCCAAATCACACTGACATTCTGCCTAACTACACAATGCTGCCCAGGTTTGATTTTTTGCCCGTAACACTGGCAAAATCGGACTGGTTCTTTCACCTGATTCAGTGGAAGGTGTCAGTTTCTCTTTTGTTTTTTAAAGTTATGCATCACAGTCTAGATTTTGATCACTCAAAAAATCTATTTTTTCTAAGATTAAAATTTCCCCACGCACAGATTTTGAGATGTAGGCCCCACAAATATTTCTTCCCATTTAACTTCCACTCAAGTTCTACACCAATGCTCCCTCTCACTGTGGCACAGAAGTGACCCAGGGCCATTGAGGGCCATGCAATGAAGCATAATCTCTGGCAGACCCCTCCCCCCTGCTAAGTTTTGAGCACAGCCCCAGTACAAACCATCCATCTGTGATCCAAGACCCAGTCTAGCTAAGTTTTGGGAGGCTCACTACCGAAAGAGTTGCAATTAAAGCAAAGATCTCTAAAACAGTATTTCAACTGCCAAGTTCATTAGCTCCCATGGATCCAACCCTCATCTCTTGCTGACTGCTAATCCTCAGATCTGTACTTATCCAACCCTACCCTCGCTGCCTAACCTCAGATCTGAATCTCTAACTGCCTATCAAGAACCGGATATCCTACAGACATCTTAAACTCAACATTCCCCAGAACAAATGCCAAACTCTTTCTTCTTCCTAATTTCCATATTACTATCAAGGGCATCATCCTCCAAGTCACCCAGGCACTCCCTCCCATCTGTTGCCAAGTGGTGTCGCTAGGACCTTTGCAACTTCCCTCATGCGCACCTCCTTCTCTCCTCTGACATTCCCAACACCCTAGGGCCTTTGGGTTGGTCTCCCTGACACAAATCCCTCTCCACTACAGTCTAGTCTCCACTCAATTACCAAACTGGTCTTCCTAAAGCACAGGCTGCCCATGACACCCTCACAGTAGATAAACTGGAGTGGCCCTTCAGATCCTCCCAGATCAAACCCAGAGTCTGGTTTGGCATTCAGAGCCCTTTCTAACCTGTCCCCCTCCCACTTCTCCAGTCTTCTTACTCAACCATACATATTCTGTGACCCAGAGACACTGGCATCCTTGCTGTTGCTCCAACAAGGCAACCCATCGCCATCACCCAACCCTGAGGCATTTTCACAGGCTGTCCCACAGCCCTGGTGATCTTTCCTTCCTTATCTCCACCTCTCAGCTTCCTTCCAGGCCCAGCTAAAATCCTGCCTTCTATGCAAAGCCTTTCTCAGCTATCCTTAATGCCAGTGCCTTCCTCTGGGATTATCTCCAACATATATGTGTGTATATGTATAGCTCTATCTGTATGTATACATAATTTACAAACAGCTGGTTAAATGCTGTCTCCCCCATTAGGCTGTTAGCTTCTAGAGAGAAGGGACTATTTTTTGATTTTCTTTGCAAATGGTGAACTTAGCACAAGGTCTGGCATATGGTAGGCACTTAATAAATGCCTGCTGATTGGCTAACTGAAATAAAACTAACTATAAATCTCAAAGCAGAGAGGATTCACATGCCAAAAAGTGCTATCTAAATTTCCACAGAGCAGCTAGGTGGTGCAGAGGATGGAGTGCCAGGCATGGAGTCAGGAGAACCCATCTTCCTGAGTTCAAACCTGACCACTTGCTAGCTGTGTGACCCTGAGCGAATCACTGAACCCTGTTTGCCTCAGTTTCCTCATCTGTAAAATGAGCTAGAAAAAGAAATGGCAAACCACTCCAGTATCTTCGCCAAGAAAACCCCAAATGGAGTCACGAAGGGTCAGATATGACTGCAATGAAATGGGTGGTATGCTTGCTAATGAGTCCCATTTATGTAAGGCATGGTGATTTTAAATTCCATTTACTGAATAAAAATACTAGAAAAACAAATGGTCCAAATCCAAGGCAGCACTTTAAAAACTTTTCAAAGCACTAACAAGTTATTATCACACCAGGGCTCCACAAGACGGTCTCACTCCACATGCCCGAGCTGATGCTGTAGCAAAGCCGAGCACTGGAACGTTCCCAGGCTGCACCACAACCTCCTCTCTTCACTCGGCCTCCAGCCACAGCCCCTGCTGCCAGCTCACACTCGGGCACTGTAGGATTCCCCTCTGCCCTCCCCAGCCCCTAAGCTGCAAGAGCTGCCCAGAGCACGGCCCCCGAGGCTGCATCGTTACCTCTACTCCCTAACCTGGGAGCTATGCTCTCAGTGGAATGTACCCATTTCCAAATCTTATACATTAATATGACAATTTCTGTGCCTCGGTCACTTCACCTGCAATCTACAAATTCCTTCCCTTTCCTCTTTTAAATAAGTTCTTCGAAAGCTCTGTGATTTGATTGCGAGGATGCCTTCCCCCACACAGGTCACACAGCTCTTCCATTCCACATCCGTGAGGTGTTGCAACATCCAAAATCATCACCTGCCAGCCAACTTTGTAACGATGGGGCCCCAGCGCACTCTTCAGATAACGGCTGAGCTGCGCCATACAGCCCCAAGCCTTTCCAGCTCGGTGCAAGACCTGCCAACACCTGATGCACACAGGCTGACGTAGTCATTAAGGGCTGGCAGCTGCCTCCGTGGACCATGAGGTATCAGAACAGTCAGGAATTTCACGGGGCTTCTCTTTGGAGGCTCTCCTGAAATCAAGCCCATTTCACAAAGCTTTTTCAGATGATAATCTTCCCCGCCCAATCCCAGGAAGCAACTCAACATTTTACAATCAAAGACAGAGAACACACAAACCCCACATACAACACAGACATATATTTATTAGCTCATCTTTATACCAATGTATGCTCTCTGAAGGTAGCCACCCATGTGTCTTCACAGACTTAATGCCTACTGTACAACATTAACTTCCACCTTCCTTCCTGTGTGAGCGCTCCCTCCATCAAAGCAGACTGCAGTTCGTGCCTTAGCAGAGCAGCTGGGGCCAAGAAAATGCTCAACTTTGGCTTTGCCTGGGTGTTTTCTACAACACTAGCTTATCTCCCAGAGCATTTAGCACAGGACTAGATACCTAAACGGTCAGTATGTCAATAAACATTCATTAAGCACTTACTACATGCTAGATCAATGGAAAGCAATTCTAGGAAATCCAGTTATCAAAATATTTGGAAAGACGAGTTCACAGACTGCAAGTTAGGAATTAATGAAATCACATATCCAGGCCAAAAGTCCCTACTACCTTGCACACAGTGAGGCTTCATGATATCCACTGACTCCATGGGAACCTCTGGGAGCCTTCTGATGCCTGAATTTTTTCTATCTGTACTTAGATAAGTATGAAGGGAGGCCCCTGCTATCAGGTCTGCATAAATTTTCCCTGCATGTGTTTTTAAAGACAGTAATAACTCTGCATTTCTTTCTAAAGCATTCCACTAATAAACCCAATTTTTGTAGAGCCTTTTAACTTAATATTGAAAGACATCAGACAAACCTATAATCACTCTAAGCTCAAAGCTCCCCCGCCTGCAGTCCTGGAGCTATGGCCCAGCTGGCTGCACCACTTTGTCCATGGGAAGTATGAAAAGCAAGCCCCCTTTTCAATGGTGAAGCTGTATGAGTATAACTGGAAGTGCTTTGGGGTCATCCATAATAAGAGATCCAAATGCTGCTCAACTCCTTGTCGAACAAAGCCCTCAGTTTTGTGTTCTAGAATGACAACCTACACTTAACAATTTGGAGGCATTGAGATGCCCCCAAAAGAGTTAAGAATATGAACGATGGAACGTACAGGTGTGATTTCGTTACTACAACTGGGACTCCACGCCACATTCTGGTGCGGGTAATTTTGTGACCAGGGTGGTGCCAGAGTTCCTTCGTTCATGCTACCAAAAACTTCACGAGGCGAGGCTACTGAAATGAGAGTGAGAACATGCTGACACACAATGCTGGCTTTTTTCCTAAATCAGTGCAGGGAACTGCAGTTGAAAAATCTCCCTCTATTAACGAAGATCATCAGATGTTCTTCAATTTGGTCTAAGGAATCTGTCCCCAAGCTACAGATGTCCCAGGTGGGACCTGAACCATCTGAGGAAGCCCCTCTATGCCTGCCCTCGGGCAAAGCATCCTAACTCCCAGATACTTTCCTAGGGGACAAAGTTCACATCTGCCAGATTTTACAGGACTGTGGGATTTGGAGCTAGAAAGTTCCCTAGAGATGATCCAGCCCCAGCCCCTTCCTTTACAGATGAGGAAAATGAGAAACGCATAAAGTCTAAGTGAGTGCCCAAAGTCACACCGAGTTGGAAGTCAGACCCAGGTCCCATAATTGAATGCTGTTACCTCTTCGCCAGCCCTGCCTTTCCATATCCACATGATCCCGGTGGCTCCATGCTCCATCTGCTGCTACACAAGCATCAAACACCTGCATGAGCCTGAACAACCCTCCCCTGCCTGGGGTGATCCAGGGATATGGGTTACACACGTAAGTGCTGGCCAACAAGAAAAGCCTTCTGAACAAGATCCAAGGGCATCCCCATGATGGCAGAGGAAGTGTGCTCCTCTGGGCCCGTCCTAGCAGCAGAGGGCTCTCCTCTGAGCCTCAAAACAACCCTGGGAGAAGGTGCTGCTGCTGAGAGTGAAATGGCCTCACAGCCAGTGACAACAGTGCGTGAGACAGCACTTAAACCCAGGGTGTCCTGACTCCTTAAGTCCCTCGCTCGGTGCTGCCTCTGGGAAGAGAAAGGATGAGCGGGGTCAAAGAAGAGACACACACAAAGGGACTGGGGTGCGGGGGAGCGAGCAGGGAAAGGTGGAATGGGGGGGAGTGTCACCTGGAGGGGGTGCCAAGCACAGCTCGAAGAGCATATACAAGGGGTTGAGTGGGGGGCACTGGGATACCAGCTCAAGTTAGAGAAGTCACACAGGTGGGCATCTCGTCCTGGGAGCGGCAGAAACACGCTCAGAGGAGGGGGCAAGGACCCCCGGGGGGGGGGTGAAGCACCGCCTCCAGATGGGGGGGGGCCTCCTGGGGGCGGGAGGCTAACACCCAAGCGGGGCCACTTCCGACGGCCCTCCCCCAGGGTGGGAGGGGGAGAAGGAGGTGCCTCGGTGGGCGGCACCAGCCGGGATGGGAGGCCTCAGGGTGGGCAGACTGGGGATGGGGGAGGTCCGAGATGGGTGGTACCCCCTTGGGGACAGGTAGAGAGGAGGGTCGCACTGCCTTGAGGAGGGGGCGCGGTGCCACGGTGGGCCCAGAATGGGACGGGGGGAGTTCTCGAGCGGGGGCGGGCCCACCTGGAGACAGAGAAGATGGAGGGGGCGGCACCACCTGGGGAGGAGGGGAGCGCCCGCTCGGAGATGCGGCGGGAGAGGGCGGCACCTCCTCGGTATGGGGGGGGCGATCCCCTCGCACTCACCTCCCCGGAGTCGCCTCTGGGCCCCGGCCCCAGCTCTCCCTCTCGCCGCCTCCTGGGCGTCCGCGTCCCGGCCGGTGCGGGGGTGTCCCCGGGGCAGAGGCAGCGGCGGCGGGCGGGGGGCGCGGATCGGCTCGGAGGGTGGAGGACGAGACGGCCCCCGGTCGCGCTGCCCCAGCCCCTCCGCTGTCTCCGCCGCCGCCGCCGGCTCCTCTCCGCCTCAGCCACGGAAGCGCCCGTCCCTCCCCCTCCGCGCTCCGCCTCGCGCTTCACGCCTCCCGCCTCCCCACGCCGAGCACGGGCGAAGTGACAGTCGCCATCGGCCAATCAGCGGCCGCGCTGGGGAGAAGGACGGACGGCGGAGGGCGGGGAGGGCTAGGAGGCGGGACTTCCTGGGATTGACGGCGAGCCGGGGCCAACGGGCGGGGGGAAGATGATCTCATCGACGAAGAGAATCCTGGAACCGACTAGGCGGCCCAGGGGAGGTGGGAGGAGGGTAAAGGGTGGCGGGAGGCGGGGCCTCAGAGCCTTAAAGGGGCCTCCGACCATTTGTTGCCCAGCTGGTCAGCCCCGGCCCCCCGTGGCTCCAGCTCATCCCCACCCCCGCCCCCTCTGGTGGACAGGAGAGGGAGTGGCGAGCCCCGGGGACCCCGAGCCTTGGAGGTGGAAGGTGAGAGCAGCGGCTCGCTATCACCTGGGGCATCGAGAGTGGTCAGTGTGCACGGCTGACCCGAGCCCACCGCGCCCACCTGGGCACCGGCTGTGGTCAGGGCACACTGATCTTCCTGAGCTGCTGCCCTCGCGGTGCTTTTGCCCATGAATGTCTGGAACGCGTTCCTTTTTTACCGCTGCCTCTTGGAATCTGGTGCGCTTCTCCGAGCAGCGGCCCCTCAATAAGCACTCAGCAAGAGCCTACTGTGTGCCAGGTGTGGGGAAGCTCTGGGGATGCCGGACCCTGCCCTCGGGGAGCTTACAGTCTGATGGGGGAGACAACGTTCAAGCACACATAGGCCAACGAACCAGACAAGGCGTTAGCATTAAGAAGGCTCAGGAGAGGCTTCCTGTGTCTGGGGGGATTGTAGCTGGGACTGGAAGGAAGCCAGGAAAGCCAAGAGGCAGAGATGAGGAAGAAGAGAATACCAGGCGTGGGGTACGGCCAGGGGAAAGGCCCAGAGTCAGGAGATGGAGGGCCGTGTGCAGGCAGGTTAGGAAGGGCTGCTAAGTGGAGCATTTTGTGTTTGCTCCTGGAGGTCATGGGGAGCTTGGAGTTTATAAGGTAGGGGGTAACATGACCCCACTTTAGGAAGATCGATTTGACAGCTGAGAGACTTGAAGCAGGAAGGCTCCTGCCCCCCCCCCCCAACCAGGCGATTGCACTAGTCCAGGCAGGAGGTGAGGAGGCCTTTGCTGGGTAGGGGGCAGCAGGAACCATCATCCTACTCCATGACATCCGTCCTGATCTGCCCAGATGCTTGCCCCTCAATCACCTGGGACTGACAAGTCTGTGTTTAGATGTATGAGTACATGTTGTTTCCCTGGATAAACTATATGCCCCCCGGAGGGCAGGCACTGCTTTTTGCTTTTGCCTCTGTATCTCTAGAGCTTCTAACAGTGCCTGGCACATAGGTGCTTCTTAAGTGCTTGTTTATTCATTGAACTTATAACACAGAAACTTAGACCTGAAGAGAGATCTTGAATATGAAATGTCACAGTTGGGAGGGGCCTTAGAACAGGGGATGTCAGGGCTGGGAGGGGCCTCAGAACAGGGGATGTCGGGTCTGGGAGGGGCCTCAGGACAGGGCATGTCAGAGCTGGGAGGGGCCTCAGGACAGGGGATGTCAAGTCTGAGAGGTACCTTGAATCATAGGGAATGTCAGAGTTGGGATCATCCCTAGAGACCATCTATTATTCCAGAGATTCTTAATCTTTTTTTGTGTCATAGACCCCTTTGGAAATTTGGTGAAATCTATGGGCCCTTTCTCAGAATGATGTTTTTAAATGCATAAAATAAAACACATAGGATTAATTTTTAATCAACTTTTAAAAATTAACAAGCCTATATTTTCTCTCCCTCCCGCATCCTCTCCCCCCAACAAAGACAAAAAAAAACCCTCTTGTTTGCATGCAGAGGATTACAAAGAAAACTCATTATACTGAACTTCAGTTATCAGAAATATTTTTAAAACAATTGTATAGATTGCAAGTTAAAAATTTCTGATATAATCCAGCGCTATCCCTCCCCAATTTAAAAGTGAGGATGCAATCCCAAAGAGTGATTGTTTATCCAGCCTTACTCAAAGTCAATTAGTTAATTAGTTCCAGAAACAGGATTCTTTCTATCCCCCCAACCCCCATTTCCTTCAGGCCCGGGAGTCAGGAGGCCTGGCCTCTACCCATTTCTGCCTTCGTGTGCCACACACAATTCCTCCTGCTATAAATGAGTTTTATGATCCCTACCCCTCCTGCCTCACAGAAATGTTAGGGAAATAGGGTGAGCTCCCTAGTCCATCCACAATGGAAGGAGGTCTTCCAACCACTGCCTTAGGCTATGATTTGTGGTACCTGCTGTGACCAAAACAAAACAACCCGATCAGGCTTCTTACTCGCAATCGCCTTAATCTGTCTTTGGGTCTTATCATCGTACTAGATTAGAAGGCACCGGAGGACAGGCTGGGAGTCTTATCTAAATTGTGTAGATACCTACCACCTGAGACAGGTTAGACTCTCAGAGTAGGCACTTAGAAGATATGTGTCGAAAGAGAATGAGAGTGGAATGATTGTCCTCCTTTGGCTCTTCCCAAACCTTCTCACGCTGGGCCAGACACATAATTATTGCTCATTAAATATCAGTCAAATCGATTTAATTTTAATAGCAGAGACAGTTACTATCCCCCTAACTCTCAGGTTTTTCTTTCCTTTGTTAAGGTTTTGTTGATTCTTCTGGTGTTTTTATATTGCATTCATTTAATAACAGCTAGTATTTATGGTCACACTTTAAGATTTGCAAAGCTTTTTACAAAGATTACCTCATTTGAGCCTACCATAACCCTGGGAGGTAGGGTTATAGTCCCTATTTTACAGATCTCCGGAAACTGAGACAGAGATGGGGCGAATTGACTTGCCCAGGGTCACACAGATGGTAAGTGTCTGAGGCAGGGGATCCCAATACAAACCCCAGGCTATAACTATAGTGTAAAAAGCAAAAGACATCGGTAAAGCTTATAAAAATAAAATGAAAGAAATCATGGATGAATACAAAGAATTCTGAGAGTCATGAGAACGCTTGTTTAAGGAGACCTCTGGAGAAGAAAGCAGAGCCCCTGAAAACCAGTTACTATGACAGTGTAAGTGAAATCAACAAAATTCTGGTCAAATACAACGGTCAATGTCAGTTCCAGAGGGTCAAAGTTGAAGGCTACATCCTTCCTCTCTGTCAACAATTGACAATTTCACTGTTTCTCAGAGAATGGACTCTGTAAGGGGGATTTGTTTAGGAGTCCTTTGGGTCAAAATACAAATTAATCCATAAATTTAAAATGTATTAGTGAATTTCAGAGCCTGAAGGCACTTAGTAAATGTTTATAAATGGATAAACAGATTAGAAATGAAGGGTCTTTAGGGAGCCCTTCCACCCTGTCCTTCCCCTCATCCTACAGAAAAAGCAAGTCAAGTTGGGCTCTGATTATGTAGGTGGATATTAATCATAGTTATAGGATTGAGAACTGGAAAAAAACCTAAAAATCATCTCATCCATCCCCTTATCTTTTTTTAAGATCTTATTGAAACCCTTTGTTTTTTGTACAATCATTTCCTAATATATCAAGCCCGCGTTAAACCTTCCCTTGGAACAAAGAAACAGTTAAGCCAACCCACCAGCTCGGCAACCGCAGCTGTTGGTAATACAACACCCTGAACCCATATTCCCCACCTGTTTACCAAGAGGAGAAAGGTGTGTTTGGACATCTGTTCTGTGGAAACCACATTGTTATGGGTTTAGAACTGGAAGGGAAGTGAGCAGTACCAGAGGAACCGTTTATACGATGACAACGAAATGGTGAAGACGGACAAACATTTTTGGATTTGGCCAGTGCAGAAATTTGTTCTGTTTGACAATGTGTATATATTACAAGGATTTTGTTCTTTATTTTATTTTAAAAAATAAATTACAAAAGAGTAAATTTTTATTTATTTTATTCCCTCCCTCCCCCATGGAGGGGGAAAGTTGGAGGCAGAGAGAATAGATTTTTGTTCACTGAAAAATTTAATTAAAGAAATGAGAAGATCCTTAAAGTTCAGTCAATAAACATTTATTAAGCACCTAGTATGTGCCAGGTGCTGTGTTAAGCACTATAGTCCAATATCCTCCTTTTACCAAGAAGAAAACGAAGCTCAGAAGGGTAAATTCACACAAAGATAGTGAGAATTCCACAAGACGATTCAGTGGTGGATTTAACATCCACAGCTCTTTTCTGCTGTACTAGGATGCCTGTTATAGTGTCATTCCAGTATCTTTGCCAAGAAAACCCCATGGGCAGCATGGAGTGCTACGGCCCAGGGGGTCACAAAGAGTTGGAAGGTTCCGAATAACTGAACAAGATAAGGCCTATTGGTCCTTGCACGCAATCTAAGCCTGGCAGCTTTTCAGAATTGTTTTCACTTACATTATATTCATTCTGTACATTATTCTGTTGGTTCTACATCAGTCCATACAAATCATCCCAAGTTGCTCTGAATTCTTCACGTCATCATTTCTTTTGGCCCGGGGGGCTTTCTGTTGCATTCAGATCATAGTATCGTAGATTTGAAGCTGGAAAGGACCTTGGGAAGTTGTATGATCCAGTCCCCTCATTTTGCAGCTGAGCAAACTAAGGCCCAGAGAGGTGAAGTATATATAGAGAGGCCATGGTATAAAACTCACCACTCCTTTGCTTGCCCTCCTGGGAGGGAAGTCTGTAAGGCAGGGCAGAGGGGTTAGAGGTACAGTCTGGAGAGCCAAGTTGAGCTCTCTCTTTGACATCCCACCTGGGCGATGGATAGGGAGCAAGCTATGAGAAGTAGTGGGTTGGGAGTAGGAGCGTTGCGTTGGGCATCAGGGTGACCTGGGTTCAAGTCCCCCCCCCCCTTTGACACTATGGGCAAGCCACTTCCTTATCTGGGCCTCAGTCTCCTCATGTGTGAAATGGGAGGACAATAACACTTAGAAAACTGACCTCACAGAGTCACTGTGAGGCTCCGATGAAATAAGATGAGCAGGGAACTTCTGTAGAAAATAATAGGCTTGTTTCCCTCTCTTTATCCTCCTTTTTAAAAATATTCTGTGATTTAAGGAGTTCGGGGGAAACGTAGGCAATGTAAAAACAAAAGATACCATTAAAAATCTATTTAAAAAGTAAAAAATAAAATCTAAAAAGAAACCTTCATTATTTTTTCAGTTACTTCCCTTCTCAGCCTCATTTTTCCTTATCTGTACAATGAATCAATGAATATAGAAGCATTTATTAAGCACCTACTAGGTGCCAGGCACCTAGAGCGCTGGGCCTGGAGTCAAGAAGAGTCATCTTCTGGAGTTCAAATCTGGCTTCAGACATTTACTAGCTATGTGACCCTGGGCAAGTCACTTCACCCTGTTTACCTCAATTTCCTCATCTGTAAAATGAGCTGGAGAAGGAAATGGCAAACCCCTCTAGTATCACTGCCAAGAAAACGCCAAATGGGATCACAGAGAGCTGGACCAGACTGGACAACAACAAAAAGAGGAGGGGCAGCCAGGGAAGGCAGCTTTGATCGGAGGAGTCATCCAGTAGTCATCAATCCCCCAAACAAGCATTTATTAAGCACCTTCCCCGTGCCAGGAACTGGTATAAGCACGGGAGATACAAAGAAAACAGTTCCTGGCCTCAAACAGCTTATATTTTATTGGGAGAGACCCCGTGCGTATGTATGGGTGTATGTAGAAATTAACGGTAATCTTAATTTGATTACTGTTCCCACCACTTGGGAAGGGGCACACAGCAGGGCAAACGGCAAAAAGGGGGGCGGGGTGGGGATTCAGCGGGCGGAGAGGGTGGGGTCACGAATGGCTGGGTGGAATGGGCAGCCTGGTCTGGGGCTGGCTGCTATGGTGTTTGAGTTAGTCAACACTCACACACCAATCGGGACAGCTCAGCCCTAGGAGAAGCATTCCAAAACTGAGGGAATAAACTCCTCAAGGGGAAGGGGGGAGGGGGAAGGAGGATAACAGCCCTTGCACTGCCCACCTCAAAGAAAAGTATTTTCTAAACTTTACAGAAATGGGACTTCCATCTTCCAACCTTGGCCTTATAGATCATAGCCTGTTCTTCGCTGTCCTCTAGTGGCGAGTATCCGCAACTCTCCCCACCCCCACCCTGGACCAGTCTTGGGCAAGACGTGCACAGCAAACTTGGACCGAGGTTCTCGGAGGTGGAAAGAACTCTAAGTTCCCAATCCTGGAGGAATTTTTTTCTTATTTTAAAATAGCAGCCAGCAAAGCTTTGTTTTTCCCCAACGAGGATTTAGCTCAGCTCTGTCATAGTCTAGGATCAAAATGTACCAGCAGCTGCCAAGCCCCAACTTCCCGCGGGGGAGGGGGGTGGGGGGGGGAATGGAAGCTTTGGGTTTTTTTTTTAAATTGCATTCAGGACATTTCCAAGGCAGACAGACACAACACAGCTAACGGAAAAGCAGATTCTCCCGGACTCCAAACAAGCCAAGGGAGGTGTCGTGGTACAGGAGGAAGAGGGAGGACTGGGACGCCACGCACCTGGGTTCCAGTCGCAGCCCGGCCACTTTCTAGGTGTGTGAATTTGGCTTCGTTTCTTTGGGCCTCAGGTTCCTCATCTGTTGAGAGAGAGAGAGACAGAGAGAGAGACAGAGAGAGAGAAAGGATGGATGACCTCTAGGGCCCCTCCCTGTTCTAAATCAAGGCAGGGAGGAAGACAGGGTATGAATGAGACATAAGTCAACACTATATGTGGGTGTGGTATTGACTTAGCTGCTCTGTGTGTGTGTGTAATTATTTCATATCACATACATACATACATATATATATATATGTATATATATATAATTTGGAGGGGGCGGGAGGCATTAACAGAGCACAGGAGAGGCGCTAATGTGAAGTATATCAGGGAAGTAGGGCTGGAGCCAGATTCTGATGGAATTCCAATGCTATTTACTTCTGAGTAGGAACACACACCCCTCCACTACCTACCTGTGAAAGTCATCAGCCTCTATTAGAAGAACTCCGGGGAAGAGGAGTCTGCTATCTCCAAGGCACTCCATTCCACCTAATGATAATAGTAATTAACAGCTAATGTTCATCTAGCTTATTAAAGTTCGAGAAGCACATGTTATCTCCTTTGATCGTTACAACTACTAGGTACTATTATTATCACCAATTTACTAGATATGGAAACTGAGGCCCAGACAGGTTAATTAGTTTGTCTAAGGTCATACAGCTAATAGGTGTCTGAGGCTGGATTTGAACTCCGATCTTCCTGACTCCAAGTCCAATACTCTATCCCAGGGGTGGGGAACCTGAATCCACACTTCAAAGAACAAATCGTTCTGTGAAGTTTGGATTTAGTCAAAGGGCTGCACTTGAGGACCTAGAGGGCCATATGTGGCCTCAAGGCTGCAGGTTCCCCACCCCTGCATCCAACATGGCACTTAGCTGTCACGCTTTTGAATATTATTCATTGTTAAAAAGTTGTTTCCTTACTTCTCACTAAATCTGCCTTTCTGCACCTTCTCTCCTGCATCCCCCTCTTTGTTCCTATATCTGCCCCCTTGAATATTCACATGCACAGCAGCCATCCTGCCCTCCTAAATCTTTTCTCTCCAGACTAATCAGTCATTCTTCCTCACTTGTCATGATCTCTCATCCCCAGCATCCTAATTCCCTTTCTGTAAACACTCTCTAACCAACCCATGTCCTTCCTAAAATGGGACTCCATAGTGCTCCAGATGGAGTCAGGGTAAGGCAGGGGCCAGAAGGGACTCCCCATCACCACCCTCCTTCTCGTCCCTGGGGCCTCCATAGGACTGGACTTGCAAACATGAACTAATAAATTGACAATAAATGCTCCAGCAAGGCATCACAGGATTATCATGTTAGTCCCCTTCCCCTTCCAGTCCAAATTGCCCTGGAGGGGACCAGTTATAGACTAGTCATAGGATTTAGAACTGGGAGAGCTCTTAGAATGTGGAACTAGAGCTGGGAGGGGCCTTAGAACAGGGGATGTCAGGCCTGGGAGGGGCCTGAGAACAGGGGATGTCAGAACTGGGAGGGAGCTTAGAACAAGGGATGTCAGGGCTGGGAGGGGCCTTAGAACAGGGGATGTCAGAGCTCGGAGGGGCTAATGGGTGAAAAATCAAGAAATGGCTCAATCAATGGGAACAGTTATGCCAGACCTCTAGGCAAATTAGACAAAAGACTAGTTTTGAATAATTATTCCATTTTCTTTCATCTTTTTAATAGTTCTTAAAAAAAAAAGTCTGCTGTATGTCTGGAATTTACTGAGTCTAAGATGTCAGCCTAAATTCATTTCCTACCCAATTGCCAACCAATTTCACCAAGTGCACTCGTAATACAATAAATCTTTTCCCCAGTTCCATTTTTCCATGAGTGTATCAAACTGTATGAAAGAAAAAGTGCTTATTTTTCTCCCCTATTCAACAGTTATTAGAGACAAGATAAATACACTTGCCTGTATTAGAATAAAAAATTCTATGTAACAGAAAGGCCTCAATACAGTTAAAATAAAAAAAATAACAGATTTAAAACATCCTTACTGCAAATATAACAGAAAAAATTGATTTTTAAAATCTATGAGGAACTGTTAAGAATCTACAAAGGTAATTAACTTTCAGTCCATAATAGATAAATAGCCAAAGTCCCTGACAGATAAGTTTCTTACTTTCTTTCTTCTTGTTTTCTTTTTGGGTGGGGGGAGATAATTGGGGTTAAGTGACTTGCCCAGGGTCACACAGCCAGTAATTGTCTGAGGTCTGATTTGAACTCAGAGCTCTATCCACTGTACCACCTAGTTGACCTTACAGACAAGTTTCAAAAGTTTGTAATCATTTGAAAAAATACTTTGCCTCACTAATAATCAGAGAGGGGCAAAGAAAAGAAATTTCGAGATATGACCTCATACTTATCAATTTAATAGAAAAATATAATTAGAAACAATTGGAGTTGCCTCTATTGCTGGTAGAATTGTAATACTGTATAATCTATTTGGAGAATAATCTAGTAGGAAACAATAAAAGCCTCCTATTTGACCCAATAATTTCATTATTAGCACTATACCCCAAAAAGGCAGGAAAAAAAATCTCTGTTCAAACATTTTCATAGCAACATGATTTGTAAATGCCAAAAACCTGGTAGCAACTTAAATGGTCAACAATAGGGGGATGCCTAAATTAATTGTGGGACTTAATTGTGGAATTGAAGATGATAATGCCATTAGGGTGACCAAATCTGCAGGAAACAAAGAAATCTGGAAAGATATTTGTGAAATCATACAATATTTAAAAAGAGAACCAGACAGAGTCCACAGTGTTCATGGCTGTGAAAGAAGAAAGGTGAAAAGTGACTGAGAAAAAAAATGGACCAAGAAATCTATTGGAGACTTTGAAGGAATGACAGAAAAGTGACTATGATATTTTATGCATTGAAATAAATTCATTTGAATGTCAATCATTGCTAAGAAAGTTTAATTTGTTGTGTTGATATTAAACTTAAAATAAATTAAGGGGTGTTGTTTTTTTTTTTTTTTGGTTTTTCTTTCTTAAGAACACAAACTAGAAGGTCTGGAAACTACCAATGTGGGAAGCAATCCTGAATCAGCAGCATAGTCTGATTACCAACTCTTTGGGACAAAGATAAAAAATTAATAGAAAATTAGAAAAAATAATAACAAAGATTGTTGGGGGTTTCCTCTCCTCTGGGGGTCCTTGTCCACCAAAGACCTGTCTTGGTACGCAATGATGAGGCGGGAGTCAAGATGGAAGGAGCTCCTATTTATTGGGAGAAATTATCCATTTTTATAGGGTTTGCACTACATGAGCATAAGCAAGTGGCCAGTGGGTATGAGGATGACAGCATGGGAAGGAACAGAAATGTTGCAGAGGGACAGGATAGAAAGGTTGCAGTACGGGTATATTGTTGCACTTTGTTCTGGTATAGGTATCGGTATGGGCATGGGAAGGATCTGGATTGTTGCAATGTACGGTACACTCATGGTATCTACAAGGGTATGGGAAAGATCAGGACTGTTGCAAGGCGGTATCTGTAGGGGTATGGGAATGAGGGGGGATGTTACACTACAGTATCTACAAGGGCATGGGAATGCTCAGGCATGTTGCAAGATGGTATCAGAGCTGTATGATCTACGTGAGGCACGAGGCAGGATGTCCCTGTAAAGTATCAAAGATGGTCCAGTAAGTAAAGTAACAAAGCACTGTGTTAGGCACTGGTTCAATAGTATTAGGTAATGGCCAGCTGGGTCCCTCCTTCTGGGCTTGTGTGTCCCTCGTGGACAGGCTCTGCCTGCATGTGTAGGTAGACTACAGGGGCTTCCCAAAGGCAGAGGCCCTTCCTCCGGTTGCCTGCTGTTCCACTCCTACTAAGCCTGTCTGGTTTACCCAGCAAACAGGCCAAGTGCTAGGGTCCCAACAGCCCCAGGGTCAGCACCAACCCCTTATAAAAGATGTTTTGTTGTTCAGTCGTTTTGGTCATGTCTGACTCTTTGTGACTCCATCTGGAGTTTTCTTGACAAAGATACTGGAGTGGTTTGCCATTTCCTTCTCCAGTTCATTTTACGGATAAGGACTGAGGCAAACAGGTTGAAATTACTTGCCCAGGGTCATGCAGCTAGGACGTAGCTTCCTAACTCCAGGCCCACTCTCTACCCGCTATGCTACCAAGTGTATGATAAAAACAACTCCAATCTATCCTATTTAAACAAGTTATCAATGTTGAAGAAAGAAGAAGTGATGGAACAAAAGGAAAATGCCAGTGCTTAGTACCTGGCACATAGTAAGCACTTAATGATATAAATACAGATGCATAGACATAGACAGATATAGACACAGACATAAAATATAAATAGACAGACACAGACACAGAGATAGACGTAGACATAAAACAGACATAGATATAGACCATAGACATAGGCATAGACACAGAGACATAAAATAGACACAGACATAGACAGAGGCACAGACGTAGACACAGACATAGACATAAACACAGATATAGACAGTCACAGATACAGACACAGACATAGACATAGACACAGACACATAGACACACAGACATAAAATAGAAACAGACATACACATAGACACAGACACAGATATAGATACAGACATAGACACAGACGTAGACATAGACACAGATGTAGACACAGACATAGAAACAGACGTAGACATAGACACAGACGTAGAAACAGACATAGACAGAAAGGCAGAAAGGCAGAAGGGCAGCACCATATAAAGGATAGATAACTGACTTCTGAATCAGAAAGATTTGGGGTCCCAGCTCTGACATGTACATGATGTGACTCCAGACAAGTCACTTAGCCTCACAGTGTCCCAGGCAGATCTGTTAGACAATAAGCTGCAGAGAAGGTGGAGATCTGCATTGGTAAGGGAAATATCTTCTACTAGAATTCCCTTTACTAATGAAATCACAGGTCTATTCCTTATCTCCTATATACTTTTGGATATGAAGATTGGTATATATCATATACCAATATATAAAATATAGATGATATAAAACCAATCCCCCTATCTATAAGGATGGAGTGGCTGATTTACCCAACCCCACTAACTTAAATTAAGTGAAGCCCAATCTATCATCACCCCCAGGGATCATCTATAAGTTATCTGACAAATTGAGAAAGTATTCCTTCTAGCACATACCTGAAGAGCAAAGGTAGTACTGAGCTGTAACAGAGAAGGGAAATGTTGAGAGAGGTCGTGGTCTCCATTGGCATCTCAGAGCAAAAGCTCCAGGTGGAAGAAAGTCCCAAGAAAATTCTCCCTAATTTCTCCTCCCCTCACCCCATGCCTTTCTATCTGCAGACACTATAATATAGGTTGCTGTGTTACCATCCAGACATTTCCAAAAAAATTACTTTTGCCCCAAATGTAAGATTAGGCAGATATCAGCCTCTGCCTAGATGTTAGGAATTTTCTTACCTAGGGGCTCAGAGTGATTGTAACTCAACTCATAACTTTTCATCTAAAATAAACTCCCTGAAGCTGAAGAAGAAGGTACAATATGGACCTTAGGGGCCATTATATTGCTCCCCATGGCTTTAAATGAATTAATTATTGTAAGGGTGTCATATCTACCTAGAAATATTGATCTTTATTTTTCTTGAGGTTTTTTTGGTCTATGTTTTCTTTCACAACATGGTTATTATGGATATGTTTTGCATGGTGTAGCCATAATGGCTTTTGTTTTCTTTGAATGGCTCAGCTTGCCTCATTGAGCCTCTGGACACTGTGGCTTGCTCTTCCGGGGCAGGAGGCCCGGGGAGCATGCCGGGAGGCAGACGGCTTCCTGTGTGGGGAGTCATGGGGCTGGCTGAGGGGAGGTGTTAGCTCCAGAACCTGGTCTACCCTAGGGGGAGGAGCCAACTCAAGAACCAATCAGCCCTGGTCATTTGGGCGGAGCTTGATGATGTCAGAGACCCTATAAGAGGGGAGAGGACAGCTCGGAGAGTTCTCTCCTCTCTTTCCTTTTCCGGTTGGAGCCAGAGGCAGTTACGACAGTTACATCGTCAGTTACAGTTGCAGCTTCAGTTTCAGAAACAGACACAGCTGAGGCAGGAGCTGCCAGCAGCAGAGCTGATCTACGGGAGGAAGCTGAACAAAGACTTCAGTCCAGTGGGTAATCTTATTACCATCAAGGGGGAAACATGATTTTGCTTTACGCAATCATGTTTCTCTGTAGCCTCCTGGTTACTCTTTCAAGGCGTACTTATTGGGCCTGGAAGATTATGACCAACATATCAAAATGGGGCTTCTGGTTCATGGGTTGGTTACTGTGGAGCCTAAATAAATGTTTTGATTCTTCTGCCTTCTACTTTGAGAGTTTCTTCTATCCGGCGATTCCGAACCTTTCAGACATGTTTATGATCCTCTTTGAGATTATAAACTCGGCCCTCCTGATACATTTGGCGTCACGAACAGGATCGCTAGGTATAAGATCTCTATTTAGAAGCAGAACAATTTCAGAGGAAGAGATAAATATCCCAGGATGGGAGGATCCATTTTATTCCTCCCTAGCAAAAGAATTGGCTAAAAAAGCTGGACCCTGTGAAAACTGGGAACCAAGGCTACGGAGAGGAGATCCTAGGGATTTAGAAAAGTGTTTACGAGAAGTTGGGATTCAGTCAGGGGCATCACTATCTAAGCAAAGCTGGATAGTGTTATCAGCCTACCGGCTAGTATACGAAAGATTGAGATTAAGTGAAAGACATGGGGGCACTCCTACCCCACAGGAAGAAGGGAAATCTCAGATAGCAGAAGACCAAACTGACTCAAATGAGAACTTTTCTATTAATGTGGCTAAGAGCAACAGGAGACCAAAAAAGCCCAGAGTGCATTTCAACCCAGCCCAGAAAGAGCCGGCTGAGGCACAAAACACTACTGGGGTTCAGGATGTGCCTCACATAGAGAATAGGAGATGGTTAAATGATCAGACAAGGGCTCGACCCATACAAAGGAGGAAGACAGAAACCCGAGGTGAAGATTCAGTTACAAGGGAAATTCAGGAAGATTTCTCACCGCAAGAGGTCACAGATATTTTGAGTAGATTCAGCCAAAGAATAGGAGAACCATTGATATCTTGGATGGTAAGACTCAGTGATCAAGGGGCCGGTGGAATATCAGTAGATGGGACAGACTGCATGAGATTCATAGGTATCAGCCATGATCCTCTAGTTCAACAAGCTTTTAGGGAACATCATCAGCAAGGAGATGGTGATAGCAGGACTACTCTGTTGGCATTAGCCGCTGTGGGATGCAATAAGAGATATGCTACTGATTCTATGTGGCCCACTGAGCACAGACCCTGGTATTCACTTAGAGATTGTATCATAAGACTAAAGGAGGAGGTAATGAAGACTGCCATTATGACAGGAACTGCAGACAAATATTACAATGATTCAATGGAACTGCCTCATAGGAATTTAATAATTAGGACAGCTCCCCCTGCTTATAAACAACTAATTTTGAATTTATTACTTGGAGAAGTAGGGAGCCGTCTTACAACAGTGATAAATAAGATTTTACAGTTATATGACTTAGGTGACTGGGGAAGGGATAGATCTCCTCGAGAGAGAAGAGTGTATAACCAGCAAACTTGGCGCCAAAGGAGAGTAACAAGGAAAGAAATGTTTACTACTTTATTGAGAGCAGGGGTAGGTTTTGAAATGATAGATGGAATTCCAACCAATGAATTATATAGAATGTACAGAGATAAAGGCCTTGATAACACGAGAAATAGGGAAATAAGAACTGCTCCTGCAAGCCTACAAGCCACTCAGAGTGAAGGTGACCTTGTGTGATTAACGGATGAAAACTTGTACATTTGGGGAAAGGCTGGGAGGACAATCTTAGTCTATATCTAGGGTGGGATCCTCTTGGCTTCCTCATTATGTTCCTTTTGAAAAGAAACATTTCCCACCTGAGTTTGGCTCTGATGTTGGATCTTTGCATAACTAAAATCTCAACCAAACTTGAGATGATTTTATTTGAAGAATTATAGTCCATACTTGTCTATTCTTTTTGTCCTTTGTTTTGGCTAACCTTGTTGCTAGTTTTGTTTCCTTCAGGCTTAAGCACCCTGCACTTTCCGGTGACTGCCTAAGCATGTAGCATTCTTGGAATTCCTGCCAGCTTGTTAAAGAAATGACCTCTGGAATGGACTTTTTGGGGGCAGGGCCATCTCTACATCCAATTTCAGCATGAAGAAGCTATGGAAAATGAGACCTTCACCCCTCACCCCAAGATTTTGAGCCCCAATCGTTCAAGGGGGGTGGAAATGATGATAGTGTTCTGTTTACTTATTTTGTGTTATCCTTGCTGTGTTGTTTTATTGTTATGATATTATTGATCCTATGTAATGGATACAAGGATTTAGGGGTGGACATTTGAATTATTAATAATTATTTTGGGGATGATTGATTGAAGAGATTATCTTGCTGGGACCTAGGGGTGGATCGCATTTGAATCGTTAAACCAATGTTTAGGAATGTCACCAAATGATATGTTTTGCTTTATAATGAATGATATGTTTTAGTTTCCTTTGTAATTGAATCACAATGTATGTTCTAGGATACATGGCTGATTAGATTATGTATCCTATAACAAGGGGTGGAATGTAGCCATAATGGCTTTTGTTTTCTTTGAATGGCTCAGCTTGCCTCATTGAGCCTCTGGACACTGTGGCTTGCTCTTCCGGGGCAGGAGGCCCGGGGAGCATGCCGGGAGGCAGACGGCTTCCTGTGTGGGGAGTCATGGGGCTGGCTGAGGGGAGGTGTTAGCTCCAGAACCTGGTCTACCCTAGGGGGAGGAGCCAACTCAAGAACCAATCAGCCCTGGTCATTTGGGCGGAGCTTGATGATGTCAGAGACCCTATAAGAGGGGAGAGGACAGCTCGGAGAGTTCTCTCCTCTCTTTCCTTTTCCGGTTGGAGCCAGAGGCAGTTACGACAGTTACATCGTCAGTTACAGTTGCAGCTTCAGTTTCAGAAACAGACACAGCTGAGGCAGGAGCTGCCAGCAGCAGAGCTGATCTACGGGAGGAAGCTGAACAAAGACTTCAGTCCAGTGGGTAATCTTATTACCAACAAGGGGGAAACATGATTTTGCTTTACGCAATCATGTTTCTCTGTAGCCTCCTGGTTACTCTTTCAAGGCGTACTTATTGGGCCTGGAAGATTATGACCAACATATCAAAATGGGGCTTCTGGTTCATGGGTTGGTTACTGTGGAGCCTAAATAAATGTTTTGATTCTTCTGCCTTCTACTTTGAGAGTTTCTTCTATCCGGCGATTCCGAACCTTTCAGACATGTTTATGATCCTCTTTGAGATTATAAACTCGGCCCTCCTGATACACATGGCTACACATGTATAACCTATATCAAATTGCTTACCTTCTTAATGTGCCTGGGGGGTGGGGAGGGAGGAAGGAAGAAAATTATTTGAAACTCAAAATTAAAAAAAAATGTTTAAAATGTTCTTACATGTAACTGGGGGGAAATAAATTACTAAATAAATACAAAAAAGAAAGAATAAATAAATCAATATATTTTTTAAAGAAATATTGATCTGAATCAGTGATTTCCTTGGTATAAGCCAAAAGTTCTCAAAGTTCATCCCTAGGAATCCTGAGGATCACGAAGACCCTTTCAGGGAATCTGGGAAGTCAAAATTCTTTTCAGAATATTAGCTGCATATTAAAATATCTGGATTGGGCTGGATTTTCTTCATGTATTTCAACCAAATCAAGACATCCAAGAGAACAAATGCAGAAGCAGGTAGGAGAACCAAGTTTTCCTCCAAGAAGCCAGTTATTAGAGAGATTTTCAGAAACATTTAAAAAAAAGGCCATTCTTCCCACTAATTTTTTTTTGTTTTGGAAAATACAGTTTCTTTCATTATGTTAACATGTAGTGGTCTTATTACTGTTCTTTCTAATGAATTAAATATTTTAAATTTTTATCAGTTTTAATTTATAATGTGGTAAATAGAAGTTGATATAACCCACATAAACAAAAGCTCTCTGAGGAGCTCTGAATAATTTTTAAGAGTATAAAAGGGTCCTGAGACCCAAAGGTTTGAGAACCACTGATGTAGGGAGCTCCTTGTGAGGAAATGTCCTTCATTGATACAATTTAGCACCTGTCCTATAATTTACAGTCTTAAAGAATCTCTTCATGTATGGACATGTTAAGTGACTGGCCTAAGGTCACATAGGCAGTATGTGTCAGAGGAGAGACTCGAACTCAGGTCTTCCTGACCCCAAGTCCAACATCATGCCCACTGTGACACGCTGTCTCTCCATGCCAACAGATACCACTATCACTTTTCACTTTTTTTTCCTATTTGGGCTCTGTTATGACATGTAACACAAAAAGTAAGATTTTAAAAAGAAAACAAAAACAAAAAATGAGGGCCGGCAGAGGTTTCTTGTCTCTCTTGTGCTTTCAGGTGACCAAGTTAGGAACAGACCAGGCAGCAGAGGGAGGTTCTGGGGAAATGTGTCTTCTGCCTCTACCGTGTATAGCGTTCTCTGGGGATACATGTTATCTTGTGCTTTTTATAGGATGTCAGAGTGGCCATTAGTAAGCTGTAGCCCATTACCCAGGATGTCTTTGGCATGAGAAATAAACTGTTTGCTCAATCAATCCATTAACAAGCATTCATTAAGCACTTACCAGGCACCGGGCTAAGTAGAGGATCCAAGGGGAAGGCAAAAGGCAAAAATCATCCGGCCTTCAAGAAGCGTCCATTCCAATAGGGGATGCCACGTATGTACAATTTACATAGACAGCAAGTGGAAGGTGAGCCGAGGGGAGGGGGTGCCAGCAGCTGGTGTGTGAGCTGAATCTCGAAGGGAGCCAAGGAA
The DNA here is from genome assembly GCF_011100635.1 of Trichosurus vulpecula. Lineage (NCBI taxonomy): Eukaryota > Metazoa > Chordata > Mammalia > Diprotodontia > Phalangeridae > Trichosurus > Trichosurus vulpecula. The sequence continues at coordinate 299,187,829 of NC_050577.1, forward strand.
AGGAGGCAGGCAGGTCATGGAGCAAGAGGAAGGTTTCACAACAGGTGGACAGGCCAAAGGCTTCACAGGTGCTCTCTGATGTTCAGACACCCCACGGGAGGGCGTCCATCTGTTGGTATGTATTCTACACAGGATTCATAAGAAACATCTGAGATGAGAGTTGGTGGATGGGCTGAGATCTGCACCAGAGAAAGGAGCAGCCACACTGTGGTAAGTTCCTCAAGGGGAGGGACAGTTTTGCTTTTGTACTGGAATCTTCAGTATTAGTCACATAGTAGGCAGGTAATAAATGCTTCGTCCAGCCATTTCACCAGCGAGCTCATGGCTCCATTCAGGGAAATATCAATATATGGTACAATGGGAGATCAAAGGGGAAGAAGGGAGGGAGTCTGAGTAGGTGCCTGGCATTGTGGCTTAACCATAGGAGAAGGGTATCCTAGGAGCATAGAATGGCCATAGGTGGGAAGGCTCTAGATGACCCAGACAGGGCTCGGTCAAATCCAAAGCGAATGGCGGAGTCCTGCTTTTTCCAGAGAGGGGAAAATATGAGAGGATGCCTATTTTGAGAAAGGGGAACTTCCAAATAAAGTGCTTTGGAGGAAGTTGGGATGGGACAGGAGGCCTTGAGGGAAGGGTGGAAGTCTCAAGAAATTATTAGATTATTATCAGATGCAAGGGATCTTTCTTGAGAAGTCACTCTCTCAGTGCACTGTGTTCAATTAGAAGGGGAAGGTGAAGAGTAAAGACTGTTGTGTCCACCATGTTTGCACCTGGTCTGGAGTGAGGAACAATCCCGCCAATCCTGGGGTGCCCAGATTCAGATCTTGCTCTCCCTCCATAGAAGCCGATGCAGCAAAGTGGATCTTCGCCATTGGGAAAACTTGGGATGCCATGGTAACAGCCAACACTTGAAGCCCTTTCTTGTTTACAAAGTATGCTCCATGTAGGATCCCACCTGGTCCTTGAAACACCCCTGCAAGGAAGATTTGTTATCCGAAGACTGCAATCCAAGATCACAGGATCTTAGATTTAGAAAGGAAAGGGGAGGAAAAAAAAAGCATTTATTTTTTATAATTAAGATTTTTTTATTTTTAGTTTACAACACTCAGTTCCACGTAGTTTTGACTTCCAGATTTTCTCCCGCCCACACCCCCTCCTACCCACCCCAAGACAGCACGGATCCGATACATCTTCTACACATAACTTCACATTGAACTTATTTACACGACGGTCAAGTTGTAAAGAAGAATTATGACCGATGGAATGAATCAGGAGAAAGAAGAAACAGAACAAAAAAAAAACCACAAAGACCAAAACAAAAGAGGAAAAAAAAAAAAAGGTGAGCATACACTGTGCCTCAATCTGCATTCAGACTCCATAGTTCTTTCTCTGGATGTAGATGGCTCTCTCCATCATGAGTCCTTTGGAGTTGTCTTTGCACCTTGTGTTGCTGAGAAGAGCCAAGTTATAAAAGTCAGTCATCACAGAATCCACATTTCTGTGGTTGTGTATCATGTTCTCCTGGTTCTGCTCTGCTGGCTCAGCATTATATCGTGTAGGTTTTTCCAGGTCTTTATGAAGTCCGTATCATCCCCATTTCTTATAGCACAATAGTATTTCATTACCTTCATAGACCACAACTTGTTCAGCCATTCCCCAATTGATGGGCATCCCCTTGATTTCCAATTTTTTGCCACCACAAAAAGAGCTGCTATAAATATTTTTGTACATATGGGTCATTTTCCCACTTGTGTGATCTCTTTGGGATACAACCCTAGAAGTGGTATTGCTGGGTCAAAGGGTATGAACATGTCTATAGCCCTTTGGGGTTCCAAATTGCTAGTTCCAAATTGCTCTCCAGAATGGCTGGATCAGTTGACAACTCCACCAGCAATGTAACCATGTTCCAATTTTCCCACAACCTCTCCAGCATTTATCATTTTCCTGTTTTGTCATTTTAGCCAATCTGACAGGAGAGGTGTGGTACCTAAGAGTTGTTTTGATTTGCATTTCTCTAATTAATAGTGATTTAGAGCATTTTTTCGTATGCCTATAGATATCTTTAATTTCTTCTTCTGAAAACTGCCTGTTCACATTCTTTGACCATTTCTCAATTGGGGAATGACTTGTATTCCCATAAATTTGGCTCAGTTCCCTGTATATTTTAGAGATGAGGCCTATATCAGAGACACTGGTTGTGAAGATTTTCTCCCAATTTTCTGCTTCCCTCCTAATCTTTGTTGCATTGGCTTTTTTATACAAAAACATTTCAATTTAACATAATCAAAATTATCCATTTTGTAATGCTCTCTATCTCTTGTTGTGTCATGAATCCTTTGCTTTTCCATAAATCTGATAGGTAAACTATTCCTTGCTTTCCCAAATTGCTTATAGTATCAGCCTTTATTGCTAAATCATGAACCCATTTAGACTTTATTTTGGTATATGGTGTAAGATATTCATCTATGCCCAGTTTCTGCCCTACCATTTTCCAATTTTCAAATGAGCATTTATTAAGTGCCAGGCCCTTTGCCAAGCTATTTACAAATAGCATATCATTGGATCATTACAACAACCCTGGGTAGTAGGTGCTGTTTTTATATCCTTTTTACAATTAAGGAAACTGAAGCAGACAGCAGTTAAGTGACTTGCCCAGGGCCACAAAGCCAGGAAGTGTCTGAGGCTGGATTTGAATGCAGATCTTGCTGCCTCCAGGCTCAGTCTTCTCTCCATAGGCCACCCAGCTGTCCCTAGAACTGGACAGGATCTTAGCAGGCAGTTTAGTCTACCACCACCACCAGCCACCTTGCTTCATTTTTACAGATGAGGAAGCTGAGGCCCAACCTGGTGAAGTTACGTGCCCAAGTAACTGTCAGGATTTGAACTCAGGTCCTCTGACTCCAAATCCAGCTGTCTTTCTGTGTTCATTTCCAGCCTCGTTCTCATTTTATAGATGATGATTGAGGTTCAGAGAGTGGAAGTGGTTTGCTCTGAAACACACAGCCAGCAGGTGGCAGAGCTGGGCCTAAAGGCAGATCTTCTGACCCTATGCCCAGGGAGAGGCTGGTAAGACCCTTCTGAAATCCTTCTGGCGACATTCATCTCCTTTGCTAAGGCATGAATGTGCCCGGTTTTGGGTGCTCCCCTCGCCCTCTAACATCACAGTGGATTCACAGGCCACACTGCGCACTGGGACTAAACACTTGCATGTGGATATTGGGGAGTAAGAGGATGAGGGAAGCATCCTGTGGAGCATTCCAGCCAATCACATAGGAGCTTTGGGGCCTGCTTCCAACCCTATGGCATCCTTGAGAGAACTTGGCAAAATCAGGGAGGGCCAGGGTATCATATTGGCTAAGAGAAGGGTCAGCTTCCTACTGGCCCCTTGCTTTGACTCTTGTGAAACAGACAGTGAGCTCTCTCTAGATTCCCCAAGAAGAAGGAGCAGGGGAATGGGCAGTGTTCCAGGCACCCACTCCCAGCTCCCAGACCCAACCTCTTGCCAGTCACCCTATGTGAAACATGAGCTTGAGAAGGGAAGCTGGCACCTGAGGGCCTCTTCTGCATTGTGATTCCCTTCCCAAATAGGGGACCAAACATAATTCTCAGGGTGGACGTATCTAGACTTGAGGCCACTTTGGAAGTTCAAGAGGCTCCGAGGCCCTCCAGCATCAGCTTGGAGCTGGCTGGTAACAGGGGAAGCTTCCCTATCAGGTTCCTGCCACTAACAAGTGTACTGAACCAACAAGTAGGATTCCTTAAGAAGAATTCCCAAGACTCAATCTAGTCTGTATAAACCCAGGGCTTCCATTGTGGTCTGTGAGCTGTACCCCCTACACAAATCCCCTGGGCCTCAGAATGGATAGCTCCAAGCTTCTTTGGCAAGTCTGTAAATGCGCTGTCAGGGACAGAGGGCGCATCTGCCTCAGGGACCAGAGTAGCTACATCTGGGATGCTCACTACCAGGCTAGCTTTAGGGGTCTACATTTTTTCACTCTAGACCACCCTTGAAGCCTGATCACGTGGTTGTAATCTGCAGCTGTGGAAGGCATGATTTCATCTTGGACATATGGAAGTCATCATTAACCAGCATGATCCTTGCTCCCTTCCTGGTTCAGAATTGTATGAAAGCAACATGAAACATATACCTGAAGGCTTCCGTGTTCCTGGGGGAAGGGAGCCCACGTTTGGCTAAAGTCGTTAGTCTGGATCCACGCCTTTCTGGACCACGAATCTTTCCAGTGTCCCACAAATCTTTCCATATTTCACGTTTCATGTTATCTCCCTTCACATCCTCTTGTTCGATTCAAACTGGTCTGCTTGCTGTTCTCCATACACGACTCTCCATTTCCCACCTCCAAACCTTTGGACAAATGGCCTCCTGTGTTCAAGAAGTACTCCCTCCTCACCTGGACTCCCTGGAATCCCTAGCTTCCTCCTAAGCCAGGAATTATTAACCTTTTCTGTGTCCTGGCAAGATGCAAACATCTCATTTTCTTGTCCTCCTTGAAAAAGGTCTGATCATAATTTGGAATTCAGAAATGGTGCCATTGTGCTGGTTCTGCCAGTCAGCTCAGCTGAGCGGTTAATTCAACAAGACCAGGAAGTGAGAATTGCGGTCACCAACAATCCTTTATGTAGTTTTGGGCAGAGAAGGATGGGAGCAAATTTCACTGTGTTCAGAACAAGAAAGGGAAGAGAGATGGAAATTGGAAGCCAAGATGGATGGGAGCCTCCTGGAAGGGCTGGGGAGTGGAGGGGATTTGAAGCGCTGTTTCCACAGGCTGCCTCTCTAGGAAAATCTTTGTTTTCTCTTCTCAACACCCAGGTTCTCTAAGGTTCAGGGTTAGTTTGGCCTCCTCCACTCTTAGCTAGAGAATTTGTTTTCCTCTTCCCAACCAAGGGTCGTAGGGCAAAATCCATCAAATAAAAGACGGAACTTCTGGGGTCTTGGTGTTGGAGCGTTAGACTATGAACGAGGAAGACTTTGGTTCTGATCCTGCCCCTGTCGTTTATTGGGTGGATGACCTCAGACAGCCATTTAACTTCTCTGGCCCTCAATTTCCTCTTGTGTAGAATGGGGATACTAGAGTACTCAGTCTGGATTCAATAAGACCTGAGATCAAATCTGACCTCAGACATTAGCTGCACGACCTCTGCCTCAGTTTCCTCCACCATAAAATGGGGATAATAATAGTATCTACCTCCTAGGGCTGTTATGAAGAGAAAATAATGTTTGTAAATGTACCTTGCAAATCTGATGTAAAAGATTATTTATATAAATACATTATTATATTGTATCTCAATAAGATAGAACTTATATTTATATACATTTACATAAATTACTATATCAATAAATTAGTCGTTACTTTTAACTATTATCACCAGCCGCACAGGGCCGTTGGGAGGCTCAAAGGAGAAAATGTCTTTGTAGTAATTTGCAAATTTTAAAGCATCATAGAAATGTCCATTGTTGCTAAGGGTTCCAGAAGGTCTTAATCTGATGCTGTTTGAAAAGGAAGCAAAAGATTCTTTTCACTGATCTTCTCCCCATCCCATAGGGTAGGGGTTTTTAAGCTGGGATCTATGGACTGGGTTTTTAAAAAATAAATATTTTGATAACAATTTCAAAATATTCAGTTTCCTTCGTAATCCTATGTATTTTATTTTATGCATTTAAAGATAGTATCCTAAGAAGGGGGTCAATAGGTTTCATCAGATTACATGGAGAGAGGCAGCTAGTTGGCACAGTGAGTAGAGCACTGGCCCTGGAGTCAGGAGCACCTGAGTTCAAATCCGGCCTCAGACACTTGACATTTACTAGCTGTGTGACCTTGGGCAAGTCACTTAACCTCAATTGCCTTTCCTTCCCCCCTCCAAAAAAACAAAACAAAAAAGATTACATGGAGACCATGACACAAAAAATATTAAAGAACCTTGCCATAGACTAACCCTCAGGGAGCCAGTCTTGAAAAAGTAACAGTTACTTAGAGTCAGGAAGACAATTTCAAATCCTGACTCATTTAGTCCCCTAGACCCTTACCTTAACTTCTCTATGTCTGTTTCCCTATCTGTAAGAAGGTGATGATAACAGCATTTACATCCAAGGACCATCCTGAGGGTCAAATGAGAGAATGTATGTCAAGAATTTTATAAACCTTAGAGCTCTGCATGAGCCATTATTATTTTAATGTGCTGATAACAATTCTGCCCAGCCTTCAATCCATGATCACCCCTCCTAAATAGAGATAAGTATAGCTTCTAAATTAAAGAGGGACTCAAATCAAGACAAGTTATTCCTTACACCTGGATAACATGAAGCTTTAAGGAACCATTAAAAAAAACCCAGACCCCATGTTAAACAGCTTCTTTATCTCATGACATCTTTCTCTAATGATTTCAAAATATCATTTGCACTGGGTAAGAGTAAAGGACAGAGGGTGACTAGTGGCTTTGAGCCTAAGTTCAGAGGTCAAATTGAGCCAGGGGATAAAGGGGATCCTTACAAAGCAGGGGTGCACTGGAGCCACCTGATTTTATTAAATTGTCCTTGTGATCACTTATACATTAGAAATCAGCCAGGGCTCAATTTATTGTTTTGCTGATTGTCTAGACCTATGAAAGCAAGGGAGAATATGTCAATCGTGCAAATTAAGCTTAAAAGTCTGTTGTGCTTTTCAGAGAGTGACTCCCACTCATAAGTCTTCTCCAGAGAAACACACAGAGCATAAGGTTAAGCTGGGGCTGAGTGGGAGAGGGGGCTGATTTCCTGGCCTTCTCGCATAAAAGAAGACACTTGAAGCAATTTACATCTACGCAATGCCCACCTGAATGTCTTCCTTCAGAGATGAAAATTGGACCACGTCAGATTTGGAAAGTACCCTTGAAAACACCCGCACCATGGTAACAAAACAAGGCGCAAGCTGTTACAGTGTCATCCGCTCACTCTCCCACACCCCTCCAATCCAGTTCATTCCCAGATCTTTTTTTTTAAATAAATTTATTTTTTATTTTTAGTTTACAACACTCAGTTCCACAAGTTTTTGGGTTCCAAATTTTCTCTCCCTCCCACTCCTCCCTCAACCCCCCAAGATGACATGTAATCCAATGTAGGTTCTACATACACCTTCACATTGAACTTAGACTCATTCCCAGGTCTTATCACTTCTACTTACCTCCATGGAATCCCATCTCTCCACTCACACAGCCACCACCTTAGTACAAAAATGTTGTCACCTCTCCCCTGGACGATGGGAACAGTCTTCTTTTAAAAAATTATTTTTATTCAAAACATAGCAAACACCATTTTGGGGAGGAGCATCTGTTTTCTTTCACAACATGACTAATATGGAAACATGTTTTGTGTGATTGCACAGGTATAACCTATATCAAATTGCTTGCCATCTTGAGGAGGCGAGGAGACAGAGGGAGGAATAGAATTTGGAACTCGGAATTTTAAAAGAAAAAGAGTGTTTTTAGGTGTAGTTGGAAAAATATTGAAAAAAACATAACAAACACCAGATAAAATAGGCATTTCCTTGTACGTATTAGAATAGATTATATATGAGGATTGTATATGAAACTTCAGGTCTCCATTAGGGGTTGTTTGCTTTTCTTTAATTTATAAGTTCAAGCTGTAGCTTTCGAAGCTGTCCTGCTTGTCTCTGCTTCTTTCTAGTCTTCCTTCCGGTTTCTTCCCACCATTAAAAAAAAGACATCTCAATGACCTTTTTTTTTTTCCTTTTTCTGGCTACCCTATCCATCCTAGCCCTTCTACTTATCCAGTGGGGGGAAAAATAGAGAAAAATCAAATCCTTATTACAGATATGTGTGATCAAGGAAAACAAATTCCTACGTGATAATGATAGCTAGCATTTATATGGTGTTTTAAGGTTTGCATTTTACAAACATTATCTCATTCTATCCTTATAGCAACCCTAGAGATACATGTTTTATTTCCCCATTTCACAGATAAAGAAAAAAGAAACTGAGGTAGTTGGCACTTGACTGACTTGGCCAGGATCACACAACTGGTAAGTCTCTAAGGTTGGATTTGAACTCAGGTCTTTCTGACTCCAGGTCTAGTACTCAATCCCCCATGGTGCCTCCTAGCTCCCTCCACATTGGCTGTGTCTGACAAGATGTGGGCAGCATGTTTCATCATGTGTCTTGATGGTTGGCCAGGCGATAGCCTTCTAACTGATTTCCCTTTCTCGGGTTTCTCCAGACTCCAATCCACCCAAAATCATTTTTCCAAAGAGTCTCACCCACCTGCCCCAGCCAGTCAATAATCTTTAGCAGCTCTCAATTACCTCTGGGAGCAAACATAAACGCCTGTATTTGGCATTCAAAGCTTTTTACAATCTAATGCCTTCCTACCCTTCCATCTCCTGTCTCCATGTCTTTGCATTGGCTGTCCCTCATGCCTGGAATGCTCTTCCTTCAGACCTCTGCCTCCCTGGCTTCCTTCAGGACTCAACTCAAGCCACCGCTTTCTGCGGGAGGCCTTCCCTACTTCCCCAACCCAGCTGCTGGCGCTGTCCTCTGTCCTCCAAGGTGACCTTCCATTTACTTGGAATGTATTCATTAATGGGGATGGGAACTGGACTGGGGATTTCACCAGTGTAAGGACTCTCAGATAAGGAAGATCCCGCTACAAAAGCAGGCCAGCGTCTTCTCTGAAATTTAGTGTCTTAGAGAGTTGCCTAAAGCCCTGAGAGTTTAAGTGACTTACCCAGGGTCATACAGCCAATAGGTATCAAAAGATTTGAGTGCAGGTCTTTCTCATTCTCAGGCTGGCTCGCTAACCACTGAACCACGCTGCCTCTTGTACTGAATTATATCCATGTTATCACCCTCCACCAGAATGGAAGATTCAGGAACAAGCATTATGGAGTGGTAGTGAAGGAATCCCTAGATTCATAGAACTTGGCACATAATAAGTGTTTAGTGAATGCTTTCAGATGGATTAATTGGTAGAAAGAGTAATATTTCCTTGCCTAAATTGTGGAACTAGTCCTGTGGTTGTTTTTATCTGAATTCTGTTAAACAATATGAGAAGAATAATTTTTGAATAATAATAGTGGGTGTAAATCCAGCCTATGATACATATTGGCTGTGTTGCCCTGGTCAAGTCACTTGCTCTAGGAGATTCTCAAAGACTGTAAATTGCAGAGACGTGCTGACCTGCCTTGGAGGAAGTTTCCAAACATCTGGGTGTTCATTAGACCAGAGAAAGCACAAGCCTAGTCTATACTCCATTATCATCATCACCATCATCATCACCACCACCACCATCATCATCGTCATCATCACCATCATCATCATCATCATCGTCATCACCATCATCATCACCACCACCACCATCACCATCATCATCACCATCATCATCGTCATCACCATCACCATCACCATCACCACCATCATCATCACCATCATCATCACCATCATCATCATCATCATCGTCATCATCATCATCATCACCGCCATCATCGTCGTCGTTGTCATCGTCGTCGTCGTCATCGTCATCACCCATAATAATGATAGCAGTAAAATGTCTCCATACCAAACACGATTGTATTCCAGCTACTCAGAATGAACAGCTTCCAAAATGTAGAGACCTGGAGTAGGTCAGACCTGGATGAGAAACCCGTTGACCCTGTGGTCCTCTCTGCTGCAGGAGCTGTCCAAGGATGCTCGCAGGAAACCTTCAGATGAAGAGCTCACATCCCAAGCTTTTCATTCAACTACAAAAACCAGTCATTTTCTCCCCGTGCACCGGAGCGTGCGCAACATTAAACCTGAGCGATAGCGATCAGTCTCATGCCCATCTTTCTCTGAGCTCCGTTGATAAAGGTGGGCAGAAGGAGGCAACAATAATAAAAAGCATAGTCAATGCTTCTATGGCACTTTTGAAAGGCTCCATCATCTCCAGATTGTCAGACGAGGACATGTGATTAGATGGACAAGCTAGGGATTGCATTCACCAACAAATGATCCGGGAGAGATGCTGCAAATAGACCCCTTGGGCCCAGAACGGAATAGGAGGAGGAGAAATTGCCTTGGGGAAATGGAAAAGCTCTTTCAATCACCCCAAACTGCCTTTTTAATGTCAGCATTCTCCCAGTGGTTTTAGAGGCCTGTGAATCATGGCGCACGACACTCTGAAGAACCCAAAATGAGTGCTGTACAGAGGGTAACAGAGGGGCATGTGGTGGATGGGCAGGGGAGGAGAGGGAAAAGCATCACAACATACAACAAAGAAGGATGGCAGAAAGCGGCCTTGGCTTACTATCTACGCCACTGTGGGCAAACCATATAACCACCTTGGGCCTCAGTTTCCTCAACTGTAAAAGAATTGGATTAGATGGCTTCTCAAGCCCTGTCTGGGTCTAGATCTATGATGCTATAATCCTATGAATGATGTCAATCAACAAGCATTTATTGAGCATCTACTGTAGTTGGTGCAGGGGATACAACCCTAAAGAATGCACTCAAGGAACTTACGTCCTAATGGATTCTTCAGGAAAAAGTCTGGTTGGCAAAGGTAACAGGTTGGTCATGTGGCAAGAATGACATATAACTTGTGAACTGTCTGTGTTCTCTGCTAGTATCCTAGTGATGGCAGGAGAAAGTGAGGAAGGCTACCAGAGCATTAGGCAGACTCTTTGTGGAAAGCTTCGAGGGAGGACACGGATGAGAGTCATGGATGGGTCAGATCCTCACCAGTGGATGGAAAATCCACCTTGTCAAGGTCACAGATCCATTGGAATATTTGAGTGTTATCTTTGGATGCTGTTTTCTTAACAGAGGAAAGACAGGTAGGACAAAAAGGTCATAGACTTGCTCATTGACAAGGCTCCTAAAGGCTAGATTCAGGTCAAAATCACAGAATCTCAGAGCAGGGAAAGACTTCAAAGGTCACTCAGTCCAACCCATACTTGACTGAGGATCCTGCCTATAATATCCCAACCCATGGGTCCAGTCTCCTCTTAAAAATAGACCTGCAGGGATGAGAGCCCTCTCCTTTCCAGTGCAATGTTCATGCCATGTTCACACAGCTCTCATTGTCTTTGTATGGAATCTAAACCTACTTCCTTACTATTTCTCCCCACTGTCTTCTTCCTCCTGGAGCCAAACAGAATGAGTTGAATTCCTCTCCCATGTTATAACCCTTCAAACACTGGAAGACCACCATGAAGTCTTCCCCATGTCTTCTCTAACCATGGCTCAACATCTCTTCAGTTGGTCCTCTGATGGCTCAAACTCAAGGTCTTTCCCCATCCTGGCTGCCTTCCTCAGGATGTGCTCCAGTTTGTCAATCAATCGCTTTCCTAAAACTGTGATGCCCCAAACAGAAGACCATCCTCCAGGAGCTGGATTAGAATCGTAAGTCTGGAGCTCTACTAAGACACTGTTCAGGCTTCTACCATGCCATGCTGTCTCTCACTGCTTGGCATTCCAGATCCCCAGAGTCTGGCATATGGCAGATGAGCTATGCAGAGGATAATCTGGGGTTCAGAGGAGGGAGAGATTCCCCAAGGGATGGTGGAGTCTGGGTAGACTTTGTATAGGGGGTCAGAATTGAGCTGGGCTTTGAAGGACACCCCCAGATGGCATAGAGGAGGTAGGAAGGCATAGAGAAGGTAGGAAGGCATACCGAATGTAGGGAATGGCAAAGGGTAGGGGGAGCGCTACATGTACAGGGAACAAGGAGTAGGACAATCTGGCTGGCTCACAGAGTTTATAGAGAGGATGAAGGTGGAAAAACAGACACCTCAGTGGCCCAGCTAAGGAATCTGGACTTGACCCTGTGTCTGACTCACCTGCTCCACCTACTGCAAGAGGCAGCACTTTTCTGGACTGAGTTGTGAGTTGCTGATCTCTCACCCTTGGACACACCAAGCTGTATGAGTAAGGGGCAGTGTGTGGTACAATACAAAGCGCCGTGGATTTGGAGCCAGAGGACCTTGGGTCAAAGCCTGCCCCTGCCATCATTTAATAACCCCAGATCTCAGTTTCTTTATTTGTAAAATGAGGGAGTTGGACTCAAGTCCCTTTCACTCAAAGTCAACGATTCTGGCAGGCCAGGGATCTCCTTGGAGTTTTCCAATCAGAGCCAACAGCAGCCAAAGCTGTAACTAGGGTAGGACAGCCGAGGACTCAGAAGGGGCCTACCTGCGCAGAGCTCTCTGAGCAGGATGGCTGCTATCTCTCCTGGTCCAGTCCTGGCTGACCAAGACAGGAAGAGGGGCAGGAGTCCCCTACTCTCCACTTGTGTCCAGGGGCACTAGAAAGCTGTTTGGCATCCTGATCTTATTCAAGTTATGAAAAATGATGCAAGCCCAGTGAGAGAAGGGAATCTAGGCAAGTTTGGAAAAGGAAGAGAAGGTGGGGGGCTGCATGAGAATCCTTTCTCTGCTTGCTTCGTAAAGGGCGGTAAGCTTGTGACCAGGGGCCACAGTGGCACAAAGAAGGCTGAGGGAAGGAGGATCACGTTGTCTCTACCATGACTTGTGCCAGCTCAGTCCTTTCAAAGGCTAATCACCCAATCACCCAGTCACTCTTCCCTTGCCTCATCTACTTCATCCTCTCTGCACAGCTCAGTGGCAACCAGCCGGAAGCAGTGGCCAGCAGACAAGTGAGAAAGAAAGTCTTGGGGGACCCTGGTCTTAAGGGAAGGGTTTGCTCCAGCTCCCAGAAGTCCCCCTCCCCACCTCCCTGGGCAGCCAGCCAGAGATATAACGGCATCCTCCTTCTCTCTGGCTCAGAGTCCGTGTGTGTGTGTGTGTGTGTGTGTGTGTGTGTGTGTGTGTGTGTGTGTCTGTTTCTCTCTGCCTCTGCCTGGGATGCAGGAGGTTACCGCGCATCTGCCTCTGATTATTAATCAGCTTAGGTGATGTCAGTCGGGGAAGGAGGGACCCGGGAAGGAACGGTTTGGCAGGAGGCTGGAGAGGCAAGTGGGGCTGGGGAAGACCCCCCTTCAGAACTGCGGGGCTTGCATTCTGGGACAAGCCAGAAGCCAGCGAAGCTGCCGCAGCCTGCGTGGGTGGCTGGGGAGCTCAGCTAGGCAGAGCAGAAGGAGCAGGAGAAGGAGAAGGAAGAAGGAAGGGAAGGATGGACCTGTCCACAGCTCTGCTGCCCCTCACCACCAATGACAGCAACACCTCAGAGTCTGGAGGAGGCAACCTCACTTCTGGCTGTGAGTAGAGTAGGGGGCTGGTGCGTCCCCCTGTCCCCTGCCCTTGTTCCTGCCGTGCACTTGGTGGGATGGGAGACAGGAGCGATCCACCTCGGGACCAAACTGCCCGGGAAACTTTCTGTGGGTTCGGGGGTGAGGGGGGTCAGTGCAGGCATGGTGGGAAAAGCCCACCTTGGCTCAAACCCCACCTTGAAAGAGGGGATTGCTAATTCTGTGACTATGGGCCAATCACCCCTTCCTGGCCTCGGTTTCCCCTCTCTGTGAAACAAGTGGGTTGGACTAGATGTCTTCTGAGGCCCCTTCTAACTACTTCTATCAGCCTGTGAACCTGCATGACCTTGGGCAAGCCACTTAACCTCATTGGGCCTCAGTTTCCTTATCTATAAAGTCAGGGGTGGGGTGGGTGAGATGGTGACTGAGGTCCTTGTCAGTTCAATTCCTAGGAACCTCTTCTTTCAAGAACTGCAGGCATCCCCTGGTTTTCTCCTGAAACTTGAAGGGAAAGCAGATGAGGACAGGGGACAGAACGGGGTCAGGAGGGGCTAGGACTGAGAGAAGAGAGGAGAGCCTTGGAGCCAGGGAGCAAGTGTGTGTGAGTGTGTGTGCATGTGTGTATGACTGTGTGTGTGAGTGATTATGTGTGTGAGTGTGTGAGAGGGGAAAGGGTCTTCTTCCATGGGCCAAGGGGTCAAGGGGCCAAGGGCCAAGACTAAATGTTGGATTATGGGGACAGAAAAGCCAGAAGATAGGAGAAGGGTGAAGAGAAGGAAGGAGTATCTTCCCTGCCGGAGTCTCATTCTATTCCTCAGACAGCAGCAGTGGGGTCTGCAGCACCATGGTGGGAGGAGAAGGAGGAGGGCTGGGAGACACAGGCATGAAGGGCTTCATGTAGAAGTGAGGAGGGCAGAGCCCTTGGGGTTCACAGGGAGATGGTCTCATGACAGCCCTGGGAGACAGAGAACGATGATACCCCCTGGTTTGACAGAAGCACAAACCTAGATCTACATGGGGCTTCCGAGGTCGTGGAGTCCAAATTCTGTGTGGTTTGGCAGAAGAGGAAAGTGAAGGGAAGTAGCCCCAAGGCTACGCAGCCAGGATTCAACCCCAGGAGTTCCGACTTCTCTGCCTTTCATCGCCCAGGTTCAGGGAGAGCATTGTCCTTAGCAGCCCTGGGGGGCGTGGCGGGGACAGTAACCACAAAAACTCCCATTTCTGGGGCCCTCCAAGGTTTCCTGAGCACTGTCCTCACCACAGCTCTGTGAGCTGAGCCTTTTCTGGAGAATTTAGCCAGGCTGGCCCTGGGGCTGAGCTGCTCAGAGCCTCACCCGGCTGGAGGCTTGGGAGGAGTCAGACTGAAGGAAAGGTGGAGAGTGGGGGGAAATTCCTATGATGCAGAGGTCAAAGAGAGGGCTGCAGTCTCTACTATGACTAGTAGAGAGCCACAAGGGCAGTGAGCGCTAATAGAGTTTAGGTGAGGAAGATCCTGTGTCCATGTATGTGCGTGTATGTGTACGTGTGTGTGTGTGTGTATGTAGAGGCCGTGTGTTGGTGGGGCTCAGTATGACTGATGCATTTGATAGCAGTCATCAGGAGAGTCACCCAGGAAGCGCAGCTGCTCTGAAAATGAGAATTCAGGGGCTCACAACTGTTCCTTCTGAGAAAACCCTTTCTACCTCTTGGGTTCCTGAGGGAGGAGCCTGGGGGTGAAATCTGTCTTTCGTGGACACATTCCTAACATCATGTGCCCTTAAGAGGAAATTCAAGAGGCAAAGACGGGGGCCCCTCCCCAGGTGGTGAGTGA
This sequence comes from Trichosurus vulpecula, assembly GCF_011100635.1. Classification (NCBI taxonomy): domain Eukaryota; kingdom Metazoa; phylum Chordata; class Mammalia; order Diprotodontia; family Phalangeridae; genus Trichosurus; species Trichosurus vulpecula. The sequence goes on from NC_050577.1 coordinate 299,202,831, forward strand.
ATCTGGCGAAGTTCACACGTCCGCTTATTTGCTGCCGGAGGTTGGGAGGGGAGGATAATGGCAGGATGAGGGATCCATTCGAACTGATGTGAGGACACAGCGCTGGGAATTATTGGAAACATGAATGAATTAATGGATGGATGGATGGATGGATGGATGAAATGAGTGGGTAAATGAATGGGATGAATGGATGAAAAGGCATAAACCAAGTGCTTACTATGTGCCAGGCATTGTACTAAGCACTAGGTGTACAAATACAAACAGCGCAAGTCCTGCCCTCAAGGAGCTGTGAGACCACACATATGGGGGATGGGTGGCCTGGGAAGGCACTTTTAGTCACTTCATAAACCTTAACGTGTTTTAGACACAAGAGGATAAGAACATAGATTTAGAGCTTGGAAGGGACCTCCAAGACCATCTGGTCTGATGCATCCATTTTAAAAATGAGTAAACTGAGGCTCAAAGGCATGTGACAGATTTGGGATTTGAACCCCCAATCCAGACTTCTTTCCACTGTACCACATGCCTCCCAGGTAGTAGCTTCAGGCACATAGAGGCTAAGTGACTTGCCCACAGTCATAAAGAAGTTAGTTGAAGCCGGGTCTAAATAGATGCCATACGTGAGCGTGCACATGCACGCACCCAGACACAGACATACACAGAGACACAAACACACACACACACACACACACATACACACACACACACACACACACACCAGGAAGGGAAAGGGGGTGGGGTGGGACAGAAAGGCACCATTAGGCCCAGCACTGAAATACCTGGGAGTGGAGTAAGGGCAAAGGCAGAGGTGGGGGTGAAACGTTCATTTGCCCTCCAGCGAGGGCCAGTGTAGAATGTGAGCGGCCAGCTGTGCCAGCCATGCTAGCAGCCTGCTTTCTTTGTCCCCAGTTTCACCACCACGCCTGTGGCGAGTATCCTATGTCAATATCATCATGCCTTCTGTGTTTGGCATCATCTGCTTGCTGGGGATTGTGGGAAACTCGATGGTTATCTTCACCGTGGTGAAGAAGTCCAAGTTCCACGGGTGCAACAACGTGCCCGACATCTTCATCATCAACCTCTCCGTGGTAGACCTGCTTTTTCTCCTGGGCATGCCCTTCATGATCCATCAGCTCATGGGCAATGGGGTCTGGCATTTCGGGGAAACCATGTGCACACTCATCACTGCTATGGATGCCAACAGCCAGTTCACCAGCACCTATATCCTCACAGCCATGGCCATCGATCGCTACCTGGCCACCGTTCACCCCATCTCCTCGACCAAGTTCAGGAAGCCCTCTGTGGCCACCCTGGTGATTGGTCTCCTCTGGGCACTCTCCTTCATCAGCATCACCCCGGTGTGGCTCTATGCCAGACTCATTCCCTTCCCTGGAGACACCGTTGGCTGTGGCATTCGCTTGCCCAACCCAGAGACTGATCTGTACTGGTTCACCCTGTACCAGTTCTTCTTGGCCTTTGCTCTGCCCTTCGTGGTCATCACAGTGGCCTACGCACGGATTCTCCAGCGGATGACATCTTCAGTGGCCCCAGCTTCTCAGCGCAGCATCCGGCTGCGGACCAAGAGGGTGACACGCACAGCCATAGCCATCTGCCTGGTCTTCTTTGTCTGCTGGGCACCCTACTATGTGCTGCAGCTGACCCAGCTCTCCATCAGCCGCCCCACCCTGGCCTTCATTTACCTCTACAATGCGGCCATCAGCCTTGGCTATGCCAACAGTTGCCTCAACCCCTTTGTCTACATTGTGCTCTGTGAGACCTTCCGAAAGCGTCTGGTGCTCTCAGTCAAACCAGCTGCCACGGGGCAGCTCCGGACAGTCAGCACTGCCCCCACTGTGGAGGAGATGACTGAAACCAAAAGTGCCTGACACTCCCTCCATACTCCAGGCACCACCAACAAACACAGTCAAGACCAGACCAGTTAATGGGGGGCTGGGAGGGGGGAGGATTGTGGGTATCAGACCTAGACAAAACTGGGTTCAGATGATGCTAAGCCATCTGGGAGCCATGGTGAGAAACCAGGAATGTGTCTGAACCCCCACCGAGGGAGGGTGTGCCCAGCATTGGTCTGAGGGAGAGTGACAGAAAGCAACTGAATGACTAAGGAGAGATGTTCAGTTTAACCTTCCAGTCACATCTCCTTATGCTGCACGTACACTGTGGCTTCATCATCCACCATCCCCCAAAGAGCAGCTGGGAAGCTTCTGGCTGGCTCTAGACTTAGGCCTAACCAAGAGCTAGAGTAGGCTGGGAGGGCCTGGGGGAAGGGGCTGGACCAGCGACCCAAAGCTCTTCCTCATTTCTCCTTTGCATGAAAAACCAAACCAAACTAGTTTTTCTCCTGAGTTGGTGGATGAGGAGAGATGGAGCAAGCCGTCTCTCCCCCTCCCTCGGCACCCCAACAACATCTAGCATGCTTTGAGGCAAGGCAGGGTGCCGTAGACTCACCGCTGTCCCCCAAGCCTGGAATAGGCCCCCCTTCCTTTCCTTAAAGGCCCAGCTCAGCTGCCATCTCCTCCCTGCCCCCTCCCTCCTCCAGGGATTTTGACAGGGTCTCTGCCTCTTATCTTGTGTTAGATGTATCTGTGTATCTGTCAAATCTCCTATTAGATTGTAAGCACATTGCAGGCAGGGCTTATGTCATCGTTCAGCTTTGTATCTCTGGCATGGAGACCAGGGCCCTGCACACAGTAGGCAATTAATAAATGTTTGTTGTATTGAATTCAATTGAGAAGCCTATGGCAGTGAACAAGGCTACCATATTTTGGGGGGATGGAGAGTAAGAGAAAGGTTGAAAAAGGACATGAAAACAACAAACATGACAAAGCCTTTGTATTTGCTGTGTGTTTACTCATCTGTGTATGTGTCATGTCCCCCAACAGAGTGTAAGCTCCCTGTGGGCAGGGGCTGTTGACTTTTTGTCTGTGTATCCTCAGTGCCAAAGCAGTGCCTGGCATGCAGAAGGCACTTAATAAATGCTTATTGGACTTCATTTTTGTACTTCTCTCCCCTTCCCCCAATAGTGCCTTGCACATAACAGATTCTTGGGTTTTGTATTGTACTAAATTGAATCAGAAAACCAAAAATTCCTAGGAAGAATGAGATGGAAGAAACAAAGGCTTTTTGTTCTATATACGTATGTATTTGTAGTATACATGTTGTGTTTACTCACCTGTTTACGCTTCAATCCCCACCCCACCCTGGCCCCCAGTTGAATGAAAGCCCCTTGAGGAAGTGCTTCCTTTTTCCTTGTGTAACATTGCTGCTTAGCACAGTGCCTGGCACCTAGGGGTAATCACTAAATGCTTATTGGATTGGACTGAATGAAATTAGATCTTGGGAAAAAAGATCACAGCTAAGCTACAGTACATGTGATTTCTGGGGCTCTCTCCACCATCGAGAGAATTCACTAAAGATTTACTAAGCACCTACTATGTGCCAGACACTATGCTATGCACTGGTGATGGAAATACAAAGAATGAAATACTATGTGTTCAACATATTTAGGGTGCAGACACACAGACACACACATGCACACACGCACACACACAATCCTCCATCTAAAGCAGTCTGAAGTCTCTCACTGGTATAGAGCTCTCCCGATGGTGGGAAGAAGAGGGAGTCACTTGACTCAGGCAGAATTAAATCCTAGAGGCTGCACTCCAGGAAATGAAAACAGAAATAAAAATAAAAATACAGAAGGGAGGGGGAATGTGTCTCTAAGTCCACAAGGTGGGTTCAGCCAGACATTGTCTTGACTGTACTTGTCAGGCTTGAGTGAGGATGGGAGTTCAGCTGCCTCTTAGGTGCACAGCTCAAGGGCTCTCTCCTGCCCCCTCCCCTTCTGGTCTCCTTTAACAGCCCCCGCAGGGGCTCACTTCCCGGGAGATCTGGCCAGAATAAGGACCCAGAGACTATTACAGTCTGGACCACTGGGAGGCAGCCACCATCTTCTCCTCGAGATCAAAGGAAGGCACCCAGGGCACGGTCCACACAGGGGTACCACTCCTACGATGAGGAGCGTCTCAGCAGTCACTGATGAGATGGTGGGAGCAATTTTGCACTGGAAAACACCATGGGTATCTGTACTGCTGGTTATCACCGTTCACAGCAGAATCTGAGCCTTATCTACAGTTTCTGGTTAGCACCCTTTGAGGGTGGCTGCCAGTACTGATCTGAAGCAATGGAGTGGGGTTGGGTGGGTATGGAAGGAAAGCCTTCCCCTGCCATGGGGGTCAACTGGCAACAGGCAAGGGACAAAGCAGTGTGGGGGAGGGGGAGGAGCATTTCTTACCCCCTTTAAATAAGACAATGGAATAATATTAATATAATATAATCATTATCATATCATGTAGGATTATTTACCCCCTTTAAATAAGCAATGTAACGATATCATATATCATATAATTATTATATGGTAACCTACAAGAATTCATTACCTCATTTTAGAAAGATAATGGAATAATATTTTCTCTATTACATAATTATTACTGTTCCAGGTCTGGCTCTTGCATGCATTATCTCCTGTGATCCTCACAACTGCCAATCTGCAGGCAGCCTGTGCCGGTTCAGGCACTAGAGGATGACCCAGACCAATTTGGCATGCTGAGCAGGGACCCAGGAGGAGATGAGAGTATTACTGAACTAAACTACAACGCAGTGATCCAAGGCTTCTGGGCAGATGGGGGTCGTAAGCCCCCAAAGATAGGAGGGGGACTTGAAAAAGCCGAAGAAGAACACAGCATTCACGCAGGCCATGCTGGGGCGGGGATGCCTCTGCCCTCGGCTCTGCTTGCTGTGTCCAGATCAGATTGTACGCTCTGTGCTCCACTGCTCCAGGGTCTAATGGGGGCCAATCACTGTTGCTAACCCAATCGGCTGGTCCAATTTGGTCAGTCAAGGACAGGATGTTCCAGTCATGGCTAATTAGGATGTTTGGAACCAGGTAATGATGCCTGCACACAATACCAATGCCATGGACAGACAGATGAACTTCTCCAGACAGTTACTTTTTAGAAAGTGTTGCTGAACCACGGTTTTGGTCAATGAGCCCAAACAGACAGACCTACTGGGAGCGGTTAATGATACAACTGTAATGTAGACTAGAGTCATAGTGTGAGGCAAATGGAACTTGGTTCGGGGAGCCAACATTCAGGGGTGCATTTCCTACCCATGGGGACCACCGTCCCTATACCTCCCCACAAGGTTCTCTGGAGTCATGGGACACAACTATGTGTGTCTGCTACACCCAAGGGCATGTCATTGCAGGGCCCCTCACATAGGACCACCTTCCTTTCCATTCCCCGTAGGGCCCAGGGCTGGGATTCTCTGATGGGCTGGACGGTCCCTACCTGGCACAAGTAAGTACAACCTCTAGCCTGGTTCCCACCCCCAAGCAACTGAGTTTTCCCTTTGCACAGTTTATGCTACTTAGGACTAGTCTAGTAAGTGTAATGAGAATCAATTAATCAAAAAGCATTTATTAAGTGCCTACTGTGTTCCAGGCTGTGTGCTAGGCACTGAGGATTCAAAGACAAACATAAAATAGCCCCTGCCCTCAGGGAGTTTATAATCTATATGGTAACACACAATAGTTTATACACTAATGTAGCTAAAAAACCTTATGATGTAGCCCGTGGAAGCATCATCTCCATTTTACAGATGAAGGGCCTGAAGCACAGCAAGGTTTAGGACCTTGTCCTTGGTCACACAGCTAGCAAAGGGCAGAACCAGGACCAAAGCCAAGTCTTCCGGCTTCAGGGCCTCTCTCCCCATCGATCAATCAACAAGCATTTGTTAGTCAAGATGAGGCATACATTTTTGGACCCGGCCATTGAGGAAATCTGCTTCACTTGACTATGCATACTGGTTCTCAGGGGTTTCTGTTTCTTTTTTCAAATAGAGGAAGAAGAGAAAGTAAATACTTATTAATTGAAAAAAAATTAAATTAAAACAACTATTTTAAATGACCATGCTGGAGCCAGAAAACACAAAAGTGAAAGTCCCTTCCTTCAAAGAGCTGCCATTCTATTGAGAGAGACAATATATGTGAGTGTAGACAGAATGTAAATACCAGGTAATTCAATGTGTGGCTCCCCTGTGCTAAGTCCTCTCTCTCTCTGTCTCTCTGTCTCTTTGTGTGTGTGTGTGTGTGTGTGTGTGTGTGTGTGTGTGTGTGTGTCTGTCTGTCTGTCTGTCTGTCTCTCTCCCTCTCTCTGTCTCTATGTCTCTGTTTCTCTGTCTGTCTCTCTGTCTCTGTCTCTGTCTCTGTCTCTCTCTCTCTCTCTCTGTCTCTGTCTCTGTCTCTGTCTCTCTCTCTCTCTCTGTCTCTCTCTCTCTCTCTCTCTCTCTCTCTCTCTCGCTTTCTCTTTCAGCTTCTCAAGCATGGGCACCTCCCTAGGTTCCTAGTGTTGGGAAGGGAGTTCTGGCAGGGGGCCCTAGAGGATGTGGCAGGCTCTCGCTCCCAGGAGGGTTCCCAGAAATGCTGAAAGAAGAACATGACTTTCTCAGAGCTCTAGGTTGTCTGGATGATGCCAAAATGGCCAACAGAACCCTTTTGCAACTAGGGACAGAGGGGAAGAGGAGCAGCCAGAACTCTCTTGGGTGCCACCCAGGAAGGTCTGGTCTTGGGCTCACTTTCCCTGGAGGAAGCGGCTACTCTTCATTTCTCTTGAGTACAAGAATCACAGACTTACAGAATTACTGGTTTGGAAGGGGCCCTAAGGCCATACCTAGATAGGAACATCCACTCTGGCATCCCCAGCAGGTGTTCACATAGCCTGTGCCTGAAGACCTCTGGCGAGGTCAAACGCCTTCTGGAGGTGCCCGTTTCACTTTGGGACAGCCCTGAGGGCTACACAGTTTTTCTTCACATGGAGCCAAAATGGATTTCTTTGTGGATTTCTGCACACTGCTTCTGCTTCCATCCTCTAAGGACCAACGAAGCAAAGCTACTCGGAGCCCATCCAGCTCTGGGACTGTGGATCTCTTTGTGAACCCGGGCACAGTTCACTTCCTGCTGTAGACCTAAGCTCCCTTGAGTAGCCACACACACACACACACACACACACACACACACACACGCACGCACTCGCACACACGCACGCACTCGCACACACGCGCGCACTCGCACACACGCGCGCGCGCGCGCGCGCGCGCGCACACACACACACACACATGCACGCACACATGCACACATACCCCTACGTGTTTATATATGTCTAATCACCTGGTTATTAAGGTTGGTGGAATCTAGACTCAACCCCTGGTCTTTCACTTCCAAGCCCATTACTCAGCCACTATGGCACCTGAGTGAGATTTGAAGGGAGGGATTCCTAGGGGTTGGAGTGAAGAGGGAGAGAATTCCAGGCATGGGACATAGCCTAGGCAAAGGCACACAGGTTGGAGATGGAATGTCCAACCCCCTTCATTTGAAAAAAAAGTCACTGTTTTATTGCCCTTCATTCTGTGAGTGAAGAAGCTCAGAACTTGAGTGGGAGAGTTGTTTTTTCCTTACTTACACAGGCAGGAAGCACACAGAGCTGGACTTTGAACCCTGTCTTTCAAAGCATCATGAAAGTCACTCAGCTTTACTTTTCTCTTTCACCCAATCGACGAATGGAGCCAGATAAATCTAGAGTGTTAGCCTCATACCCCGGGGGTGACCCTGAGCAGCCAGGCTTGAGAACAGAACGGAGTCTGCAGGGAGGGGGAGGGGATGTCGCTCACTGCTCTGGAAATGCAGGGGGAAGGCAGCAGCCTTGACAAGTCAGAGTTTCTGCACTCTGATCTGCACAGACATCTGCAATCCCACCGACAAGAAGGGCTGCTGGCATGCTGCCAGGGGCCCCTGCCCCTCTCCACACCTGTCTTTCTCCTCTCTCCTCAGCCCCCAGGCCGGTGGAGGGGGGGGGATGGGGGTGGGGGGGTGGTAGCTTTTGTTGCCTTTCCTTTGTTGGGTAGCAAATAGCCAATGACACACACAGAACTAAGCAGCATTATGACGGACGCTGCGTAGGTGACCCAGCAGGGACTGCAGCAACCACATGCCTACCTTGGACAGCTCAAGAGGTCTGCTCCACATTGGGAGACCACTGAGACTGAGGAATGGCCTGCCCTGAGAGCTCCCTGAAGGCCTTCCTGCAGAGGCTGCTCAGGTCAGCCAGGTATGGGTGGGGGGCGTTCTTTCAGGTGGAGACCCGATGAGATGGTCTAGCCAGCTCTTAAATTCTGTGATTTTTGTGAAATGATGAAGAGTGGGGTCAGACACTTTCTAACCACGTGACCTGGGGTAAGACAAGTCACTTAGGGGCACCACGGTGCTCCTAAGAGAGAGCCCTGGATCTGAACACTGAACTTGACGTGAGGAAGACCTCGCACCCAGCCCCAGGAACTTAGGAGCTGTGTGACCCTGAGCAAGTCATTTAACTCTCTATCAGGCTCAGATTCTTCTATAAAATGAAGGCATTGGACTCAATGACAAATCCCATCCATGTCGCTCTGTGGTCTATGACCCATCTATGACTCAGTTTCTTCATCTGCAGAACAGTGATAATAATAGGCCTCACAGGGGTACTGAGAGCGTCCAGAGAGAGGACAGGGGTAAAGCATTCGGAGACCTCAGTGAGCCTTTGCTGGGAGGGGGGAGGGGCCTGAGAACAGGGGATGTCAGAGCTGGGAAGGGCCTTAGAACAGGGGATGTCAGGGATGGGAGGGACCATGGAACACCATCTAGTACCGTCTCCACTTTTTACAAATGAGGAAACTGAGGCCCAGAGAAGAGAAGTGACTTACCCAAGGCCACCCAATTCATGGCAGAGCTCAAACTCAAACTCAGCTCCTCTGGCTCCATATCTACCCTGGCTCTTTCCCCTCCAACACATTCTGTCCCTATTTATGTCAAGAATCAGGCCGGGTTTTACCCATCATTCAAACCTAGAGCTATTAACAAGAGGTCCTTCCTGACTTCATTATTCATTTAGTCACTTGCAAGTATTTAGTAAGCACCTGCTGTGTGGAAACCCTGTGGTGGGTGCTAGAAAGGATGCCAGGGTAACAAAGCCGTGGGTACGACACCCATGGAAGCTCACAGGCTGGCTGAGGAGGTGAAGGCTATACACAAATAACCCTGACACGTGACACATAAACGCACCTATGTGCATATATACACTTGTGTGCTTATATGTGTCTATGTACACATGTGTGCAATACATATAAATCTGTGTATACGCTATATAGGCATATAAATATATGTGCATATATATACCCGTATATGTGTGTGTACACGCACACCATCAGCCCACATTCAGGTCTTAGTGGTCATGTGGTTTGTGACGATCCAAGCTAATGAACAAAGGCATCTGTGTGGCTCAGACCCTTACTGGCTCCAGGGAAGCCCCTTTACTTCTCTGAGATTCAGTTAACCCATATGGAAAATGGAGGTAACCCTACTGCCTTCCAGCTCACAGGCCGGCTGCCAGGCCAGTGCCCCCTGACTAGCATTAAACTACTGTTGAAATGGGAGTTGGCATCATTATAAAGGAGAGTGCCCCCCCAAAAGATTCTCCCAACAGGCTTTGGGAAGCTGGCATCCTGTATGTGCTGACTCACCCTGGGCCAGAGAAGGCTGGCTGGCCTCCACTCAGGGTGGCAGCTTCCTGGACTGTTAGGTATGTGGCTCCGTGGAAGAAGGGCAGTGTGGGGCAAACAGACAGCAGGATGCTGCCCCCAGTCTAATCTGTCTGTCTTTATACTTGGCTACTTCCCTCAATTCTCTGATAGGCTACAGGTATTAAGACACATACTATGAATATGTTACCTGCATCCCACACAGTGTATAGACCATGTGTGATGCATGGAGGATGTGCTTAATAAATATTTGCTGTCCGATCATGTATTTATGTGTGTGTTTGTTGTGTGCATATATTTGTCAATCAGAAGAGATTAAAACCATACTCTGAAGACTCAGTACTTTTCCAGGGAAGGGAACATGTCACACATTCAAATGTCCTCCTTCAGAAGCCTTTATCTCTGATGCCTTAGGAAGAAATTGATTTTTTTTTTCATTGAAAAATGAGATATGCCCCATTCCTTTGTATGGGACAGGGGGAGACAGATACAGAGAGACACACAGAGAGAGAGAGAGAGAGAGAGACAGAAAGACAGAGAGACACAGAGACATAGAGAGACACAGAGACATAGAGAGACACAGACACAGACAGACAGAGACAGAGAGACAAAGAGAGACAGAGAGAACAGGTGTAGAACACTGCATATATTGGCAGATTTTTTTTCAATATATTGACTAATTTTGCTTATTTCTCCTTTCTTCCTCTTTTTGCTTTTTAAAAAATTCTTTGTTATAAGGGATGCCCTTGGAAAGGGGGAAGGAAGGAATACAAGGGAAAATTTAGGTGATGAAAAAACAAAAGATAGCAATACAATTTTTAAAAAGAGATTCCGTCTTTTTAAATCCTCTTCGCCCATCCCCCAGGCCCTCTCGTTAGGGACTAACATGCCACACTGAGGCCTCCTGCTCCAATCCAGACCCTTGCCCTGCTTGGCTGAAGGATACTCTCCAGGAGGGCCTCCCGCTCCCAGGCTGCTCTCTTCTATATCAGCAAGGTCCCTGGGTGACCTTCCCCGGCCTGTGAGTGGTTGCCTCCCCCAGTTCCCTGGGATGCTGTTAAGGGAGCTACTTTACTCCCCAGGCTTAAACTGGACCCAGGCTTTGCTACTCTCAGGCAAGCTTTCCAGTGATCTCCTGGCTTGTCTTCTGGTGGCTGGTTTTCTTCCCTATGGGGTGGTTAAAAAGCTGAACTGGGAAGCTGAGGCAAGGCCTGAAGGGATTTGGGAAAGAGGTTTTAATATCATTTGGTACCAGCTCAATACTTGGCTGAGAGATGCAAGTCACTGAGTTGGGTGCTGGGAAAACAAAGATGAAAAATTACACAACCTTTGCCCTAAGGAGATGTACAATCCAATAATTCTGAGGTGGGGGGGTGCAGAGACCAAGAAGACTTGTGCAAAAATTAGGATGTAGCAAAGGGGCAAATGCGGGCAAGCCAAGGCTTCTCAGGGGGCCACATAGGAAGCACGAGCCTTCCAGATAAGGAACAGCATGAGATACTCTCATGACTTTTGCAGGGGAGCTGAGATTTTTGAATTCCTGTGAGGTGCTATGCTGCAGGTGTAGGGCAGGCTGCCAGGATGAGGAGCAGAGAGGACAAAGAGGAGATCCCCACCATGCAGATGGCAGTGGATGCTGACCTGCAGCAGAGCCCTTGCGAGGCTAGAGGCTGCTGACCAGGCCACGAGGAAGATGTGATCCGCCAGAGATGTGGGAAGTGCCATGGTCTCCCAATGCCACAGAGAGGCTTTAGAGAGATCTGCAGCCAGAGGCAGAGAGCACTGACCAGGAGCTACCAGCAGCTGATGGCCAAGAGCGAGAGAGGAGCGCAGATGAGTGACCGAATCAGGACTCATGGTAGGCAGCCACACTCCATGCGGGACAGCCAGAGTCAGCAGAGACTTGCCCTTAATTTACCCTCCTTCTAGGTGGGGACTATACCAGGGAAAGAGGAGTGGGAGGTTACTCCTTGGAGGAGTAAGTGCTGAGAACATTTGGGATGTTTTACGCTACTACTTCTACTCAAATTAAACGCTTTTTCTGAGTCTATGCTACATGCCTAGGCTTCTGTTGGCACAGTAATACCTGAATATCCAGACCTGGGCAGACTCTTAAGGTTTCTGTTCTCTTAATTGGTTGGGGCACAGTGAGCCGAGACACACGAGTTACTAGGTAATAATAGGTACCATATCACTTGAGGTCTATAAAGCACTTTGCAAATAGTTTTGTAAATAATTCATTTGGTCTTCACAACCCTGGGAAGTACTTAACCTTATTAGCTGCATTTTGTAGACAAGGAGACTAAGGCAGACAGAGGTGAAGTGACCTGCCCAGATTCACACAGCTGCTAAGCATCTGAAGCTGAATTTGATCTCTGGTCTTTCTGAATCCAGCTTCGGCCCTCTATCTGCTGTGCCATCCGGCTGCCCCTAATACCCCCACAAGTATGAACCCAAGTCCGAGAGGAGCTAATGCTCTGTAGCACACAGACAGCACATGATCAATACAAAGGAGAAATCTGGACAAAGTGCTCTGAAAATGTTCTCAAAATCATTTTAAATTATTAACTGAATAACTTTAATTCTTCAATGGATCCATCAATATGGACATCCGATCCACCACCCTTACAGGTCACTGCCTATCCACACCTTCTCATCCCAAGTACCTGGTTTTCCCATGACACCTCCATAGACAGGGCACCCAATGTGTCCAAGGCCTTCCTCCAGTTCTTTTAATATTTTCTGAATATCAGTGAGACACTCGCTTGGCCCACCTATTATCCCTCATCCTAGCTACAGGACAGCCCCACCTCCCTGTTCTGTCATATTTGTCCTTGACTTCTACCCACTGTGGACCGTCCATCATCCTTCAGGCTTTCCTGCAACTGCGATTCCTGAAAAATAAAATACATTTGTGCCATACCTCCTCCTGGTCTTCTTTTCACCCATGTACTCAATAATAACATTGTGCCTTCTACAAAGCACTGGTCACTTCCCTCATAATCCTGTGAGAGGCAAGAGAAACAAGACAATGAAATGAGCCTTTATTAAGTGCCTACTATGCCCTGGGCACTGTGCTAATATCACATGTATTCACAAATATTACTATTATTACAGGTGCCATCTCTTTTATAGATGAGGAAACAGGTTCAGAAAGTCATTTGCGCAAGAATTCCAAATTCTAGAGCCTTGTTGCAACTTTTTTTTAATACAGCACAGTGGATGTGATTCGGTTTTCTTCCTCGGGCATTGCTTAAAGAAGTTTTCTACATATCTTTTGTTCATATTTGTCATTTTTTTCAAATATCCTATTGCACTGATAAACCACAATTCATTCAGCGATTTCCCAAACTGCGATGCAAGGTCCTTACAGGTTTGTTTCTATCAGTGTCCAGCATGGCACATTAACCTTAATAGACACTTAATCTTAAGTCTTATTGAATTGAGTTTGTGTTTCCATTTCTGAACATTATTCCTAAGCCTGTGCTATTTAACTACTGACACCTTTGCAATACTTTTCCTCCCATTTCCTTACATATTCTGGTTGTCAGGTTTTTAGCATCCCCGCAAAGAATGACCATTTATTCCTTTGCAAGAATTCAGGCTAACATAGAAGTGGTTTTTAGTGGTCGGGTTTTTGTTTTTTGAAAACATGATTAAGAAAATGGAAAGGACTGAGAACGTGGCTCACGGAGAATTAAGATAGTCTCATCCTCCGTTCCTGGGTTGGGGGGCGCCTTCCCTGAAGATCAAGTATAGTCCTGCTGATTCACCACTCTACCCTGGATTCTTGTTGTTTTGCCTTCATTTTCAAAGAAGGCCGATGACATCACGGGTGACGTCTTGACTCGTGAATGAATTGGATTTAAGCGAGGCACAGCTGTGCAAAGATGTCAGCCTCACTCTCTCTTCCAGAGTCACTGAGGTCCAATGGCAGGACAAAAGCCAAGACGACTGGCCCAGCCAAGGGCAATCACCGTATCTCTGAGTTAGAATGGACTTCAAAGGCCATCTAGTCCAACCGTCTCTGAATAAGCATCCATCAGGCGGTCATCAGCCTCCAGCTTGGAGCTGTCTAGTGAAGGGGCGTCCACTCTTTCCTTCTTTAATAGAGTTCATTGTTAGGAAATCAGGCCTCAAGCTATGTCTTTTGGAGCAAAGCAGAACTAGACTGATCCCTCTTCCATGTAAGAGCCCTTCGAATCCTTAAAAATATGTACTTCCCACATGTTTTTCTCTTCTCCAGGACTAATATTCTCAGTTTCTTCAATAGATCGTTATTTGTCAGGGTCTTCAGGAGGTAAAACAAATCAGATACAGATGATCCCTGAGTTCCTCTAAGTCTTAAGAGCCCCCAGAGTCTAAGATGTGGGAGGCCCCCCAAATGACACATCTTCATTTCAGGAGATTGTGTATTTACAACCCATAAAGCCTTCCATTAGCTACGAGCCTGGTTGGAGGCAGTCTTGCTGAAGCTCATTCAGAAGGCCTTGAGAGAAGAGCGTGGAGACTCCAGCAGATCATCCCACTCCTGACAAACTGGCCAGTCCGGTAGCTCAGCTCATACAATGAAATGATAGATAGGCATGTAAGAAGGGGTGGGGGTGAGCCTGGAACCAGAAGAACTGGAGGGAATCTATGGACAGAGTCCTGAACCTGTGATTCCTAGGGGTGGCAGTACAGAGCCTGCCTAGGGTTTGTGACCACGTCACTCCCTGAACTCTAGGAGCAAATACAAATGTTTTGTTGGGTGTTTAAAGCACTTCACCCCATCCCACATTTTCAGGCTTATTTTGCCTTGCTTGCCTTGATACTCTCTACATTCCAGTAAAAATGGCTTCCTTGTTGTTCCCATCTCCTCTCTCCTGGACTTTGCCTTGGCTGTCCCCCATGCCTAGAATGCCCTCTGTATTTACTTGGCATATATTGGTTCTATATTGTTTTCCCTAAGTCGAATGTAAACCCTTTGAAAGTAGGATCTGTTCCCTTTTGCTTCTGTGTCCTCAGTGCCCAGCACAGAGTAGGTGCCTGTTGGATGCACATGCTCTCACTGTGGAACCTCAGGTCATCTGGTTACCAGTAGAGATGATGCCAGGATCCCGACAGGAAAGGAGAGCCTGTGGAGGGGCAGAAGAGAAGGGATAGCCAGCCACCAGAGGGCAGCCAAAGACCTAAATTCCCCAGGGGATAAAAGGCCTCTACCCAAGCCCCCTCTGGTATGATGTGGGGCCCAGGCTGCTTGACCTGGGGTTGGAGACGGTACTGCCTTGTTTGTGGGAGATCTGGGCAATTCTCTTCCCCAGGAGAAAGGGCTGTTTCATTCTTTGCATGTGTATCTCCAGGGCCTTAGCACAGTGGCTAGCATACAGTAAGCATTTAATGAATGTTGGCGGAATAATTAATTGGAATGATTAATCTAGGATTTTATTTGAGAAACTTTAACATATTTGTTTTTACTTTAGTCTCAATTTGACCAAGTCGTTCGGTTGTTTCAGTCAGGTCCCCATTTCGCGGCCCCATTTGTGGTTTTCTTGGCAGAGATACTGGAGAGGTTTTCCATTTCCTTCTCCAGCTCATTCAGATGAGGAAACTGAGGCAAGAAGGATTAAGTGACTTGCCCAGGGTCACACAGCTAGCAAATGTCTGAGGCTGGATTTGAACTCAGGAAGAAGAGTCTTCCTGACGCTAGGCCTGATGCTCTATCCACTGCAGTGCCACCTAGCTGCCCAAGTGCAGGGTAAAGTTATCCAATTTTTCATTTGTTTCTTAGATTGCATAAAAATCATGTTTAAGCTGCTTTTTTAATATGCCTTTTGTGTACTGCTGTAGGTTAATGCCCCAAAATTTGACACATTTTGTCATTACAAATGTGATTTCCCTACAAAGTTTTCCCTGTGTCAGTGATAAACAAAAAAATGAAGACGGGTAGATGTATGGCGTAAATCACTGCCTTACTAAAGATATTTATTACTTCAATGGGTTTTTTTCGTTGTTGTTTTCTCTTGGATTTTCTAAAGAAACAATCCTGTCATCTGAAATTGGGATATTTTAGCTTCTTCAGCTTACTTTAATAAATATTTATTAAATATTAAATATTTATTTATATTTATTAAAAATATTTATTATTTATTATATGCCAAGCACTGTGGCTGTCGTTGAGTTGTTTCAGTTGTGCCCGACTCCTGCTGTTTTGACCTGAATTTGTAGTCATTCTGTGGCCTAAGCGACAGTTAAATTAATGTTTGAACTTCTTATACGTAAAGGAGTCAATTTCTGAAGTACCTCTTTTCAGAAAGGATGAACAAGCTTGTGAAACAACGATGTCTATCTATTCAGTTGTAAGGTTCAAGTCAGGAACCTCTTTTGTTTGAGGCAGTACGGTGATGTTAGTGAAGAGTAATAGCTTATGAGCTATCTTGTCTATAGTATGTGAAATAGTCTGAATAATGGATTAAGAAAGCCTGATTTCAAGGTCGATGGTTCAATCAAATTTCTGCTAGCCTAGACTCACCCCACTTCTGGTCATGTTCCTCCTACTCTTTTTTGTTCCTTGTTTGTTAGCTCTCCTTGTCAGATTTGTCTCCTCCAGGCTCAGTGCACTCCCCTTGCGGATGACAGCTCAAGCTGGATACCAACCTCTGTCCAAGGCCACAACCCATCACCCCCTGGGCCTGGCATCCACCAAGTTCCAGATGCTGGCTACAGACCCAACTCCTTGAATGAGGGCCCCTGGGAGGCAGAGACAGCTCTACGTCCTCTCTCAGCATGAAGCAGTTCCAGAAGCTGAGACCTTCATCCCTTACCCCAAATGATTTGGGGTCCCATCTATTTAAGGGGGGAATGATGGGGTGCTTGTGCTTGGACCCTAACTCTAACAGCCTCTGCTTGAGTGCCTGTGCCTGAACCCCAGTTCTAAAACATATTCTGTCCCAGGCAATTTCTCTCTAGCTAAAGGGCAGCGTGCCCCAGCTTATCTCTGCTCCTTCCTCAATAAGCAG